>NC_091068.1:79350910-79659979 GCF_000393655.2 Nicotiana sylvestris | reverse complement strand
ACGATTGAAATTCTCTGAATCGTGCAAGTAATGCTTGAACCTTGTTCAAGTATTGTTGCATGCGCTCCTCCTTTGTGTCAAAAATTGCATACACTTGGTTTACCACCAGCTGAGAATCACATTTTATCTCGATGACCTTGGAACTTAGACCCCAAGGTAGTACAAGTCTTGCAACCAAAGCCTCATACTGAGCTTTATTGTTAGTTAACGGTACAGTTCTAATGGCATGTCTTAGTGTCTCCCCCGAGAGCGCGATTAGAACTATCCCAAAACCGAACCCTTTTACGTTGGAAGGTCCATATGTAAGCAAGGTCCAAACTCTTGAGGTCGTCCCCAACACCAGTATTGCTTCCTTAGCAGCCAAAGGCACTAGTCATAGACTGAAATTGGCTACGAATACAGGCAAAATTTGTGACTTTATTATAGTCTTAGGTTTGTATTCAAAGTCGAATTCTCTAACTTCTACTGCACATTTAGCCAAACGTCCTAATAACTCAGGTTTATGAAGGACATTCCTTAAGGGAAAGATTGTCACAACGGCTATTGGGTGACACTGAAAGTATGACCTAAGCTTTCAAGAGGCAACTACGAGAGTTAAGGACAGTTTTTCAAGTTGTGGACATGTCTCCACTTCTGATAGTATTTTACTAACTTAATAAATAGGAAATTGCACCTTCTTCTTTCCAAACCAAAACGACACTTACCACTACTTTCGAGACCGCTAGGTAAACTAACACTTGCCCACCTTCTTCTGATTTTGACAGCAATGGAAGGCTGGATAGGTATCGTTTTAGGTCTCTTTGTGACTATTGGCATTCCGGAGTCCACACGAATTCGTTATTCATTTTCAAAAGGGAAAAGAAGTGGTGCCACTTCTCCGAAGACCTTGATATGAACCTTCTTAGAGCTGCCAACCTGTCGGTCAACCTCCGTACTTCTTTTACACTTGTTAGCTGGTTCGGATGTCCTCGAAGGCTTTGAACTTGTCGAGATTCACCTCGATCCCTCTTTGTGAGACCAGGAACCTTAAGAATTTACCGGAGCCAACCCTAAAGGCACACTTCTCCGGGTTGAGTTTCATGTTGTACTTCCTCAGAATGTCGAAAGTTTCTTGGAGATGTTCTAGATTATCTCCTGCATTTTAAGACTCAACTAACATTTCATCAATATATACTTCCATCATTTTACTTATATACCTTTCAAACATCTTATTAACGAGCCTTTGATTAGTGGCTCTAGCATTTTTTAGCCCAAAAGGCATCACATTGTAACAATACGTGATGAAGTTCGTGATGAAAAGGGTTTTTTTCCGATCCTTTGAGTTCATCCTAATTTGATTATACCCGGCGTAAGCATCAAGAAAACTCATTAACTTGTGCTTGACCATAGTATTAATCATTTGATCAATGTTTTGTAACGGGAAAGAGTCTTTGGCGCATGCCTTATTCGAATCCTTGTAGTCTACACACATTCTAAATTTATTATTCTTTTTAGGAACTACTACTACGTTGTCTAGCCAATCCGAATACTTTACCTCTCAAATTGAACTGATATAAAGTAATCAGGCTACCTCTTCCTTAACAAGCCTGTTTCTGACCTCTACTATCAGTTTCTGCCTTACCGGAGGGAAGTTTGGATCCAGACTTAGTTTGTGGACTTCCACCACCAATGGAATACCTATCATATCCGAATGCAACCAAGTAAAGTAGTCAACGTCAGATTTAAGAAAATTTGTAAGTTTTAACCTGAGTTCGGGATTCAGCCCCATTCCTAAATGGAATTTCCTCTCTAGGAACTCTTCCAGCAAAGCCACTTGCTCGAGCTCCTCTACGTATGACTTAGTTGCATCTGTCTCCCCTAGTACTTGAAAAGACCTTGTTACCTGAAAGAATTCTGATGACTCCTCGCTTTTATCATCTTCAATCAGAAAGGGAGAAGTCACCAGTTCTTGTAATTGTTATTTGCTAGATTCTTTTCCCTTACTGTTGGAAATGGTCACCGCATTCATCTCCCTTGCAGCTGTTTGTTCTTTTCTTATTTGTTTGATCCCCTCAGGTGTCAGATACTTCAATAATTGGTGATACGTCGAGGGAACATCCTTTATCTCGTGTATCCATTTCCTTCCGAGGATTAAACCATGTCGTCATCTACTACTTTGAACAAAATGATCTTGGTTACTCCTTCGGCGTGCGTGGGCATCAAAATTTCTCCTCGACTTGTCATGCTTGTTAGATTGAAGCCATCTAGAAGCTTTGTCGTCGTAATGATGTTCCTGATTAATTTCGCTTGCTCCAGAACGCTTCGTTGTATGATATTGGGTGAACTTCCTGGATCAACCAAAACATGCTTAATTATAAAATCTGAAACATTGAGAGAAATTACCAAAGCATCATTGTATGGCAGAAGGAGTTCGTCAACATCCTCCTCTGTGAAGGTGATGTCATCTTCTGAGATTTCCTGGACCCTTTTGCCATGAGTCACCGATATCTTCATTTTCTTTGCTATAGAAAATAAGACCCCGTTGATTTCATTCCCGTCGAAGATCATGTTGATCGTCATTCGGGGTGACCATGCTGCCAGTTTCGATGGCTATGCATTATCCCGGCTTCAACCATAACTAATTTTTGCGCGATAACTTAAAAACTCACTAAGATGCCCATTCTTTAACAATGTCACCACCTCCTCACGAAGATGTTGTTAGTCCCCAGTTCTATGGCCGTGAGTCCCATGGAATTGACATCACAAATTAGGATCCCTTTGGCTAGGATCTGGTCGAATTGGTTACGGAAATCGAGGTTCTTTGTTATTTCTCATTGGCGACACCAATTCTAACAGGCTGATGTTAAAGTTGTAATCTGATAACCTGGGATATGCGGGATCTCGGAACCTTGGAACCTCTTTTCTTGCAACGTCCTGTTATTCTGGCCACAATCCATCCTTCTGTCGGAAGCAAACCTATCCGATGACTGAAATTATTTACTGCTACATCATTGGTCCTCTCGTAGGGTAGAAAATAATCCTTAGAGGACCTCCGATATGAATCAAAGTCATTTTTAAACTTATCCTAATTTTTATCGTGACCCAGTCACTTGGATGACACCGAAAGCCAAGTTGGTCATCTTATATCCCTTATCTTCGACTCGTAGCAATTGTGGACATCTGCCCATGTGGTTTCCTGAAACTCGAGCAAGCTCTCCTTCAATTTTCGGGAGGCATCGAAACTCAATGGATTGGGGCTCTTCATGAATGCCTCCGCTGCCCACTCATCCGGAATTGCTGGTAGCAGCATTCTTTCTTTCTAGAACTGGATTACGAATTCCCGCAACAGCTCGGATTCTCCTTTGCAAAATTCTGAATATATCCACCTTTTTTGCCTGAACCTTCCTTGCTCCAGCATGGACATTGATGAATGAATCTGCAAGCATTTCAAAAGAATCGATGAATGCTCAGGTAACAGAGAATACCATGTCTGAGCTCCCTTTTGAGGAATTCTCTAACCATTTTCAACCAAACAACTCGATCTCATGTTGAGCCAAGTTGTTTCCTTTCACTGTTGTGGTGTAGCTTGTGATGTGCTCCTATGGATCCGAAGTCTCAACGTACTTTGGTATGTTCGGCATCTTGAATCTCTTCGAGATTAACTCTGGTGCTGCACTTGGTTTAAACGGCAATTGCATGTACTTTTTTTAATCTAGCCCTTTAACACCGGCGGCACACCTGAAATCTGATATATCCGAGCATAAAACTCCTTCGCATTCTGGTCCATTAGTTCATTCATCTCCCTTATGAACTTCATGAGCTCGATTTTGAAAGGATCATTTGAGTTGTTGTTCCATGATCCACTGTCTATCCCTCCGTCTTCGTCGAAACAAACCTCATCCCTTGGAGTGTTGTTATCGGCTCTTGGAGCCGTCTGATTTTTCGAGCGCTGGGATGAACCGTGTCCCCTCCATTAGTGTTGTTGGAAGCACCTGATAATGCCTACTTCAATTCCTCATCACACGATCTTGCCTCGAGAGATGGTCCATGATTGCTCTCTGTTGCTCTCTCAAGAGTTTAACCGTTTCAGCAACATGTTCATCTTCTGCATCATTAGGAGTTGGGCCACGCGCATGCCGAGGGTACTGACCTTCAAGAACCAAGGTTGTCTCATCCCCTTTGTTATGGGTATCGTTGATTGAGTCATCACGCTGGGACAATTCTTCCCTTTCAACGTGCGCTCCAGC
The DNA here is from genome assembly GCF_000393655.2 of Nicotiana sylvestris. NCBI lineage: Eukaryota > Viridiplantae > Streptophyta > Magnoliopsida > Solanales > Solanaceae > Nicotiana > Nicotiana sylvestris. The sequence continues at coordinate 79,655,753 of NC_091068.1, read as the reverse complement.
ATTGTAAGTGTCATTGACATCATTAGCTTCCATACCTGACTTCTACTAAGGAAAGGGTAAAAACTTTGTTACTATAAACGAATGGATCAAAGCAATTACGCAGCAGTATATGCCCCACGGTGGGCACCAAATTGTTTACCCATAAAATGGTACAGTTGAATTTATAGCATGATTTTATAGACAAGCAAATTGATTTAACCCCTAAAAATAATAAATAAATAAATAAATAAATAAGAATAGAAAGAAGATTATCAAATGAAATTAAAAAAGATAACAAGGCTGGCTAAGGACTTTAGCCTTTTTTCGATGGCAAGAATGAATATAATGTTCATGTGTTAAAATTGAGTGTATAACGATAGAGTATAGCCTTTTTTGTACAAGAAATTTCATGTCCAACAATTTCCTATTTATAGCCTCACTTAGGGAGACTAAATCCTAAAATCAAGCTCCTCTTGAATAAGAATAAAATCGCCATTGATGGGCGTATAACAAAATGGTTTTGAATGCTGATATTCTCTATAACGGCTGCTTATTAAATGTTATCCGATATCAAACCTTCAAATCCTAATCGCCAACTCATATTCCCTTCGGGATTCATCCTGCACCGATCACACGCCCGCACCCGGTGAGAGTTATGTATTGTTTCACCTTCCACATGCCTTAGGTTACACATGTCACCTCACCATTCGACCAATTGTCATCAACCAATTTTACCCCATACAGTAGTGTTTGGGCTTCCGGGATTCGGTTGGTGATATTCACTCATCTTTTTATGTTCTTACAAAAGCAACTCAAAGGGGCCGGCGATAAACTGATTAGTGACCGGAAAAGTTTTTCAGCGCAGTTTTCGGTAAAGGAACTTCTTTTTTTATTTTTTTGATAACCTATAAAGAGAAGAAAATGAAGAACAGACAATGATAAAATCAGGAAAACCAAACATAAACAAAGCCATCAGAGTTTAGATGTGGTGCTTCACCGCAATGCTGTTACCATTGCGAACATCAGAGCTACACCAGAACTCAAAAGAAGGTTACCGAAAGTCGTTTTCTGATCAAATCTGTAACGGATCAAGGTTCACACGTAATTCTAGGTAAAAAGGGTGGTGTAATAAAATGATAATATAGTATGGGGCACACTTGTAAATTTTAATTTAATTCTGAAAACAAAAAAGAAGTTTGATAAACCCTTCACGTGCCCAAATATAGCTAAAATACATGTAACTTGCCATGTCAATGTAAAGTGACTACTAGATATATTTAATAGGCACTTAAAGTGCCAAATGGTAAATGGATCACTTGAGATGTATGTCTGATCACTGAGGACAATTTAAAGGGGCCATCTATGTATTTTGCCTAATGATTTTAATGTATTTCAATGACTTTCTTGGGATGAGTACTAGAATAACCTGTTTTTTTTTCCCCAACTTTGTGTTTGAGTTTTTCCTCTTCAATAACAATTAATTAGTGTAATTTCTATGATACTTTGAAATGAGGAGTCTCTCTGAAACAAGAGGTTCTTTAAATCTCAAGCTGCAAGAAACGTAAATGTAGATATTACATATATCAACATATCTATAAATTTAACATTTCTTGATCAGGCCAGCACCATTTTCAAGAATTTAACAAAGAATGACTCAAACAATACTTTGCACATCTCCAATTGATTCCACTGAAGTCAATATGATAATTTACAACATGTAGAAGCAGGCTATTCTCCCTAAGTAGTACCTAGCAACTCTGACATTCACAAAGAAAATTTTGATTTACAAGTGAATGAACAAAAATTGAGTGAAAAAGTGTAAAGTATGAAATGAGCGTGCTTAAAAGAATCCAGTTAAGCATCTGATAACTAACATTCTTCGTTGTCTCTTGTATAAACAGGTACTTCCCATTTCTTGGTATTCTTTTTAGGATCATCGCTGAGGCTGAGATCAGTATCATCCTCTTTCATTGTTTTAATAAATGTTTTTGCTCCCATCATAATAAGCCTTTCTATCATGAAGAGCTGGTAATTGTTCTCAATCAATGGATCTAAAATGCTGCTGTAATTTGATGAATAGGCCAGCTTGTACCTGCAAATAGTAGGTACCAGAAATCCAGAACGAAGATTATATCAGGCAGCGCTAATCATGACGTACGCATGAAGACTAGAAAAATTAAACCTGCAGCAGTTATGGTATTCCAGTAGTTGATCAAATGCATTTTAACATGCAGCAATGTAACACAAGCATTTATGAATGATACTTTCTCCTACTACAACCAACACTATTTGCTTGACCAGGAACTTGCTTCTGTCTGATCCTTACAAGTTAGCAAATGTTTTCTTTTTAAGTAAAAATATAGTCTTTTTTTTTTTTTTTTTGAAGAAGGTAACAGATTTTATATAAAGTAAAGGTATAGCCTTGTTAGAGATTTATACGCCAATAGAAAATGTAGAGAACTTCTAATGCTACAGAAACTAATTTTTTTATACTAGTGGACTGAGACACAGGCTAATGAGTTTTAGGAAGACCATAAGGAAATAAGAGTTATATACTTCAAGCGACCAAAAGAAACAGTGCATATTACTCTTGTATTGCATAAAAAGGTCAAGTAGAGGACATGAAGATTAACAAAAGAGTTGGAAGATCACTAACCTCACAGCCAGAGGAGAAAAGAAGCCTGGTGTCCTCTCATTAGAAGCAATAAAAAGGGTTCGGCCACGGCGTACCCATTTTGCTATTCTGCAAAGAATGAACTCTGGACGTGTATCCCTGTCCAAATGAGGGTGCAAACTTCGATCAACCCCAAACCTGTCCTTCCTTGTCTTCAAAACATCACCTCTTCGAACATGCATAGCATCATAGTCACCAAGCCGCGCCTTGATCTATAGAAATGACAGAATCCATTAAACCACGGGAGAGGATATCTCTTTGTAGTTTCAAAACATATCGCACTGAGGGGATGGACAATGGCCTTTATGGAAGTAATCTTTCACAGCCACTTATGCATCATATGAAAACCTTGAGGCATATTATATAAGGAAGCTAATAAAGAAAAAAAAAACTAGAAGTTGCATTTATAGTTTTGAACCAAAAAGCTTCAAGATATGATGTTTGATATTGAATCCGATGGATTCAATATATCGAGAAAACAGAATAGGAGATGTAATAGCAATCTAGTTCTACTACTATGAGGAAACAGATTGATAATGGATTTCAATTTCACAATAGATGATAAGAGTGCCAAAGTAAATTTTAAGTAGTTAAATTGAAAAAGTTAAAAGCATGCAGTTAACTAACCTTTTCTGCTGCATGCCGTAGTTTTTCTGCAGTCATTGAAGGAAGAAACGAATACGGCAGAAGAATGGAACTATGATTTTTCCTATCCTTGCATTCCGCAAACCTGAATGATTACCATTATTAATTGTACAGTAACTCTATCAGAACTCAAAAGTAGATCCAATATAAAATTTCAGAACAATTTATCCCCTATTAAGAGCTCCATTTTTCCAGCAAATGAAAGCTTGCACATGAGTGAGTACTTGAAGTAACTGGTTATAAAGGGAACAAACCAAAAAAATAACTAATATGACTTTTCAGCAGTTGTGAACTAATCCTCACATGGCTAATTTTCTTGTTCGTTTTCTTGAACAAATTAAATAAAAGGTTCTGCAATCTGGCAAAACAATGGAATTAAATTCATCTATGGATAATTTCTAATATTAGGAGGATACCGTCCTTCCACTAGACAAGAAAAATAAAGAAGAGAAGAGAAACTCGAGCAACCCAATATCTTATCACTTCAAGGGAGGCAACATAGGAAAGAATAAGTATACCAAGAAAGCGGGCTTGCAGTTCGATTGATAAGCAAAATGTTTGAGTACAAGCTTTTTTCTTTGAGATCAGTCCTGCTAACTCCTTCAACGTGGGCAACCCCTCTAGAACCTAACTTCATGCTTGTTGCCAGGACATGATGCCACATTTCGGAGTTGTCCAAAATTACAGGTACAGTGTCAGAGATGAGATCCACATCATACAAAGAATCCATAGAACACGAACTATCTCCCCACCTGGCAATTAGATGGACATAAAGGAAGTGTATAAGCTAATATTGTTAAGCAATTCATATGCTTGTCAAGGGCATATAACATTAGCACAAAACCTAGTTCTTTGTAGCTTAGGCACAATTGAGAAAACAATATTTGAACACCTAATTACTGCATAGGGCCAGGCGTGCAGGGGCGGAGCTACGGTGTTATTTGCGGGTTCGGCCGAACCCAATAGCTTTTGTTCAAACTCTGTATTTATATTAAAAATTCAATGAATATGTACAAATTATTAATTTAAAACCCAGTAACTTGAAAGGATTATAATCCCGAACCCATAAGGCCCAAATCCTAGCTCCGCCTCTACAGGCATGACTATGGTTATCACACACATACTCTGCAGTTCTATTTTGGTTGGTTACCTTTCTTTGAAACCAGAAAATTCCACAAGAGATAATATATTTATTTATTTATTGTTTAATAAGCTATAAGAATTAATCAATTTTCTCATACCGCTATACATACATTTTACATACTGTTGGATGCAACCTAATTAACGAACTCCACCTTGCCGCTAATACAGAAAATGCACCTTTCCTCAGAAGTGGATGCAAACTAATCAATGAATTGCAACATGGCTATAAGACAGAATATGCACCTTTCCTCAGAGGTTGAATTGCTGGACCGATGAAGAATCCCTTTCTTATTGTGGATTGGATTGAGACACATCCTTGAAGGCATAACAAATGTTCTGCAAAAAGCAGTAGTCTATTCTTAGATAAGAAGAATGTCAAAACTACAAGTGCTCTGACTTTTAAACACAACTTAAAAATTGCTGCTGCCATATTGCTGAATGTCTGGCTTGTGGCTGGAAGCAACACAAACATGGAATTCTGTGCACAGAAATGTGGTTAACCAAATTCACACTAATATAATATTAGTTGCTGCTTGCATGTCAAGTCTTATGCCCATAATCTTAGCATAAATGATCCTAGTATGACCAAATGAAACGGACCTAGAATTCCCATGCACGCAGAACTCAGAAATACCATTTTTTGAATGGATCGAATTTTCTCACCTAAATAAACACAAAAGAATGGTAGCTAACATATTATGTTGCTGAAAATGTAATCCAAAGATCAGAATTACTTCATACATTGAAACAGCTGATTCATCCGAGATGCAGACTTCATTCTCACAAAACATTCCGAAGTCTCAGTATATTTCTAACAGAGACATTAAACTGACCTTGAATACATGCATTACGCAAGGTAACAAGAACTGAATCTCGGGAAAAAAACACAGCAAATTGCTACAATCATCAAATGCTAAAAAGGGGCAGCTAGATGCACGAATAATCCCGCATACACGCAGAGTCTGGGGAAGGCCCGCACCCCAAGAGATGTGATGCAGAAAGCTTACCCTGACAAAGGGTCAATGGGTGATTCCACGGCCAGAATCTGTGATCACATAGAGACAACTTTACGTTGCTCCACGGATCCCCTTCAACAATCAGATGCTATTATTTATTTATTTATAATAAGGGAAACAAGCAATCATCAAATCATATTATTGTTACTTTCTTCAATCAACGAATGCTATAATTACACCAGTTCAGCGCAAAACAGTAGCAAATGCTCCCTAAACTATATTAAAAAACATTTTTGTATACATAATCTGCTAGTGTAAAGAATCTAAAACGAGCCGAGCTACAAAGAAAAATACTAAACCAAAAATTTCTCCTTTTTAAAGCAATCAAGAAAGAAACATGTAGCAAAGTAAAACCCACTTCAACATAGAAAAGATTCAAACTTTGCAAACTAAATTAGCAATTATTAACAAACACAAAATTGAGATACAATATTCCCATGAATTTTTTTTACCTCTGAAGAAACATAGCTTCTTCTAGAGCACACCTAAGGCTTGATTCTTGATGACCCAAACCTGCACAAGTATCACAATGTTTTCCAGGGCAGTCAATTCTACTGCCCCAATAAAGGTACTTGTGAGGCCCATTAAATTGTTTATGGTTTTTAGAGTACACTGATAAGCTTTTTGGAGTTGAAAAAGAGAACCCATTTGGGGAAATTAATGGTGAAGCAATGTATAGTAAAGTTATTGCTGCTATTGCAACTGTGAGTATGAGTGTTGGGGATCTTGGTTTTGGCTTTGCCTTGTGGGTTTTCTGGATCGCCATTTCTGATTCTCGAGGAACAGAGAAACAAATAAATATGAAGATCTGGATAAAACTCACTTTAGTCCCTCAAGTGTTTAAATGCTTCAGTTTAGTACTTATATTATATGCGAGTAATATCTATGATGATTTTCCTTCCCTTTTTTTTCAATTATCCCCCATTTTCCACTATTTGGACTTTTTATTAGCTAGTTACATAATTATAAATATTATTTTCAAAAAATATAACTCTTCATTCATAATTCTCCCATAGAGAATGACTTATAAATAGAGAAGTTTCTCCTCTATGATGCAATTCTTTATATAATAAATGATTTGTTAATTTTTGTATAAATGTAGATTTCATGTATATGTGCATTTATTGTGCTTTATCAGTCAATTTTTTTAGGCCCTTAGTGAATACTTATGTGTTATACTACATTGAAGAATAACTCATTACTCTATACAGGAGATTATATATAAAGAATAAAGATCCAAACGGAAATTGGGAAAGGAGAGAAATTGAAACGTGTCTATTAGCGAATATAATTCAATAGATACGCCTTATAGATTGCATTCCGCAAATGCGATTTATAAATATTCGGCATACGCGCCTTATGAATCCTAATCGGTATATGCGACTAATTGCGTGTATAATAACAACTTTCGTCTATGTTTCCGTTATGCTTCATTCTTAAGTCGTACTATACATATTCGTGTTATATATTTATGGTATTCTCTTAAAAATAACACACCATTAAATTGTGGAGCCAAAAGTGCACATTTTGAAGGGAAAAAAAATTCAATTTTCTTACTTGATGCCGCAAAAGCATAATAAACCATCTCTTGTATTAAATTAAATAGTTTTTTTATCTCCATTAATGTAACTGATGTATCTATAATGCAGAGATTTAAATTATTTCACTGAGGATTAAAGGAAAAACAATCATCTGTTTTAAACCAGCTAATTACTGGCCCTCCTTTGGACCCTGAAAATGAGTAAATGAACTTTGTCGTACACTTAAATTCTGCGAAATTGAAGGTAAAATAATGGATGTAACTTTTTTCAACAATCAAATGATTCTCAATCATGGTCTTTGCTATCAGTATGTTTTAATCCGCCGTGATAGGCAGAGGCGGAGCAAATCAATTTATGAATTCTCAATTCTATAACGATCGACTTTTAAGTGATAATGATTGGATTCTACATTTAATATTTTGTATATATTTAATGAATTTTTTAACATAAATATATTGTTGAGAAAAAATTATTGGGTTTGGTCGAATTAGTTTGTTGAGTCCATGCTCATGTTGTCCAGCCAAAAGCTCAATGACCTAATCCTATTCTTTTTTGGCTTTCATTCCTATATGGAAATGGATTCGATTTTTATTCCTATTAGGAGTTAGTTTTGGCTTTAAGAGAAAACACTATTCATTATCTATAATAGTGCAACCTTGGAGAATTAGTCTATACTAATTGGAATTTGTCTTTGAAAGACTTTAACATATCAAAGTAGTTTGTGAGAGAGCTTCCGTCAAGAGAGTAGAGAGAAGAAAAAGTGTTTATTTTGCTGCACATTTTGTTCTAACCAGCCAGCTTTAAATTACATTTTTCGATTCGTTCACTGTTGGATCGGGCTGAAATTTTGACGGAGTGTTTCTACATCTTGGTCTTTGATTTGAACGATGGAGAACGGATTTGGTGGCCTGTAGCATCCAATTTCGAGCCCTGAATAATAGCTCTATTTTTGTGATTTCTCCTCTTTCTTCAATTGATTTTTTGTTGAATTGTTTCTCTGTATTTGGTACTTGTTATGTAGCCAAATTTGGAGAAATTTTGCAACCCTCTTATTATTATAGTGGAGCTTTTTGGATCTTTGTGATCCCGTAGTTTTTACCTTCGATTTGAAGGGTTTTCCACGTTAAAATTTGGTGTTCTTTATCTTCTTTATTTTTGAGTTTTCTTCTTCTTCGATATAATAGTGGCATCCGAGCCTTGGTTATTTATCTGAGTTTTTTTACGAAATGAAAGTAAATATGAGTAAGATAGTATGTTTAAATAGGAGAAATTATAATGTTTGGAAAACCAAGATGAAAGATTTATTGTTCAGGAAGAAAATGCATCTACTCATTTCTGCAACTCATAAATCCGAGGATGTATCTGATGAAGATTAGGATTTCGAGCACCAGTGAGTATGCAGATATATACGACAATATGTTGAAGACAATATTTCAACCATATTGTGAATGTGACACATGCGAGATCATTGTGGGAAAAGCTAGAGACTTTTTATGCTTCAAAAACTGGGTACAACAAGTTGTTCTTGCTGAAGCAATCGATAACCTTTAAATACAATGAGGGCAGTCCTATCCTTGATCATGTAAATAATTTTCAAGTTGTCCTTGATCAACTGTCTAGAATAGGAGTTAATTTTAATGTTGAGATACAAAGACTTTTCTTAATACTATATCATATCTTCGAAGACTCTTCGTGTTTCTTCGAAAAATTTAGCTCCTCGTGGTAAGGTGACCATGGAATATGCCAAGAGTTGTGTGTTAGAATGAGGAAGTAAGGAGAAAATCTTAGGGTTCATCCTCACAAGCAGATATTTTGGTTACAGAAAATCGAGGGAGAGATAGAACAAAAGGTTCGATGAGCAAAGGTAAAAGCAGAAGTAAGTCAAGGTCCAATTATCAAAATTATTCATGCAACCACTGTGGAAAAAAATGACATATCAAAAGGTTCTGCCACAAGTTGAAACAAGACACTAGATAAGGAAAGAAAGTATTATTGGATAAGAATGGTCGTAAAAGAGAAATTATTCAAGGTTGAGAATATACACACTAATGAAAATCCTTCGGATATGCTGAAAAAAACGGTTGTTGCAGATAACCATGAGTTTTGCAAAAAAATTAGCAGGCTTGAAGCCTGTCAATAGTTCATCTACTTGAAAACGTATTTGACCCCTTAGCTAGAGGGGGAGTTTATTGGGCTCATACCCATGTTGTTCGGCCAAAGGTCCAATGGCTTAATTCTATTCCTTTTTGGTTTTCATTCCTATTTGGAATTGGATTCGATTTTTATTCCTATTTGGAGTTGGTTTTGGCTTTAAGAGATAGCACCACTCATTATCTATAAATAGAGCAATTTTAGAGAATTGTTCTATGCTCATTGGAATAAGTCTTTGGTTTTTTAGAGAGCTTCCGTCAAGAGAGAAGAGAGAAGAAAAGTATTCATTTTGTGTATTTTGTTCCGACCAGCTAGCTTCAAATCACATTTCTCGATTCGTTCACTATTGGATCGGGCTAAAATTTTGACGGAGTGTTCCTAACATCTTCGTCTTTGATTTGAACGATGAAGAACAGATTTGGATGCTACAAGAACGGATTTGGTGGCATGTAGCATCTAGTTTCGAGCCCTGAATACTAGCTCTATTTTTGTAATTTCTCCTCCTTCTTCAATTAATTTTTTGTTGAATTGTTGTTCCGTGTTTGACATTTGTTGTGTAACCAAATTTGGAAAACTTTTGCAACCCACTTATTGTTATAGTGAATCTTTTTGGATCTTTCTGGTCCAGTAATTTTTACCTTCGATTTGAAGGATTTTGCATGTTAAAATTTGGTATTCCTTATTTTCGGATTTGCCTCTCCCTCGATATAACAGTATCCATGCGTGTAGCTCCATCTCTAATGATAGGTGTAAGCACGTGATTTTTGCTTCACGAGCAATCGCTCCAAAAGAAAATAAAATAGTGACAAATGGTTTCGCTGTACAATTGTTCGAGTTTTCGTGACATGTGTTGTTAGTCATTTGTGGATCTGTCCATTTTTGCATTTTAATCATTAACAAACAAAATACAAAATATGTATGTTAGGATGATTAAACCATAATTTGGTCAGTAAAAGAAAATTCAAAAAATATATATATGTGCATCGTTCGTTCTAGGCTTTTAGTTAACTTACTTAAATATTTTTGTGATAATTGTGTTAAAATGTTGCATTGTTGTTTAGTTTTAATTTCGTTATTTTATTATTTGTTATTTTGTTTTAAAAGAAAAATGAAATTAGAAGACAAAGAGTGAAGGAAATCGGTTTGGGCCCAAAAGAAATGAAACAAAAGCAGGCCCAACCAGCACTCAGACCCAGTCCAAATCCGGCTGCCCAAGCACCAGTTCAAACGACGCCGTATAAAGGCGTTCGATCTGAGCCATTCGTCCAGGCCAATCCAATGGCTCAGGACCCCTTTCAGCAACCCATTCTCAAACCCGACCCAAATAACCGGTCTGACCCAACCCCTCACTTAAACCAAACGACCCCGTTTAACTACCAAACGACCCCGTCTCATTTCTCACCCTCAGATCCAAGCCGTTGAGATCATCTGATCTAACGGCTCAGATCCAATCCCATAGACCATATATAAACCTTCCCTTACACCCCACGCCCCCTATACCAGCACCCCATCCCTTCGTCCCCAAGATCAAACCTGAAACCCCAAACCCTAGCAAGCCGCCCTAGTCTCCCTCGCCATTAAAGCCGGTGGCACGAACGCCGGTGGCCACCTCCTGAACACCCTAAGACCCCCTCACTGTCCTAAACATGGATCTGTTATCCATTTGCCTCGAATCATCTTCCTTCGTCTCGAATCTTCATTTGAAGATTTGAGTCGAACCCGGAACTATGCCAAAGCACCCCATCTTCATACCAGACACTCCCCTGACCTTCGTCGTGACCAAACCAAGCTTGGTTTGGTCCGAATCTACCCACAACTCCCAAAAAATCAGATCTAAAGATCCAAAACCTAGAACGCTAATAGCCTTGGAATCCGGCCGGTCTTAATAAGGGTTTGAGGTTTAATGGATTTTAACCAAGGTGTTCTCATGTGAGAACACCCTGGTTAAAATTTGTTCGGCTTCAAATGGTCAGAGTTGAGTCGGATTTGGGTCTGTTTGATTTAAACATTTTTCGGTAAGTTTTCTTTCCCTTTTCGTTTATATTAATTGCTGATTAAGTCATTAGCATTGCTTTGTGGTAATTGTTTGTTATTTTCTGATAGTTTCTTAATTTCTTTCCTCTCAGTAAAGACCTTTTATTTGGTCGATTGTTTCTGTGTATGATTTAAATGTATCCTATGATAAGCATGTCCGATTAGTATAGTCGTCGCATGAATAACTTATATAGGCCCCAGTAATTGAACAAAAGTTGTCTGATACCCTTTAGGTCCCTGAACGTATTGTTTATATGAGCGACTAATTATTACCTGTTATAATTAGTATAGTCGACTCGATAAATGTCGTCGATTAGTTTTCTATAACTAATAAATCGAATGAGCTAATAATGTCGCATGACTAATTGAACTTTGCCACTGACTGAATGCCCCAGCATTGTTTGAAATGGTTTGTTTGCATTGTAAAACTGACTGAAAAGGTTCAGTCCAGGCAGTTTTGAATTTGAACTTTCACCAGTTCAAAAATGCCCTGATGCTGCAATAGGCAGGGCAGTAATAATCAAGGGTCAACAAGGGTATTCTGGGGTGTTAAAAAAGGACAGAAAGATTAGTTTAAATGAGCTGACAAGTAGGGCACTAATTTGGGATTAAACTAATACCAACGGGGAACAAGACACAAGAGTATGGGGCTTAAAATGAATAATAAAATGATGCCCATAACTCTTGATTAAACAAAAACCAAGCGTGGGGAACAAAGGGGCTGACACCAAAGATGCTTAGGCATGGGCTTAAAGGGTATGGGTATTCTGCCAATTGGCAGGGCAGGCAGCTTAACTGCACTGGTTCATTTGGCTTATAAATAGGCCATTTGAGAACTTAAAAGGGGCTGGACTTTTGGTCTTCAGAGAGAGAGAAAACAAAAGTGGCATTTTTAGTCTTAAGGCTGGAATTTTAGTCTGAAGAAAGGCCTAGTGAGTTCAAAAGAAGACTGAAAGAACATAAGGTGGTTTCCAGAAAATATTACAACCAAACACTGTCTGAAAGTGGTATAAGAGTGCATTTTGGTCGAGTTGTCTTGGCCAGGTTCTGTTGTTTGCATTGACTGAGCTGTTTATGGTTGTTGAACTGTTGGTGTTGCTGCATTGAATTTTCTGTTATTGCTGTTGGTTTCTCTGCCCTTTCCTGGGATTGCTCGACTATTTGTTGGTTCTCTTTGTCCTGGGAAATACTGCTGGTTGTCTGTGGACTGTAGAAAACACTTGTGGTTGTTGGTTGTTGCTGTGTTGTTGCTGTGTGTCTGCTGCTGCTGTGTTTGTTGCATACTACTCAACTGATTACTCTCTTTCTTTCTTTCCTCTCTATACCAGGTACACAACCAATGCACTGTCAAAAATGTAATTGGAAAAATGAGCATGAATACAAATGAAAGATCCTGAAGAATGTCTCTTATACATAGATTGTTACATTAAATATTCATGCAATGTGTAATAGTTTTACATTTTTGTTCTGGGTACTAGAGGTAGTCTTCATGCCTATAAATGTCTATGCATGGTAGTTGAATGCTAGAATGTGTATATAGGTTGGTGATGAGAGTATGCCCAAGGCAGTAGTTTGTATCTCATATTTAGTTCAAAGGTGTAGTATAAGCCTGTAATGTATGCCAAGCATGAAATTCGTACACTGTAAATAAGTTCTTTCCTTTCCAACAAATTGCTATATATAACTCTTAAAACCATGTTTTAAGAGCAAGAACACAAATTCAGGGCCTCATCCTCATGAATGTCGAGCCCAGGTCAAAAACAGACCAGGCGGGCCCGCATCGAACGAGCAGTGGCCCAGGTCTGGCCTATTGCGCATGGGCTAGATTTGGGCCCGTGATTATTTGTTCGGTTGATTGTACACGCAGCCTCATTTCTGATTTTCAAGCTTTTTTTATGTTGTTATAGATAACTTGCAAGCACATAATTAACTAGGGCTATCTACTATTTTCAGCTAGTAGAGACAAACGCGACAAGAAACGTAGTTGCTATAGGATATCCTTTTAAAATAAGGACGAGATGAGCCTCGACAAAATAAAGAAAAAAACGTACAAATTGCGGGGCCCTCGTTAAATGTATATATTGAAGCATTCAATCCCCAAGGTGGGTCATTTAGCAAATCTCATGACCCTCCCAGAATAATAACGCGATAGTCTCTTTAAGCGCGTACTTAATAAACCTTACCTTCTTAAACTCGGGTGCACATTTATGTGACCCAAATCCAAATCTCGACGGATTCGAAATGTATTTCTAATCACGGGTACATTGATTGTGACGTGGTTCGAGAGGCATATCCATGACGTCGCAAGTTCCTTTTAAGAGAAGAACGAGACGAGCCTCGTCAAACAAAATGTACACAGCTGCGGGGCCCTCTGACTATATATATATTAAAACACTTAGAATTCGGGACAGGCCGTTTAGCGAATTTTTCGGCCTTCCCCAAAACAACAATACGCTAGTTGCTTTAGGCGCGTCTTAATAATTTATTCTCCTTAATTCGGGTGCACATTTATGTGACCCAAATCCAAATCTCAACCGAGTCGAAATATGTCAACAACCACGGGTGCATTGATGTAGCGTGGTTCGAAATATGTTTTCACGACGTTGCAAGTCTTATAAAATAACAGTAAATGATAAAAGCGGTTAAAAGTTAAATTTTGCACATAAGTTCACTTGTATAAAATCAGATAATCAAGCCGAATATAACAGTTGAGCGACCGTGCTAGAACCACGGAACTCGGGAATGCCTAACACCTTCTCCCGGGTTAACAGAATTCCTTATCCGGATTTCTGGTATGCAGACTGTAATATAGAGTCATTATTTTCCTCGATTCGGGATTAAAATTGGTGACTTGGGACACCCTAAATCTCCCAAGTGGCGACTCTGAAATAATTAAACAAATCCCGTTTCGATTGTCCTTTAATTGGAAAAACTCCCCTGTGCCCCTCGGGTGCGAAAAAAGGAGGTGTGACAGCTCTGGCGACTCTGCTGGGGATCAGAAACCCAGAACCACTGGTTCAGGGTTAAGAATTCGAGCTTAGTGTAATTGTTATTATTTGGCTTTATTTATTATCTGATTTTATTACATGTTTTGAGCCTAATGTGCTAAATGCTGCTTTACTGCTTTGATATTGTTGGAACTGTACATACAAACTGTGCCGAAACCCCTCTCTTCTCTCTCTTGAGGAGTGCACGCTGGTCGTGACTTCTTTCTGTTAGTGTCATATACCAAAATAGAACGAGGATTCGGAGGAGTTGCAAAATCGGATGGCCTTTTGGTTACCGGTACACAGCTCCCATCCTTGGCCCAAGTTGTTCGCTCGGGTAAGCCAGGTCTAGAACAAATACCCAGGTTATGAACTTAGTATAACAAAGCCGCATGCCGAATCCCTAGTAGGAACGTTTATTTGCATCATGTGCATTTGACTTAGGGGACTCAACACAGGGGTTGGGCCCGTCTAGGACTAGCAACCTGATGTGAAAAGACCATCCTACTGCATCCTGCTTGCTTTATGCATTTACTTGTTTCAAGGCTTGCATGCTGACCGGTTTCTGAATAACGGATAAGGAGATAATTATTTTTGAAAGATCAATACCCAGAAAATGGTTAAAACTCTGCCAGAATTTTGAAAAAAAAAAGAAAGAAAATGTGTGTCTTATTAATTTGTTTTAGTAAGGGTCTTTGATTCATTTCTAAGAGAAAAATAGTGTGTCTCCAAAATTCGGCTTATGCCTGAACTACGTCAGTTCGATTCTCGCAGGGTGCAAGATACGTAGGCAACCCCCATCGGGCTCAACTTGTTTTTCAAAATATAGGTACAATCCAAATAACGAAAGTTTTTAAGGTAACATCGTACTTTTCAGAAACAACCAAAATTTCGTTTTTCTAGAAAAAATAGTGTGTCAATTTGTGTATTTGAGTCCAATGAGTCTGGATCTTTGCTTAATCACCCCAATAAACATGCAGAATGAGCATGAGTCCAAGTTTGCCGGTAACAGTTAGAAGCAAAATCCCCCTGGAAGTGCGATTATGGTGGGAGGATTTGGAAAAGTCAGAGCAAGACAAGGTCAAACTGCACCTGGGAGGTTTGGTTGATTTGTTGAAAGTCAGGCCTCGGTGCGACATCATAAAGGCTTTGGTTACATTTTGGGATCCAGCCCACAACGTGTTCCGTTTCTCAGATTTTGAACTCACCCCAACCTTAGAAGAAATGGCGGGTTACATGGACGTCACTGAAGGTTTGAGACACAAATACCTGATCGCTCCAAGGGCTGTGAATTCACACAAATTCATGGATCTGTTGAAGATAAGCAAAGGAGTCCCATACGCTGAACTGGATAGAGGTTTTTCTACCCTACGATTCATATACCAGAGGTACGGGAGCAAAGGAGGATTTAATGATCCAGAAAGTGGTATTTGCAGCAGGGGAAATCTGGTAAAATGGAATGAGCATAGGCGGTTCGCTTTTATGGTGGCATTTTTGGGCCTTGTGGTGTTTCCCCGAAAAGATAGAAATATCGACCTGAAGGTGGCTGGAATCGTCAAAATCCTGATTACCAACGATAAAAGCATCCTTGCTCCTATGATAATGTCAGAAATATACCGAGCCCTCACGGCTTGTAAGGCCGGAGCAGACTTCTTCGAAGGGTGCAACTTGTTGTTACAGATGTGGATGATCGAACACTTGTGTCACCATCCTCAGTATATGCGCTACATGTCTACAAATGGGGGCTGCATCGAGGGTTATAGCCTAAGGGTTTCAGGTTTCCGATCACCGGGAGGGTTTGAAGAATGGATATCCTATCTCCGGATCATCACCGCAGACCAAATAAACTGGACTTTGGGTTGGCTTTCTGTGGAAGAAATCATATACATGCCCGCCACTGGTCCTCACTTCCTCTTGATGGGACTCAGGGGTATTCAACCTTATGCCCCTTACAGGGTAATGAGACAGTTGGGAAGATGTCAAGTACTACACCCGGACGAAGATCTCAGCACTTATGCAGTCGAGGTCAGCAGTGACGGCCAATTTCCTGAAAAGACAGTTCGTTGCATATGGAGTGAATGCCAGTACTTGACGGCGAATACCTGGGTAAATGATGTGTCTAGGGGTGAAGTCTCGCCGGCCTATCTCACTTGGCATAACAAGAAGAACATTGCGAAACGGCCCACCAAACGGCCTCACCTCCAAGAATTTGTTGAGTCATCGCAAGAACAATGGGACTGGCTCGCAAGAGAAGAAGGTTACCTGGTTGAAATCAGGAAGCTGAAGCGACAAGTTGAAAGGATTGTATTCGAAAACAACGTGCAAGTCGCCCAAGAGCAGGCTGAAAAAGACAAGCTAGCCCAAGAGAACCAAACCCTGAAGGCCCGCCTTTGACAAGCCAGTAAGAATAACATCAACCGACAGAAGCGCTGCTCCGACGAAAGATTGATAGCCAGTTTGAGGAATCAGGTCATCCAGAGCCAAGAAGAATTAGACCAATCAGAGGCTTGCATAGCAAGGATGAGGGTCAAATGGGCAGAAGGTACAATGGCCCGGAGGAAGCGCCTACAACAAGTCATGAGGAATTGTGAACTGAGCGTCAAAGCAGCAAAGGAAACAAATGCTGCTCTGCAAGAGCGGATCTTCAAGCAAACACAAGATGCCCAAGCCGACCGAAGACGCTATTACAATGCAATGACAAGGATGGAAAGGCAAATGGATATGTTCCAGGATCAGCTCGCCACCAATGCACAAACGCTAGGATTGAAAAGCCGACAGATAAGGCAATTGTTCGCAGAAAGGGACAACATTCGAGCAAGAATTGACGAAATCGGGCATTACATCTACCTAAAATGTTTGGCATGCGAGCAAACACCTCGGGAAACCCTCATTGCTTCCATCATGGGCTGCGTCCACCGGATTATGAACGAGTTGAAGAGCTTGCAAAGAGACCTTACACCTAGGGCCGCGAAAGGGCCGAAAGATGCCTCGTGGGTCCCTAAGTTGGAAAATTAGTTGTCCGAGTCCTGGTCGTTTTGTTTGTTGTTTCCCCATATGTTGTTTTCTTTTCCTCAAACCAAGTTTAAAACCGAGGAGTCTGTACTGTTGCTATTTTGTTTGAAGTAATGTGTAATAGCAAATTTTGATAATGAAATTAAGTGACTCCGGAAGAATTTCTATGTGTCTTTACTTTGAGGCAGAACTACGCCTGGTCTGATTCACGCGGGGACGTGATACGTAGGCAATCCCCATAAGATTCGACCGCTTTTAATAAATAAAGAAAAGAAAATGTAAATAAAATAAAACGCAGGGTTTCGCAAAATACTTTAAAGAGACGAATGAGCAAACCGGGATGACGCATGTTGTTTGAAGCAAAGCATGTAGAAACGGTTAACTACCTAGGTGCATTGCATCCTCTGTGTGTTATGATCAAATCTGTTAAACTCTAACGCTAACGAAGTTTGTTGTTGTCTGATTCAGACAAGTTAGTTGTTAAAGAACTCTGGCAACACACTCATACCAAACCAGATCCAAAGGACCGGTAGCAACAAGCATGACTACTTCAGAGAATAGTAATGAGGAAGAAAGGCCGATGAAGCCAGTTGTTAAAAGAAGCGATGGAAAAGATTGAAAGGATGGGACTAGAGATGAATGCAATGCAGCTAGCCCTAGCCAAAACACAAAAGAGCCCTGAGACACTGGGGCACATGCCGGAATACCCTCACTCCGGCCCTTCAACAAGCCATCCAAATCCCTTTATCATCAAGAAAGAAGCCCTCATGATTCCCAAGCTCCACCACCCCATCAACCTCTCCCAACACCCAATATTCCCATCTTTGTGGGACCCACATCAGCCCCTTTGCAGAGAACGACCAGTGAGCCATTGTTTCAGGCTCACGATACCCAATACTATCCCCCTGAGCCTACATTCCATGCACCCGAACCACAGGCTTACAATCCCCATTTGGAAGTACCGGCAGAGGTTGAGAAGCCGGTTAAGGCCCCTGAACAGGATGAAGTGTTGAGAAAGTTCAAAAGCCTGGAGCAATCCTTCAGGAACTTGCACGGGCTGGGCAATCAAGTCAGCGTGGCATACAAAGATCTGTGCCCTTTCCCAGACGTCCAACTCCCGGCTGGGTTCAAGATGCCCAAGTTTGATTTATATGAAGGGCACGGTGATCCCATGGCGCATTTGCGGGGATTCTGTAGCAAAATGAGAGGGGCAGGCGGCAAGGATGAGCTATTGATAGCTTATTTCGGCCAAAGTCTGAGCGGATCTGCACTGGAATGGTATACCAGGCAAGATTTCAGCAGGTGGTACACGTGGGATGATCTGGCGCAGGCTTTTGCAGGTCATTTCCAGTACAATCTAGAGATAGTCCCTGACCGTCTCACGTTATTGAGAACTGGGAAGAAACCCGGGGAAAGTTTTCGCGAGTTCGGGTTCCGCTGGAGAGAACAAGCAGCTAGAGTCGACCCTCCCATGAGAGAGGGAGAGATGGTGGACTATTTTTTGCAGACATTGGATCCAACCTACTTTGGTCACTTGGTGACAACGGTTGGAAAATCTTTCAACGAGGTGGTCAAGATAGGGGTCATGATAGAAGAGGGTTTGAGGTCTGACAAGATCTTGAACTATTCGGCACTCAAGGCCACAACCCAGGCCATTCAAAACGGCACGGGAGGTGCGTTGAGAAGAAAGAAAGAAGAGGTTGCCACGATCGAGGCAGGCAGTTGGTCCAGGGCTGGCAGGCCACACTACAACCAACCCAGGCCTCACAGGTCAAACTACCCATACAACCCACCACAAAATTTCTATCCACCTCGAGAACCACATTGTTCCGTACACCAAGCCCAGGTATACACTCAGCCTCCGGTTCGCCCACAATGGCGCGCACCGGCTCCCCAGAACATATATGCACCACCACAAAACACCTACCCTCCACCAAGGGCATATAGAAACCCTTCAGGGGCAGGCTTCCGGGGAAATCCAGATGCTAGGAATGACAGGTTGCGGAAGCAAAGAACCTTCACGGAGCTGGGAGAAACCTACACCGCTTTGTTCCACAAGCTGCGGCAATTGGGTTTGGTTAGTCCTGTCCAGACTCGAGAACCAAATCCCCCACCTCAGAATGTAGATCGATCAATCAGTTGTGAATACTGTTCAGGGATGCTCGGGCACGATACCGAGAAGTGCTGGAAGTTAAGGCATGCCATACAGGATCTTATTGACACCAATAAGATCGAGGTCCAGACACCGGAGGCTCCTAACATCAACCAAAACCCACTGCCAGCGCACCACGAAACTCACATGATTGAGTTGGTGTGTGAGGGAGGAGAATTAAGAAAACCCTCACAAACAGTGATGATGATCCAAGCCGCCCCGAAAGAAGTCTTAACCAGTGGAGGAACGAGTGTACAGTCGCAGGGAGAAGGCGTCAAGCCGGTAGTGATATTGGGGAAGAGCCCGTCCATCATAGCAAGCAAACCCGAGCCAAGCAAGTTGGTAATACCAGGGATCCTGCCCACACCGGCAGTCGTGTTGAAAGGGGTATGTAGAGAACGGGTGACCATAAAGCCTGTGGTCCAACTGCCGATGATTGACAGCAGGGCTGTGCCTTGGAAATATGAAAAGGCAGTGGTGACGTACAAAGGAAAACAGGTGGAAGAAGTCAGTTGTGAAGCGCAAGGGCTGACTCGATCAGGTCGATGTTTTGCTCCGGTGGAGCTAAGAAAAACCAACCCAGTGGCAACCAAGAAACCTATGTCCGAGGAAGAGGCCGAAGAGTTCCTGAGGAAGATGAAAGTACATGACTATTCTGTGGTCGAACAGCTGAGAAAAACACCGGCCCAGATCTCACTGTTGTCGTTGCTGATCCATTCTGAGGAGCATCGTCAGTCCCTGTTGAAGATACTGAACGAGGCTCATGTACCCAGTGAGATTTCTGTAAACCACCTGGAAACCATTGCCAGCAAGATCTTCGAGGTAAACAGGGTAACATTCTCAGATGATGACCTGCCGGTGGAAGGTACAGAGCATAACAAAGCTCTATACCTAGCTGTCAAATGTGAAGACTCGGTGGTAACTCGAGTATTGGTGGATAACGGCTCAAGCGCCAATATTTGTCCATTATCCACCCTGGACCAGTTAAAGATTGACCGTGGAAGAATCCGGGAGAATAGCATCTGTGTCCGGGGGTTTGACGGAAACGGAACAGCCACTGTGGGGGATGTTGTACTTGAACTGACCATTGGGCCAGTCCTGTTTACCATGGAATTCCAGGTGTTAGATGCCACAGTTTCTTATAACCTGCTGTTAGGACGACCCTGGATTCATGCAGCCAAAGCGGTGCCTTCCACCCTACATCAGACGGTGAAGTTCGAGTGGGAAAGACAAGAGGTCGTGTTACACGACGAGGATACAACATGCACCATGGGCGGAACCATTGTACCTTTCATAGAGACCACTGATGACAAAGGTCCTTGGGTCTACCAGATTTTCGATACAGGGTCGGCCAACAAAATTTCTGAAGGAGAAATCATCCCACACCCTAGGGTAGCTGCCGCAACAGTTATGATGGTCTCGGAAATGCTGGGTAATGGATTTGTGCCAGGAAAAGGCCTGGGAGTCGAGATTCAAGGGATAGTCCAACCTGTCTCCCTTCCTAAAAATCTGGAAACTTTCGGATTGGGGTTCAAACCAACCGCAGCAGACAGGAAGCAAGCGCGAAAAATGAAGAAGAGGGTCTGGTTTCTGCCTAAACCAGTGCCACGCCTCTCAAGGTCTTTTGTTAAAGCAAGTGCCAAGGGGTCAGCGATCCCAAAGATTCGAGGACCTTTGATCGGTATAAATGAAGACCTGAATCAGAGTTTTGAGAGGCTATTCGCGGATGTCAGTATGGTGGAAGCTGGAGAAGGTTCCAGCAGAGCAGAGATACAATTTGTGGGGCCTGAGGCCAAGACCAACAATTGGACGGTTACTCCTCTTCCTGTCCGAGGGGAGTCTTGGTAGTAGGCTTTGATTAATGTTTTGTTTGTTTGTTTGTTTGATCGGATTATTCAAGGGTGTAATCCAAATTTTACTTTCGTTTGTAAAAGTGTGAACCCTTTTATCCCGCAAGTTAATGAAGTTCTTTTCTTTTGTTCCATTTTAATTTTTGTTTTGTTCTTTTTCTTTCTGAACAGTTCTCTTTTTACTGGTTCTAATGACATGGCATGCACAAGCGGATCTTCGACCTAGTCTAATAAATCAATCTGAATCTGACTCAATGATGCAAGAGGTCGTTTGTGATGATGAATCTGAATGTGATGAAGGTGAAGCCTTCGAAGAGATAAACCGAGAATTATGCCAATTTGAAGAAAAACCCAAGCCTAACCTAAATGACACTGAGGCTGTAAACCTAGGAGACGCTGATAACGTCCAAGAAACCAAAATCAGCATCCACATTGAGCCGAATGTCAGGGAAGAATTGATCAGAACCCTCATGGAATTCAAAGATGTTTTTGCATGGTCATATGATGATATGCCTGGATTAAGCACCAATTTAGTGGTTCACAAGTTGCCCACTGACCCGGCATACCCTCCGGTCAAGCAAAAACTAAGGAAATTTAAAACAAAAATGAGTGTAAAGATCAAAGAAGAAGTGATTAAGCAGTTGCAATCGAAGGTCATTCGGGTCACTCGGTATCCCGAGTGGTTGGCCAATGTGGTACCAGTCCCAAAGAAGGATGGAAAAATCAGGGTGTGCGTTGACTACCGCAACCTCAACAAAGCAAGTCCCAAGGACAATTTTCCGCTACCCAACATTCATATCCTGATCGACAATTGCGCTGGGCGCGAGATCGGATCCTTTGTGGATTGCTATGCGGGTTATCATCAGATCCTAATGGACGAGGAGGATGCTGAGAAGACAGCGTTTATTACGCCATGGGGAACCTACTGCTATCGGGTAATGCCGTTCGGTTTAAAGAACGCTGGGGCAACATACATGCGAGCAATGACTGCTGTGTTTCATGACATGATACACAAGGAAATTGAGGTGTACGTCGATGATGTGATCATCAAATCTTGGCGTCAGGAGGACCATGTGGCAGACCTAAGGAGATTTTTTCAAAGACTCCGAAGGTATGATATCAAGCTTAACCCGGCCAAATGCGCATTCGGGGTTCCATCAGGAAAGTTGCTAGGATTCATCGTCAGTCGACGGGGGATTGAGTTAGACCCATCCAAAATTGAATCCATCCGAGATTTGCCACCGCCAAGGAACAAAACAGAGGTAATGAGTTTGCTGGGTAGACTCAATTACATCAGCAGGTTCATCGCTCAACTCACAGCAACTTGTGAGCCCATATTTCGGCTGCTGAGAAAGGATGCTGCAGTAGGTTGGACGGCAGAGTGTCAGGAGGCTTTCGACCAAATCAAAGGGTATCTGTCTAATCCACCCGTATTGGTCCCGCCTAAGCCCGGGAAACCCCTAATCCTTTACCTGACGGTCTTGGAAAATTCATTTGGTTGTGTACTGGGGCAACATGATGACACAGGAAGGAAGGAGCAGGCCATCTACTATCTTAGCAAGAAATTCACAGTGCATGAGGTCAAGTACACTCAACTCGAGAAAACATGCTGCGCCCTAACTTGGGTAGCTCAGAAGTTGAAGCACTACCTGTCTTCATATACTACTTATCTCATATCCCGCTTGGACCCATTGAAGTATATCTTTCAGAAACCTATGCCCACGGGAAGGTTGGCAAAGTGGCAAATTCTGCTCACAGAGTTTGATATCATCTACGTAACGAGGACGGCCATGAAAGCCCAGGCACTGGCAGACCATTTGGCAGAGAATCCCGTTGATGAAAAATACGAGCCCTTAAGAACGTATTTTCCTGACGAAGAGGTGATGCATACGAATGAGTTGGAATTACCTGAGGAACCGGGTTGGAAGCTTTTCTTCGATGGAGCTGCAAACGCAAAAGGGGTTGGAATAGGAGCAGTACTCATTTCTGAAACAGGACGGCATTATCCTGTTACGGCTCAACTACGCTTCTATTGCACCAACAATATGGCCGAGTATGAGGCTTGCATTCTGGGTCTGCGCTTGGCTGCTGACATGGATGTCCAAGACGTCTTGGTCTTGGGAGACTCGGACCTCTTGGTACATCAAATTCAGGGTGAATGGGAAACACGAGATCTAAAACTCATACCATACCGACAATGCTTGCATGATCTGAGCAAGCAATTTCGATCGGTGAAGTTCAAACACATCCCTAGAGTTCACAACGAGGTTGCGGATGCCTTGGCCACCTTAGCATCAATGTTGCACCACCCCGACAAAATGTATGTTTATCCTCTGCACATCCAGGTCCGTGATCAGCACGCCTACTGCAATGCCGTAGAAGAAGAAGCAGATGGCGAACCCTGGTTTCATGATATCAAGGAATACCTCAGAATGGGGATATATCCAGAACATGCCTCTGGAGACCAAAAAAGAGCCCTTCGGCGTTTGTCGAATGGCTTCTTCCTCAGTGGAGGAGTATTGTACAAAAGAACCCCGGATTTGGGATTGTTGAGATGCATAGATGCCAGTCAAGCGACGACGGTTATGGCAGAGGTACATGCGGGAGTTTGCGGACCACACATGAGCGGATATGTGTTGGCAAGAAAGATCCTTCGAACAGGGTGTTATTGGCTCACCATGGAACACGACTGTATCGCTTTCGTGAGGAAATGCCATCAGTGCCAGATACATGGAGATTTGATTCATTCTCCACCAACAGAGTTACATACGATGTCAGCACCCTGGCCGTTTGTGGCATGGGGCATGGATGTCATTGGGCCCATCGAGCCAGCAGCATCCAACGGTCATAGGTTCATTCTAGTGACCATTGATTACTTCACCAAATGGGTTGAGGCTAAAACCTTCAAATCAGTAACCAAGAAGGCAGTGGTGGACTTTGTTCACTCCCATATCATCTGCAGATTTGGGATCCCAAAAGTGATCATCACGGATAACGGTGCGAATCTTAATAGCAGCTTGATGAAAGAGGTATGCCAACAATTCAAGATTACACACCGCAATTCCACCCCATATCGTCCCAAGGCGAATGGAGCAGTCGAAGCAGCCAATAAGAATATCAAGAAGATACTGCGAAAAATGGTGGAAGGGTCCAGACAATGGCACGAGAGATTACCCTTTGCTTTGTTGGGTTACCGCACTACCGTCCGAACTTCCATAGGCACAACTCCTTATTTGTTGGTGTATGGAACTGAGGCCGTAATACCCGCGGAGGTCGAAATTCCGTCCCTCCGAATTGTCGCTGAAGCCGGGATTGATGATGATGAATGGGTCAAAGCTCGATTGGAACAGTTGAGCCTGATAGATGAGAAAAGATTGGCAGCAGTGTGCCATGGTCAGCTGTACCAGAAGAGAATGGCAAGAGCGTATAATAAGAAGGTGCGCCCCAGGAAGTTTGAAGTAGGGCAGCTGGTATTGAAGAAGATCCTCCCACATCAGGTCGAGGCAAAAGGCAAATTCGCCCCAAATTGGCAAGGGCCTTATATCGTGACCAGAGTATTGTCCAACGGTGCTTTGTGTTTGACAGATGTCGAAGGTAGATGTGTCGACATGGCTATCAATTCAGATGCGGTCAAGAGATATTATGCGTAATTTATTTAATTATGGCAATTTTTGGTTTACTTGTTTGTATTTGGCATTTATTGGATAATGAGATGACGGAGGCAATTCTTTCTTCTATCCAAACACTTTTTAACCCTTGTTTCCCCCTTTGAGCTTAAAGTTATTCTTTCATACCCCTCTTTTGGAATCACTAATGGAAAAGACATGAAAAAAGAGAGAAAAAGAAAAGAAAAAAAATGAATGAAAAAAAAGAAGAAAAAAAAATGAAAAGAAGGAAAAAAAGAAAAAAAAGAGAAGATAAAATCATAAGAAATACAAAACCGTTGGGAACTACGTTTGACCTGATTCCTCAAAGAGGATACGTAGGCGCCTCACGGCTCGGTCATAGTATGCATCATAGTGAATAATAGGATGCATAAGGTACATAGTGTGCATAATAGGCACATTGTGCGTAACGCACATAGCGCAACATAAGTGTAAAAAATAAATTCCCCAAGCAAGAAAACTGGGGCAGAGGTTATGTTTTAAGTTCCAACAAAGATTTGATTCCAAAAGTTGTAGCACACCACCCATCAAATTATTTTCATTTTTCATAGCTTTTCTTTAACTCCACACCAAAACCAACATCAACGTCCAAAAAACCTCCCGATCAATGTTCAAGAGATGTCGAGTCAGGCAAATGAGGCCGAGAATAATACACCGATCCCCAGCGAAGAAGAGGATCGTAAGACTGGGAATGAATTGATGGTCAAAGGAATCTCCAGAAGAGAGGGTCGTATCTACAACGCCCCGATTCCCCGAAAGAAATAAAATGAGAGAGTCTTATTGGTGAAAACCCTCACAGGCACCGAGAGGCGATGTAAGATGAGGGATGTGAAATGAGAGAGTCTTGTTGGTGAAAACCTTCACAGGCACCATAAGGCGCCGGGAGATGAGAGAAAAGAGAGAGTCTCACTAGTGAAAACCCCTCGAAGGGCACTACAAGGCGACAAGACAGATCAACAAAAAAGCGACCACATTTGCAACAAAATGGATAGTCATTTATCATCCCCAGCAAGTCAGACCATCGGGCAAATCGATTGATACAAATAGACTAGGTCGGGAATCTATGGTGCGCGTCATGATCACGGGGACCAGTCATGTCCTCCAGATAAGTTCTTCTGAGATTCTCCTCCCCCACCAAATATGGGTTCAGAAAGATTTTCTCCTTCTAGCTTTTATTTCTCTTCCTAAAACTTGTCTTGAAAAGGATCTTTCAAAGCTTACTACCAGAGATCGAAGGGGAATTCATCCAGTGCAGGATAATACAAACAGTCTTAAAAGCCGATCCCAGGCAGTGCAGTGATCGTGCCCGACAATTTTGGAGGAAGTAAGTTCCTAAAGGGAGTGGTGTCGGGAGTTAAAAGCAGACTCCCACAGCACGTGCTTAAAGATAAAGCAGAAAAGGGGATTAATTGAAAGCCAATCCCCAGCAGGCTAGAGACCCCCAGCAGGCAGCCCTGCCCACTAATCAATTATGGGACATAGAGCAAGAAAAGAGAAGAAAGGAAAAATCATCCGCCAAAAAGGCACCCTCTACCGCCACAATGAAAACTAATTAAATCCTTTTGTCTGCTGCAGGAAAACAAAGGACTGATGATGGCAGCAAGATGCAACGCCAGGGAAATCACCAAAGAACCGGGGCAGAAAATTTTCTGCCAATTGTCGAGAATTTTCTCGGAAAAACGGGGAAACAATTTCAATACTTTTTAGTTCTAGGTCGCCCACCAGTATAATGCAGGAATACTTTTTAGTTCTAGGTCGTCCACCAGTATAATGCGGGAATACATTTAAGTTCTAGCTAGCCCACCAGTATAATGCGGGAATACTTTTAAGTTCTAGGTCGCCCACCAGTATAATGCGGGAATACATTTAAGTTCTAAGTCGCCCACCAGTATAATGCGGGAAAACTTTTTAGTTCTAGGTCGCCCACCAGTATAATGCGGGAATACATTTAAGTTCTAGGTCGCCCACCAGTATAATGCGGGAATACATTTAAGTTCTAGGTCGCCCACCAGTATAATGCGGGAATATATTTAAGTTCTAGGTCGCCCACCAGTATAATGCGGGAATACTTTTAAGTTCTAGGTCGCCCACCAGTATAATGCGGGAATACATTTAAGTTCTAGGTCGCCCACCAGTATAATGCGGAAATACATTTAAGTTCTAGGTCGCCCACCAGTATAATGCGGGAATACTTTTAAGTTCTAGGTCGCCCACCAGTATAATGCGGGAATACATTTAAGTTCTAGGTCGCCCACCAGTATAATGCGGGAATACTTTTAGTTCTAGGTCGCCCACCAGTATAATGCGGGAATACATTTAAGTTCTAGGTCGTCCACCAGTATAATGCGGGAATACTTTTAAGTTCTAGGTCGCCCACCAGTATAATGCGGGAATACATTTAAGTTCTAGGTCGCCCACCAGTATAATGCGGGAATACTTTTTAGTTCTAGGTCGCCCACCAGTATAATGCGGGAATACATTTAAGTTCTAGGTCGCCCACCAGTATAATGCGGGAATACATTTAAGTTCTAGGTCGCCCACCAGTATAATGCGAAAATACTTTTTAGTTCTAGGTCGCCCACCAGTATAATGCGGGAATACTTTTAAGTTCTAGGTCGCCCACCAGTATAATGCGGGAATACATTTAAGTTCTAGGTCGCCCACCAGTATAATGCGGGAATACTTTTAAGTTCTAGGTCGCCCACCAGTATAATGCGGGAATACATTTAAGTTCTAGGTCGCCCACCAGTATAATGCGGGAATACTTTTTAGTTCTAGGTCGCCCACCAGTATAATGCGGGAATACATTTAAGTTCTAGGTCGCCCACCAGTATAATGCGGGAATACTTTTTAAGTTCTAGGTCGCCCACCAGTATAATGCGGGAATACTTTTAAGTTCTAGGTCGCCCACCAGTATAATGCGGGAATACATTTAAGTTCTAGGTCGCCCACCAGTATAATGCGGGAATACTTTTAAGTTCTAGGTCGCCCACCAGTATAATGCGGGAATACATTTAAGTTCTAGGTCGCCCACCAGTATAATGCGGGAATACTTTTTAGTTCTAGGTCGCCCACCAGTATAATGCGGGAATACATTTAAGTTCTAGGTCGCCCACCACTATAATGCGGGAATACTTTTTAAGTTCTAGGTCGCCCACCAGTATAATGCGGGAATACTTTAAGTTCTAGGTCGCCCACCAGTATAATGCGGGAATACATTTTAGTTCTAGGTCGCCCACCAGTATAATGCGGGAATACTTTTTAGTTCTAGGTCGCCCACCAGTATAATGCGGGAATACTTTTTAGTTCTAGGTCGCCCACCAGTATAATGCGGGAATACATTTAAGTTCTAGGTCGCCCACCAGTATAATGCGGGAATACTTTTAAGTTCTAGGTCGCCCACCAGTATAATGCGGGAATACTTTTAAGTTCTAGGTCGCCCACCAGTATAATGCGGGAATACTTTAAGTTCTAGGTCGCCCACCAATATAATGCGGGAATACATTTAAGTTCTAGGTCGCCCACCAGTATAATGCGGGAATACTTTTAAGTTCTAGGTCGCCCACCAGTATAATGCGGGAATACATTTAGCTCGAGATTTTGGAATCAGTAACCCCACCTGAAGACGGAAGGTTACAACAGAGAGCCCCAAGCAGGAAAAACAATAAAATCCCCAGCGCCAAGAAGCAGAAGGCTGCAAAAGCAAGCGCACATTCAAAAGGAAGAAGGAACACGTCTCAGCAGAAGCAGTTTGAGAACGCTATAGCATGCCCAACATAACAATTCTGATGAAAAGCCATACCACTGAAGAAACCATTGAAAGATTTAAAGAAGAAAGCCATGTTCCCAGCAAATCAAGCAAAGTGATGAGAACTGACATTCAGAAAAGGTGAAGGACCAGCATCATCTCCAAGATCACAAAATAAAGGCGTCAGAGGAAAGCGTTAGCCGACAAGAAAGCAAGACAACAAGAACAAGTTGGAGATAGATGAGATCTCATACTCTAGTTTAACTTCTTGTTTTTCCTTTTTAGAGCAATGTAATAGGGAGATCGGTTGAGCAGTAGCATCCTACAGCAGCATACAACAGCGCACAACAACAGCAAACACTACAGTCACACGGTAGTCCCAGCTACCAAAATTTCCCGAACTACATTGACCTGATTCCTGTTTCAGCCCAGGATATGTAGGAAACCTCTGAAGCAAAGGTTCGGTCAAATCTTTTTCAAAAAATGCTTCACACGGAGTATTCGGACGGGCAAAAATCGCTCGCTTTATCTTTGCGCGAAAACCCTTCGTGTCTTCGTGCAAAGAGGGGCAGCTGTAAGCACGTGATTTTTGCTTCACGAGCAATCGCTCCAAAAGAAAATAAAAATAGTGACAAATGGTTTCGCTGTACAATTGTTCGAGTTTTCGTGATATGTGTTGTTAGTCATTTGTGGATCTGTCCATTTTTGCATTTTAATCATTAACAAACAAAATACAAAATATGTATGTTAGGATGATTAAACCATAATTCGGTCAGTAAAAGAAAATTCAAAAAATATATATATGTGCATCGTTCGTTCTAGGCTTTTAGTTAACTTACTTAAATATTTTTATGATAATTGTGTTAAAATGTTGCATTGTTGTTTAGTTTTAATTTCGTTATTTTATTATTTGTTATTTTGTTTTAAAAGAAAAATGAAATTAGAAGACAAAGAGTGAAGGAAATCGGTTTGGGCCCAAAAGAAATGAAACAAAAACTGGCCCAACCAGCACTCAGACCCAGTCCAAATCCGGCTGCCCAAGCACCAGTTCAAACGACGCCGTATAAAGGCGTTCGATCTAAGCCATTCGTCCAGGCCAATCCAACGGCTCAGGACCCCTTTCAGCAACCCATTCTCAAACCCGACCCAAATAACCGGTCTGACCCAACCCCTCACTTAAACCAAACGACCCCGTTTAACTACCAAACGACCCCGTCTCATTTCTCACCCTCAGATCCAAGCCGTTGAGATCATCTGATCTAACGGCTCAGATCCAATCCCATAGACCATATATAAACCTTCCCTTACACCCCACGCCCCCTATACCAGCACCCCATCCCTTCGTCCCCAAGATCAAACCTGAAACCCCAAACCCTAGCAAGCCGCCCTAGTCTCCCTCGCCATTAAAGCCGGCGGCACGAACGCCGGTGGCCACCTCCTGAACACCCTAAGACCCCCTCACTGTCCTAAACATGGATCTGCTATCCATTTGCCTCGAATCATCTTCCTTCGTCTCGAATCTTCATTTGAAGATTTGAGTCGAACCCGGAACTATGCCAAAGCACCCCATCTTCATACCAGACACTCCCCTGACCTTCCTCGTGACCAAACCAAGCTTGGTTTGGTCCGAATCTACCCACAACTCCCAAAAATCAGATCTAAAGATCCAAAACCTAGAACGCTAATAGCCTTGGAATCCGGCCGGTCTTAATAAGGGTTTGAGGTTTAATGGATTTTAACCAAGGTGTTCTCATGTGAGAACACCCTGGTTAAAATTTGTTCGGCTTCAAATGGTCAGAGTTGAGTCGGATTTGGGTCTGTTTGATTTAAACATTTTTCGGTAAGTTTTCTTTCCCTTTTCGTTTATATTAATTGTTGATTAAGTCATTAGCATTGCTTTGTGGTAATTGTTTGTTATTTTCTGATAGTTTCTTAATTTCTTTCCTCTCAGTAAAGACCTTTTATTTGGTCGATTGTTTCTGTGTATGATTTAAATGTATCCTATGATAAGCATGTCCGATTAGTATAGTCGTCGCATGAATAACTTATATAGGCCCCAGTAATTGAACAAAAGTTGTCTGATACCCTTTAGGTCCCTGAACGTATTGTTTATATGAGCGACTAATTATTACCTGTTATAATTAGTATAGTCGACTCGATAAATGTCGTCGATTAGTTTTCTATAACTAATAAATCGAATGAGCTAATAATGTCGCATGACTAATTGAACTTTGCCACTGACTGAATGCCCCAGCATTGTTTGAAATGGTTTGTTTGCATTGTAAAACTGACTGAAAAGGTTCAGTCCAGGCAGTCTTGAATTTGAACTTTCACCAGTTCAAAAATGCCCTGATGCTGCAATAGGCAGGGCAGTAATAATCAAGGGTCAACAAGGGTATTCTGGGGTGTTAAAAAAGGACAAAAAGATTAGTTTAAATGAGCTGACAAGTAGGGCACTAATTTGGGATTAAACTAATACCAATGGGGAACAAGACACAAGAGTATGGGGCTTAAAATGAATAATAAAATGATGCCCATAACTCTTGATTAAACAAAAACCAAGCGTAGGGAACAAAGGGGTTGGCACCAAAGATGCTTAGGCATGGGCTTAAAGGGTAAGGGTATTCTGCCAATTGGCAGGGCAGGCAGCTTAACTGCACTGGTTCATTTGGCTTATAAATAGGCCATTTGAGAACTTAAAAGGGGATGGACTTTTGGTCTTCAGAGAGAGAGAAAACAAAAGTGGCATTTTTAGTCTTAAGACTGGAATTTTAGTCTGAAGAAAGGCCTAGTGAGTTCAAAAGAAGACTAAAAGAACATAAGGTGGTTTCCAGAAAATATTACAACCAAACACTGTCTGAAAGTGGTATAAGAGTGCATTTTGGTCGAGTTGTCTTGGCCAGGTTCTGTTGTTTGCATTGACTGAGCTGTTTATGGTTGTTGAACTGTTGGTGTTGCTGCATTGAATTTTCTGTTATTGCTGTTGGTTTCTCTGCCCTTTCCTGGGATTGCTCGACTATTTGCTGGTTCTCTTTGTCCTGGGAAATACTGCTGGTTGTCTGTGGACTGTAGAAAACACTTGTGGTTGTTGGTTGTTGTTGTGTTGTTGCTGTGTGTCTGCTGCTGCTGTGTTTGTTGCATACTACTCAACTGATTACTCTCTTTCTTTCTTTCCTCTCTATACCAGGTACACAACCAATGCACTGTCAAAAATGTAATTGGAAAAATGAGCATGAATACAAATGAAAGATCCTGAAGAATGTCTCTTATACATAGATTGTTACATTAAATATTCATGCAATGTGTAATAGTTTTACATTTTTGTTCTGGGTACTAGAGGTAGTCTTCATGCCTATAAATGTCTATGCATGGTAGTTGAATGCTAGAATGTGTATATAGGTTGGTGATGAGAGTATGCCCAAGGCAGTAGTTTGTATCTCATATTTAGTTCAAAGGTGTAGTATAAGCCTGTAATGTATGCCAAGCATGAAATTCGTACACTGTAAATAAGTTCTTTCCTTTCCAACAAATTGCTATATATAACTCTTAAAACCATGTTTTAAGAGCAAGAACACAAATTCAGGGCCTCAACCTCATGAATGTCGAGCCCAGGTCAAAAACAGACCAGGCGGGCCCGCATCGAACGAGCAGTGGCCCAGGTCTGGCCTATTGCGCATGGGCTAGATTTGGGCCCGTGATTATTTGTTCGGTTGATTGTACACGCAGCCTCATTTCTGATTTTCAAGCTTTTTTTATGTTGTTATAGATAACTTGCAAGCACATAATTAACTAGGGCTATCTACTATTTTCAGCTAGTAGAGACAAACGCGACAAGAAACGTAGTTGTTATAGGATATCCTTTTAAAATAAGGACGAGATGAGCCTCGACAAAATAAAGAAAAAAATGTACAAATTGCGGGGCCCTCGTTAAATGTATATATTGAAGCATTCAGTCCCCAAGGTGGGTCATTTAGCAAATCTCATGACCCTCCCAGAATAATAACGTGATAGTCTCTTTAAGCGCGTACTTAATAAACCTTACCTTCTTAAACTCGGGTGCACATTTATGTGACCCAAATCCAAATCTCGACGGATTCGAAATGTATTTCTAATCACGGGTACATTGATTGTGACGTGGTTCGAGAGGCATATCCATGACGTCGCAAGTTCCTTTTAAGAGAAGAACGAGACGAGCCTCGTCAAACAAAATGTACACAGCTGCGGGGCCCTCTGACTGTATATATATTAAAACACTTAGAATTCGGGACAGGCCGTTTAGCGAATTTTTCGGCCTTCCTCAAAACAACAATACGCTAGTTGCTTTAGGCGCGCCTTAATAATTTATTCTCCTTAATTCGGGTGCACATTTATGTGACCCAAATCCAAATCTCAACCGAGTCAAAATATGTCAACAACCACGGGTGCATTGATGTAGCGTGGTTCGAAATATGTTTTCACGACGTTGCAAGTCTTATAAAATAACAGTAAATGATAAAAGCGGTTAAAAGTTAAATTTTGCACATAAGTTCACTTGTATAAAATCAGATAATCAAGCCGAATATAACAGTTGAGCGACCGTGCTAGAACCACGGAACTCGGGAATGCCTAACACCTTCTCCCGGGTTAACAGAATTCCTTATCCGGATTTCTAGTATGCAGACTGTAATATAGAGTCATTATTTTCCTCGATTCGGGATTAAAATTGGTGACTTGGGACACCCTAAATCTCCCAAGTGGCGACTCTGAAATAATTAAACAAATCCCGTTTCGATTGTCCTTTAATTGGAAAAACTCCCCTGCGCCCCTCGGGTGCGAAAAAAGGAGGTGTGACAATAGGTTACTATCTTAATTTTTAGGCTATTAATCTTACTTATTACGAATAGTTATTTGTAGTTAGTTTTTAAGTGACATGATAGCATAATTTATTTTTATATTATTGATGCATAAAATTTAAAAATTCTTTTGTATTGTCGGTAAATACAAGTTACACCCAAGAACTACTGCAATACCATAGAACTTTGTATATTGGTAAAACCGAGCCTATTGCATGACTCGACTTTCCGGTGAGACAAACAGAGCAGGAACGTGACCATAAAGTATTAGAGTCAAAGAGAAGAGCCCCTTGTATTGAGGCTCAGGCAAAACACCTACCCTTGGGATATCGGGGCCATATCCTCCAGGTCTGATTTGTGGATCGAGGCTTGAGAGAGCATCACCAAACACTATTAAAAATTCTTTTGTATTGTCGGTGAATACAAGTTACACCCAAAAACTATTGCAATACCGTAGAACTTTGTATATGGGTAAAACCGAGCATATTGTATGACTCAACTTTCCGGTAAGACAAAGGGAGAAGGAAAGTGACCATAAAGTATTAGAGTCAAAGAGAAGAGCCCTCGTATTGGGCCTTGGGCAAAACACCTACCCTCGGGATATCGGGGCCATATCCTCCAGGTCTGATTTGAGGATCGAGGCTTCAGAGAGCATCACCAAATGGATGCGCATGACTAACAAAGGGCTATGATGTCCGTGCTTGACCGGATATCACGGCGTGAAGACCGTATCGGCAGAAAATTAGTGATTAGCAAAATGGAAGATTTTTACCCTTTTTAGAATTGTACTTAGGGTTAAACTCTCTTACCATATAAGGGGGAAAATCTTATTATTCATGACACATTGTAACATGCATATCAAGGAAATATACTGTTACTTTCTCTGTTCTTACTTTTTAAAATCAGTTCTCCATTACTGTGAGTCCGGGATTGAAGACAACACTTCATTAAGCTATTACTAAGTTCGGGATCACTTCCACTATTGGTCTGGCAATTTATTACGTCTTTTATCTGTTTAATCTAACGTCATTAATCATTTGTATTGAATTAATTTGCATATCCTTAAAATCACATATAAATTCAATTGTTATCTGTTTTTAGGATAAACAGTTTGGTGCCTACCATGGGGCTGAGGATAATAGTGGAACTTTAATACAAATTTTCATAACGCACTCTGCTTTACTCTTGTTCTTTGAGATTTTAATTTCAGGTAAATTTAAGAATGTGAAACTCTCAATCTGCTCACTTGAACATTGATGTTGCGTCTGGCCACCATGCGAGAACAACAATATAGTGCCCAGCAACGAGGTTTCCCCTACTGACTCCAATGGAGCCCCTGCCACAGACCCAATCGACGCCAACTCCCATGTGTCTATTGATGCTAATTTGCCTACCGACCCAGAAAACAACGTTTGTGGGGAAGCCAGGTCGGTAGTCAGGGGTATGCACGATGGTAAAGGTAAAAAGACCAATTTGCGGGTGATTTCCAAAATATTACAAGCTTAAGAGGTGGAAATAGCCCAGTTGCAGAACCAAAGCCATGCTCCCAGTAGAGTTGAGCCTGAACTATCTCGGGAGATCACTCGAAAAAATGAACGAACCTCAGAAAGGCCGGGTGAAGTTGAAGCCGGGGCCAGCCCCAAAATAATAAATATGCTCAAGGAACTGACAAAACAGGTGGAATCAGGGGAAAAGAAGATCGAAGCCAACGACGAAAAATGGATACCTATAACTCTAGGGTTGATCAGATCCTAGGAGCACCCCCGATATTGAAAGGCTTGGATTCCAAGAAATTTGTCCAAAATCCTTTCCTTCCGAGCGCAACCCCGAAACCAATCCAAAGAAGTTCCATATGCTCGAAATTCTGAAGTACAATGGAATAACTAATCCAAATGAACATGTGATATCCTACATGTGTGCCATCAAGGGAAACAACTAAGAAGATAACGAAATCAAATTCATTCTGCTGAAGAAGTTCGGAGAGACCTTGTCAAAAGGAGTTATGATACGGTATCACAACTTATGATATGGATCGAGATCAATCTTGACAAAATCTAAGCAATAGAAGATATCATAATGGTAGATAATGTTAAGGTCGTTCAGAGGCTAACCGGATGCATAGTTGCCCTCGGCCGATTCATATCGAGATCCTCCGATAAGTGTCATCGGTTCTTCTCGTTATTGAAGAACAATAATAATTTTTGTGGACCCCGGAGTGCCAGCAGGCTTTGGAAGAACTCAAACGGTACCTTTCGAGTCCACCCTTGCTCCATACTCCAAACAGAGACGAACATATGTACCTGTACTTAGTGGTATCCGAGATAGCGGTAAGTGGGGTCTTAGTTTGGGAAAGTGAAGGTACTCAATTTCCTATCTATTATGTTAGTAGAACCCTAGGCGAGGTCGAAACAAGATACCCTCACCTAGAAAAATTGGTGCTGGCTTTGCTAAGTGCCATCAGAAAGTTGAAGTCATACTTTCAAGTCATCCCATATGCGTTGTAACTTCTTTCCCATTAAGAAACATAATGCACAAACCCGAGCTCTCGGTCCGATTGGCTAAATGGGCTGTAGAAATTAGCGGGTACGATATCAAATATCGTCCCCGGACCGCCATCAAATCTCAAATCTTTGCAGAATTCGTGGACAACTTCACGCCGACCTTAATACTCGAAGTCAAAAAGGAATTGTTGATAACCTCGGGGACTTCATCGGGAATTTGTACCCTCTTTACAGACGGCTCCTTGAACGTCAAGGGGTCTGGACTCGGCATTGTACTAAAGCCGCCTACGAGTAACGTAGTTAGGCAGTCCATTAGAACTATTAAATTTACTAACAATAAGGCTGAGTATGAGGCCATGATTGCAGGTATCGAGCTAGCTAATAGCCTAGGAGCCGTAGTAGTCGAAGCTAAGTGCGACTCCCTCTTTGTGGTAAATCAAGTCAATGGGACATTCTAAGTAAAGAAAAAGCGAATGCGGAGGTACTTACACAAATTACAGGTCGATTCAAGGAATGGACCCTACAGCATATACCCCGGGATCAAAATAGTGAAATCGATGCTCTAGTTAACTTGGGGTCATCAGTTGATGACGATGAATTCAGCTCAGGAACGGTTGTTCAACTCATGAAAATGGTAGTGGAGGAAAGCCATGCTGAGATAAGATCAGCAATTTGACTTGGGACTGGAGAAATAAGTATATAGATTACTTTAAGACGGGGAAGTTGCCATTAGACCCTAAAGAATCAAGGGCTCTATGCACGAAGGCAACCAGATTTAGCTTGTCGGAGGGTACCTTGTATAGAAGAACATTCGATGGCCCACTTTCCGTATTCTAGGGGCCAGGAGATACCAAATACGTTATGAGGGAAGTTCACGAGGGTACTTGCGAAAACCGTTCGGGGACGAAGTTTTTGGTTCGAAAAATAATCAGGGCTAGCTATTACTGGACCGACATGGAGAAATATGCAAGGGACTTTGTACGAAGATGTGATGGTTGTTAGAGAATGCGCCGATGATCCATCAACCCGGGGAGCTACTATAATCGGTCTTGTCACCTTGGCCATTCATGAAATGAGGAATAGACATTGTCTGTCCCCTACCATAGGCACATGTTAAGGCACAATTTATACTCCCTCTGTTCCAGTTTATGTGAACCTATTTCCTTTTTGGTACGTTTCAAAAAGAATGAACCCTTTCTAAATTTGGTAACAATTTAGCTTAAAGTTACAACTCTACCCTTAATGAGAAGCTTTTATAACCACACAAATACTCTGGGCCCCATTTGGACTTGTTTAGGACCACAAATTCCAAAAGTCTTCATTTGTTTCTTAAACTCCGTGCCCAGTCAAATAGGCTCACATAAATTGGAACGGAGGGAGTACTATTTATGACTGACAATTTTTCTAAATGGGTTGAAGCTCAGGCGTTCGAGAAAGTTCGAGAAAAAGAACTTATTGATTTTATTTGGGACCACATAATATGTCAGTTCGGGATACCGGCCGAGTTCATGTGTGATAACGGGAAGCAGTTCATCGGCAACAAGGTAAGCAAATTTTTCGAGGACCATAAGATCAAAAGGATCTTGTCAACACCCTATCACCCTAGTGGGACCGGGTAAGCAGAGTCTACAAACAAGACTATACTCTAAAACCTTAAGAAAAGGTCGATCGATGCTAAAGGGAAATGGAAGGAAATTTTGCTCGAAGTCTTGTGGGCATACCGTACGACATCAAAATCTAGTACCGGGGCCACCCCGTTTTCGTTGGTCTACGATGCCGAAGCACCAATACCGATTGAGGTAGGAGAACCAAGTCTTAGGTTCCAATATGCGACCGAAGAGCCAAATGGTGAGGCCATGAGAACGAGCCTGGAACTATTGGATGAGAGGCGCGAGGCCGCCCTCGTCCGGTTGACCGCCCAGAAATAGAAGATCAAAAGGTATTACAACCAGAGATCCAACCTTTGACACTTCAATATCGGGGACTTGGTCTTAAGAAAGGTGACACTGAATACCCAGAACCTGAGCGAAGGGAAGCTGGGGCCGAACTGGGAAGGTCCATATCAAATTATCGGGATTACCGGTAAAGGTTCATACAAACTCGAAGCAAGGAACGGTGCATAGCTACCGAACAACTGGAATATGACCCACCTAAAACGATATTGCTGCTAAGGTATGACCTCATTCATTCTTTTTTATATTACAAATTGGATTAACACTTGTAGGCAACAACCAAAGGATGATGTAGCTATTAGGTCTGAAAGCACACATTGCACACTTTTTCCCTTGAACCGGTTTTGTCCCAAATGGATTTTCTGGCAAGGTTTTTAATGAGAAAACAGTAGATCATGCTAACTTAGAGTCGAAGATCAGTTTTGAATCGAAGTCGATGGTCACATCAACAATATCTGAGCCCTATCGAAGATCGACTTCAATTACTAGGGGCCATCACCCTCGGGTTAAAATTCCTAGCAAGAAAGGAAACTTTGTGCTTGAACCATCTAGGCTCGGTGGATAGGATTTATTGTAAGGGCCAAACAGTCAAATGAACCGTGCCCGCGTAGATGCCCGAGCCATAATACGAAGCTTTGACATGCTTATAATCTTGTATGTTATGCACAGAAATGAAAGAAAGTTTCTACCTTGCTGATGCACATTTTGTTCCTTAAGTGTATCGAGCCCAAGGGTCGGCTCTATCCGAACCCAAAAGATTACCCCCATTCGGTGACTATCGTCCAAGACGAACTCAAATGGCTCGGGTTGCCGAAACCCGGAGGCACAAAGCCTATTAGGAAGTGCCTAAACTTAAAAGGCTACGGCCAACCTAAAAACGGTCCGAACCCAAAAGGCCATCCCTACTTGGGGACTGTTGTCCAAGATGAACTCGAACGGCTCAGGTTATCAACATCCAGAGGTATAAAGCCTATTAGGCAGTGCCTAAACTTAAAAGGCTATGGCAACCCTAAAAAATGGTTTGAAGACGTCTGAATCCCGATATCAAAACATAAGGCCTTCAAACAAAATTCCAAACCTGTTCAAAGGTTACCCTCGGCAAAGATATAGTCTTAAAATATTTAAACAAGCATCTTAGGGAAAGCTTTCGGTCACCCCGAGCCCTCATAAGTTTAGAGAAAAGATTGTACCGAGGACAGGTCTTATTTGGACCTATTACCACGTTTGATTATGTACTAAGGCATTTGAAATCTTTGCAATCGTGAAAGGATGCTAAAGGAAATAGACTTGAAAATTGCCGAAAGATAAAAAGACTTTATATACATTCCGGAATATCTTTACAAAAGCCGATGAAGACAGCCTCACAAAAATAAATGTACAAGATACAAAAACAAAAATAGAAAAGCCTAAGGCATCTCCACCTAATCTTCACCGGAACCCGACCTATCACCATCATATTCAGGGCCTTCAGATTCTTTAGAGCCCTCGGAGCCTTCGGAATCAGTTAGCTTCTTGGCCTCGACCTCTAGTCTTTTTGCCTCCTCGATCTCGGCAGATAAGTCGAATCCTCGGGTATGAATCTCTTCAAGGGTCTCCCTTCGAGATAACTACTTCACGTACTCGATAGTGGTTTTCAGGCGGGCCTCAACTACCTTGATATCGACCCTATACTGGGCTACTATCTCTTCAGCATTAGTGGAGGTTGTGCGCATCTGAGCCTTCATAGCTTCACATTCACTGTCGAGGGCATCCTGCTCTGCCAGGGCCGAGTTCAGTTGAACTCGGATTTCCTCATTCAAATGGGCTCGCTTATTGGCTTTCTCTTTTGCCACTCGAAGCTAAACTTCCATCGAAGACAACTTGGCCTGGGCAGTCTCCTTCTCCAAGCCCAGCAGGTCCATTTTGTTTTTCCACCCGTCGTCCATCACTTAGATCTCATTCATCTTCTTGCGGAGTTGGTCGATCTTCTAATGGACCTGCAAAGTATTATCGTTAGCCTCTACAACCGGACCTTCATTTCTAACTTTTAAAACCTCTACCTTTTCCACCAAGTCAGCATCCTCCTTCTGAGCCACATCCATCTCGGCCTGGAGATTCTAGACAACCCCCTCTTGATGCTCGTTAAGAAGCTTGTACATGTCCCTTTTCTGGGCAAACTCCTTAATCTCGAGCTCAAGTTGATTGACTTCAGCCTGATATTGGAAGAAACTCATGATAGAGTATTGAGGCCTACAAAAGGGCAAAGAAAATATGAGGAACGACAAACACATATAACTATGGGTTGATAGAAGGGAACGATGCCTTATTCGGTTCACCGCCTGCTGTGCCTTATTGAAAAGGCATGGCACGTTCACCGCATTCATTTTCACCTGGTCCTCCTCAGTCACTAGGCACCGTAGATGGCTAGCTATCCCCATAAGGAGCGGACAAAACTCGGGCATCCTCCGGGACAGTCAGTACAATCGATCTCTTGCGGTTGGGGTCCACTCTCGGAGCAGGGAACTGATTGACTAATTTCGGGCTCGAGCTCAGCCCGCCTTCCTTTGTGGAGGTGTCTTTCTTCGGAACCTCCAAGTCACCCAGACCGGAAAATTCCTCCAAAGAGAATGAATCCACTCTATCGAAGAAGGAGTGAAGGGGGTCTTCTGCACCCTGGCCCCTTCGTTTGAGTTTTTCTTCCTCTCTTGGGCCTCTTCGAGCATAGACTCATTGTAGGAGGGCATCCTCGAGATCTTAATTATGTTGGGTACCTCTTTTGGTGCAGAACCGACATCTTGGGAAGTTTCACCCCAGGTGTCCACTTGGCTTTTTGGGTTAAAGGGGGCCCAATCCTACGAGTCCCCCTCTCAGATTCTTCCCAATCCTTGGGATAGGTCATCATGTGGGTTATGAAAATAGATTCTTCCTCCATCTCATCCCTGAGCTGGAGAAGGGAGCTGGAGGCTGGCACACGAGAACTAGAGCCCATCATAGGCTTGCAGAGCACCTGCTTTTTCATTTTCTTTGCCTCGAAACTCGGGGAGCCCGAAGGTTTTCTTTTCCTTTTCTTTTTTCCCTCCATGGAAGCAACGGAGGGAGCAACGGGAAGGGGCACATCCACATCCCCTTCCCAAGGCCTAAGTTCGGTGGTCTTAGGAAATCCTACAATAACAAAGAAGGAAAAGGAGTTAGTATAATAGGAGGTGAAGACATAGTGTTGGCTACTCGGAAAGAGGCCTTACTATGAGAATAGGCCTCCCATCGACCCTTCAAGAGTCTGCGCCAGGTGCGGTGAAGTAGGACATCTGAGTACATGCTCTCAATCCACTCCTTTAACCGGGGGAGCGCATTTGGAACCCGGGGGACATCTGTACGACCACTGTCACGCCTCTTTTTTCGCCCGCGCCGCCCGCGAAGGGGACGCGGAAGGGAGTTTTTTCCAATTAAAGGACAATCGAAACGGAATTTATTTATTTATTTCAGAGTCGCCACTTGGGAGATTTAGGGTGTCCCAAGTCACCGGTTTAATCCCGAATCGAGGAAAAGAATGACTCTGTTTAACAGTCCGCGAACCAGAAATCCGGATAAGGAATTCTGTTAACCCGGGAGAAGGTGTTAGGCATTCCCGAGTTCCGTGGTTCTAGTACGGTCGCTCAACTGTCATATTCGGCTTGATTATCTGATTTAATACATGTTGAACCTATGTGCGAATTTTAACTTTTAACCGATTTTGTCATTATTATTATTTTTATCAAAAATTGCAACATCGTGGAAATACATCTCGAACCACGTCACATCAATGCACCCGTGGTTGTTGGCGTATTTTAACTCTATTGAGATTTGGATTTGGGTCACATAAATGTGCACCCGTATTTAGGAAAATAACATTATTAAATACGCGCCTAAAGAGACTGACGCGTGGTTATTTTGAGAAAAAGGCCGTGAAGTTCGCTAAGCGGCCGATCCTGAGTTCTAAGTAATTAACACATACATTTTGTGAGGGCCCCGCAATCTGTGCGTTTTATTTGGTGAGGCTCGTCTCATTTTTATTTAAAAGGATAAACCTACAGTGACTACATTTTTTCTATTAAGTTCATCTCTAAAATAAAAGAAAATCTCCCAATTAATTACATGCTAAAAAAAACGTAACTTATTAGTTATTAGTTTACGGCTAATGCAAATGGAAAATTGCAATCGAGTTTGTACAAAGAGAGATTGCTTTCGTTCTATACTCTATTATTTAATAACACAAGAACACGAGATTGACACATAATACTATCAAAATAAATTAACTATTCTTTGATTAATTTAAACTAACATTATTAGATGAAGGAGTTATTATACATATGCAACCCCATTACTCATTAATCAGTCAACTACATTTTTATACAAAGAAAGAAAAATTCTTCAAGCACAAATCTAAACAGGAGGGATTCAACAGGAACAAAGCCTGGTCAATACTTCATTTCGCATCAAGCCAAGAGTGTACCAATGTGTACCTGGAAATGGCGATACAAGAAGAAAAGAAGGAGGAGTCAGCAGCAGTAATAACACAGCAACGCAACAGCAACCCCACAGCAGCAATTCGAACCAGATTCAAGGCCCAGAAAAATTTGAAGAAAACCAAACAAGCTCAATAGGACAAACCCAAAAGTTTGTAAAAAGACTAAACAGCAACAACACACGCGTGTATTAAACCCGAAACTAAACTTGTTTCTCACTTTGTTTTTGTTTTCTCTTTTTCAACTCTCCAACACTCTTGAGATTTTCAGAATGTCTTCCTCTTCCAAAAAATCCTCTCTCAAAAACCTCTCCTAAAAAATGTCCTCCCCTAAAAATGTCCTCTCAAAATCGTCCCCTTTTCTATGTCAAAAATAACTCTTATTTATAGCAAGACTCTTGTCTTGAACCACTAACCCGAAATATTCCCTTAATTGCATGCCTTGCCCCCACTACTTAATGTTTTTCTTATTTAATTCCCTTGTCCCCCACGCCTACATGTTTTGTCCCCCACTATATTAAACAACTACATTATTCCCCACTAACCTATGTCTTATCCCCCACTCTATTAAACAATTATATCAACCCCCCACTAGTGGACAGAGCACTCAGATTAAATAATTGTTTAAATTTATAATTCCAAAAATACCCCCTCCGACCTTACTGAAATTACCATTTTACCCCTGAAAGTACTGCAATTTACCAATCTACCCACATCAGCTATAACCAATTCACCTAATCAATTCCAACCAAAATACAGCAAATATAACCAATTCCTAAACAAATTCAATCAACAAATCCCATGAACACAGATTGAATCATACAACATCAGATTAATGGGAATAAGTTAACCATATTGGGAACCAATCCTGGTTAACTTAGACAAAAAATGAATGAGCAAGGAGACAACAATATTAACAACAAAAGTGAACTGAAACAACATGAATCACAATTAACCGAATCGAAATGCAAACTGAAATCATATGATGAACAACAAAGAGCAGGAAACCAAACAATACACAAAACGAAATTATCCGAACCAACTCAATATTAACAAAGATACTATACATTCTACAACTAATAATCATGAATGACAAACCAATCGAACTCAAATTCGACTAAACAGAATTTAAAGAAATTTTTTACAACCAAGATTCAAGTAAGAATGATTCAAACTCCTTAAACCATAATATTTAAACAGATTTTAGCGGCTCTTATCTTACTCACATATAGATCATAAAAAGGAGAAAGGGAGATGAGACGGACCTTAAAAACCTCTAACAATCTGGACCTCGACTGCGTATGAACTATTTCGACGACCCCGACCAAAGCTCGAACAAACGAGATGGTGAGGTCTCGTTTTTGGACTGAAGGAGACGAACAAAGGTGAAGCAGTAGCGATGGGGTTTGTTTGGACGTGATGGACATGGTTGGACGTAGCAGAAGCAGCAGAAGCGAGCTGGGAAGGTTTGTTGGCGGAGCTGGACGTCGACGAAGCAGCCGGTGAAGGCTGGCCAACGATTGTGTGTGTGCGTGCGACACACAGTCGAGCTTAGAGCTCACGTCGTTCATGGGAGGAGCAAGGATGTCGATGACTGGAGCTGGACAACTGGAGATCCTTCGAACCAACACACACTCCACAAGCAGTCGACGATGAAGACGATGTGTTCTTGGCCTGTTGGTGGTCGACGATGAAGATGATGGTGGCTGGCTGGGGTGGTGAAGACGAAGCAGTGGCAACAGGTGGCTGCTTCAGGTGGTCGTTTGGTCGCGAGGTGTGAGTGTATATGTGTGTTTTGGAGTTTTGGAGATGGTGAAGGAGAAGTGGCAACCATGGTTGGGAGCTTGGAAGCTTGGAGAGAAAGAGAGGGGGGCGGATGGGTTTAGTTTTAGGGTTAGGAAAAAATGAAATGAAGATAGGAGGGGTTAGTTCATTTGGGGTTATGGGGCGGACCGGGTCGGGTCGACCCGGTGGGTCTTTGGGTTGGATAAGGGGTTATTTAGTTTGGGTAGAGGCCCAATTCCGATTTTTCTTTATTTGTTTTTGCTCTATTTTATTTTACTTTCTAATTAATAAAACTAAAATTCTAAATTAAGTTATAAACTAAATTAACTTATCAAAAATACTAACTAATTCCTAGCAACATTTATCATACATAATTAAACATCCATTAAAACAAAATTGCACAATTTGACATTGAATGCTAAAAATGCAAACGATGCATATTTTTTGTAATTTTCATTCTGGTAAAACAAACTTAATT
The DNA here is from genome assembly GCF_000393655.2 of Nicotiana sylvestris. NCBI lineage: Eukaryota > Viridiplantae > Streptophyta > Magnoliopsida > Solanales > Solanaceae > Nicotiana > Nicotiana sylvestris. The sequence continues at coordinate 79,611,128 of NC_091068.1, read as the reverse complement.
ACTCCTAATTGTAGAATTAAATCCTAAATGCAAATGTGATATATTTTTGTATTTTTTATTAATTTAACAAATAAACATGCATGGACGAATACAAATAATTATCCTAAAATGCCGCGAAAATTCTCAAAATTTCACACAAAGGAAAATCGTTTTATTTTGAATTTTTTTGGGAGTAATTCTTTCATAGGGCAAAAATCACGTGCTTACAACCACAAACATGGATGAAAAGATAGAAATGAAAGAAGGAGAAATTTTGATGTTTAAGGAAAGAGTTGTACTTATGAGACACATTCCATTTCTCAAGGATGGAATGTATTCTGAGGGGATCAAACCCTCGGTCTTCACTCGAACAAGGCGTCCTTGCAAGGTTCGGTCTCGGTCTTCGTCGATGTTGGAGAAGGGGGCCTAGTTAGCTCGACGTGTGAGCTTAGTCGGCCCCTCTCGGAACATCTGTGGACTATATAATCGAAGCATGTGGTCAATCGTGAATCGAGGAGGTTCAGTATTTTTCACAAAGTAACGTAGGAGGGTCACGATCCTCCACAAAGATGGGTGAATTTGCCCGAGGCACAAGTCATACCTCTTGTAGAAATCTAGAATGATGGGATCTATCGTGCCCAACGTAAAGGGATAAGTATAAACACTTAAGTACCCCTCCACATGGGAAGTAATGACGTCTTCGGGCCTGAGGACTACTACATTCTTACCGTCCCAATTAGTCCTTATGAACTATGTGAAGAACATCCTTGGTTACAGAACATATATATCTCGAGACTTCTTTACCCCCGTCCTGTTTGAGCGAAGGCTTCTCGACTTGAATTCATCTGCGATTGAGCAGCCCCCGGGAATGAACTCCAACAAGGAAGGCTCGGTGGCCGGTTCGTTAGCAGCCACAACGGTCGTTTCGAGGGCCACCACCTCAGGGGCGACCGCTTCAGTACCAGCGGCCGATTGAGAAGATGAAGAGGCAACCTTTGAGGAATGGTTTTCGATGTTTTTGCCATTGTCATCTGAGAGAGTGTTTGAAAATTTGAAAAATTAACCCAAAGAATTGGAAAAAAGGGGTTTTAAGATGAGAAGAAGGTATGAAGGTTTGAAGAAATTTTGGGCAGATCTGGATATTGTTATGAAGATTGAAGAACAAGGAAGAAGATATAAAGATTTGAGGAAGGTTTTGATAATGGTTGGAATGCTCGAAGATAGCGGTTTGATCGGACAATAGAAAAAGGACAAAGGAATGAGGCTTTTATAGGGAAGCAGTCGACGTATCGCATTTAGAGATAACCTGCCAAGGAGCGACACGTGTCCAAAGTCAAAATGACACGATTGATGGGACGTTTTGACTCCCCGTCGTAATGTACGAAGGAAGTAATCGGGGTCATCTATTGTTTCTCATCGCTTTAGCAAGCCTACTCTTTAAGAAATGAGGGGACTATCTATATACAGGTAAAACCGATCCCATTGCATGCTTTGACTTCCCGGTAAGCCAAATGGAGCAAGAATGTGACCATAAAGTATCAGAGTCAAAATGAAGAGTCCCTTGTATCGGGGCACGTGCAAAACACCTACCCTCGGGGATATCGGGGTCATATCCTCCGGGTCCTATTTGAGAATCGAGGCTTCGGAAAGCATCACCATACGGTTGCGCATGACTAACAAAGGGTCGTGATGTTCGTGCTTGACCGGATATCACGGCGTGACTCTCGACCCATATCAGCAGAAAATCAGTAATTTGTAAGACGGAAGATTTTACATTTTTTAGAATTGTACTCAGGGTAAAACTCCCCTACTATATAAAGGTAAAAATCTTATTATTCATGGCATATTGTAACACGCATATCAAGGATATATAATGTTATTTTCTTTGTTCTTACTTTTGTTCATTAGTTCTCCATTATTGTGAGCCCAGGAACAAAGGCAGGCACTTCATTAAGCTGTTATTGAGTTCGGGATCACTTCAACTATTGATTTGACAAATTATGTTAAATCCACCATTATTGACTGGTGGTTGAGCTCAACTAAGAAGAAAGAAAATGAGGACTGTGAGTGGAAGCTTCTGGATCAGTTGTAATTTCTGTGTATTGAGAGAAAACAGATCTCGTTACAAAATGAAGTCCCTACCTCACTGATATATACATGTGTATATATATACAACTAACTATCTCCTTTTAATCATCACTAACAACCTCCTTAATTTCGTTATAACTAACTATTAGCAACTAACTACCAATAAGCTAAAATCACTGTTTGTCACCTAACAGATAGCCTTAGTTTCCAGCTGTCATTGCAGCACTTCAACACCCCCATTCAAGCTAGATGGTGTGAAGATATTCAACAACCCTAACTTGCATAACAAATGATAGTGATGCATACTTCCAAGCCCCTTTGTCAAAATGTCAGCTTCTTGCTCTTCTGTTGGCACATACTCAGGATGTACCATTCCTTGCTGCACCTTCTCTCTTATGAAATGACAGTCAACTTTTATGTGTTTTGTTCTTTCATGAAATACAAGATTGTTATCTATCTGCATTGCTGCCTTGCTATTTGTAAACAGTTGAACTGGGGCATCAATATTGACTTCTAACTCCTTGAATAAACCTAGTAGCCATATAAGTTCAGCTACTGTCGGGGCCATGCTCCTGTATTCTGATTCTACTGAGCTTCTTGCTACTATGTTTTGTTTCTTCGACTTCCAAGCTAACAAATAGTTCCCATCTTCACCAAGTACCCTGTTACAGATTTCCTTGAATTTGGACAACTTGTCCAGTCTGCATCACAAAATGCTCTTTTCTGCACTCTTTTCTGCACTCATCAACACTCCTAATCCTGGCTCATTTTTCACATACTTCACAATTCTGTAGGCTGCTTCAAGGTGTGACTTCTTAGGGGATTACATAAATTGACTCAAGGTTTGCACACTATATGCTATGTCTGGACTGGTTAGTGTCAAGTAAAGCAGCTTCCCAAGCAATCTTCGGTATTCTCTTACATCTTCTAATGATGTATCATCACTGAGTTCACAGTGCTCATCATATTCAGCAGTGGTAAGTTTCTTGTTCTGCTCCATTGGAGTTAAGGCAGGTTTGGAACCTGATAATCCTAACTCTGTAATTAGCTCCAAAGCATATTTTCTTTGGCAAAGCAAGATCCCCTGTTGTGACCTACACACCTCTATTCCTAGGAAGTATTTCAGAGTTCCTAGGTCCTTCATCTTAAAGCTATTTTGTAAGGTGTTCTTGGCTTCTTGAATGAGGCCAGCATCATCACCTGTAATAAGAAGGTCATCCACATACACAAGTATTATAACTTGTCTGTTGTGTTTCTTCAAGATGAATAGAGAATGATCATGTTTGCTTTGTTTGAAACCAACTTGTAGGAGTGCATTAGTGAGCTTGAGGTTCCACTGTCTAGATACTTGTTTGAGGCCATATAAAGATTTGAGTAGTCTACATTCTGTGTTCCCCCTTGGCTACCAAATCTAAGAGGTAGTTGCATGTATACTTCTTCCTCAAGATCACCCTGGAGGAAGGCATTGTGAACATCCATCTGAAACAATGGCCACTGATGCATGGCTGCTAAGGCAATGACAGTCCTGATGGTTATCATTTTAACCACAGGAAAAAATGTTTCTTGATAGTCCAACCCCTCTTGTTGACTGTAACCTTTAGCAACTAATCTAGTTTTGTACCTCTCTATTGTTCCATATGATCTATGTTTGATTTTGTATACCCACTTGCAACCAATGAGAACCTTGCCTTTAGGAATAGGAACCACCTCCCATGTGTTGTTACTGACTAGTGTATCAATTTCAGCTTGCATAACATCTATCCACTTCTCATCCTTCATTGCCTGATGGTATGATGCAGGTTCAACATCTGTTGTCATTGCAGTAAGGTAACCTTGATAAGCATTACTTAGTGAGTCATACCCCATGTAGTTGGACAGAGGATATTGACAGGTAGAAGAGGAAGGTTTCATAGTTGGACATATGTAATCTTTGGTCCATACTGGTGGTTTGGACCCTCTGCTGGTTCTTCTGAGCTGCATATGTGATGTTTCCTCATGTGCTATCTCAGTAGTTTGGATCTCCTCAGCATCATTGCTAGATAAGTCATCCAACTGTGGTATTGTAGCATCATGTTCAGCATGTAGTTGATCTAGTTCCTGATTAGGAGTCTGTATTTCCTGAGTAGAGGTATGTTGTTGTGGAGTTGCATGTTGTTCTGTTGCATAACATTTGTTTGCTTTAAAAAATAATGGAGGTACTTTTCCTTCTTTCATCATTAGGAATGGAAAAACATCCTCTCTAAATGTAACATCTCTGCTTATAAAGAACTTCTTGTCCTTGAGACTGTATAATCTGTATCCCTTTGAGATGTGGAATATCCCATATGGACAGCTGTTACTGCCTTAGGCAGAAGTTTATCATGCTGTCTGGTAATTGTAGCAAAACAAAGACACCCAATGACTCTTAAGTGCAGTAGTGAAGGTGGTGATTTGTGAAAAACCTCATATGGTGATTTGCCACTTAGTACAGAAGATTGAAATCTATTTATCAGATACACAGTTGCTAGGACACAGTCTCCCCAGAAATGTAGTAGTATACCACCTTGGAACTTTAGTGTGCCCTTGCCACCTCTAAGATATGTCTATGTCTCCTTTACACCACTCCATTTTGTTGTGGAGTGTGTGGAAAACTACTTTGATGTAGTATCCCATTATCTGATAAAAAGGCTGTACATTCAGAACTAAAAAACTCAGCTCCACTATCAGTTCTAAGACATTTAGCATTGTGGTTAAACTGCACATTTACCATCTTGATAAAAGACTTTAGAATCACAAGAGTATCATTTTTCAATTTCATTAAGAGCACCCAAATCATCTTAGAGTGATCATCTACAAGTGTCAAAAAATATCTATTTCCATTAGAGGTAGGTACTTTGTAAGGTCCCCAGATATCTATATGTACTAACTGAAAAATTACTCCTGCTCTAGTTGTACTGAGGGGAAAAGGTTTCCTAGTTTGTCTTGCTAATGGACATATAGTGCATGTATTGAAGTTGCAATCTACTGGCACCTTGTTCTTTATGAATGGCAGCTGCCTCATCACTCTTGCTGGTACATATCCTAGCCTTCTATGCCATACATTGTTGTCTGATGTATCATTTTCTGCCAAACAACCTCTAATCTGGTGTTTGAGATTATTTACACTTGATCCATATGGTAATAGCAAGTAAAGGCCACCCTTTTCTTTACCAATCCCCCTCACTTTCCCAGTGCATAGGTCCTGGAATACACAGAATGATGGAAAGAAAAGTGCTGAGCAAAACAACTCCTTAGTCAATTTTGATACTGATAGTAAGTTGTACTTGAAGTCAGGCACATACAAAATATTCTGAATTGATTCACCACCTGTGATTTTACACTTTCCTTGGTACATAACTGGTACTGTTTTACCATTTGGCATATGAACATTACCTCTTTTGGTGTTAGGCAATTTAGTTATGTCATTCAGCAGGTTAATGTTTGAAGTCATGTGGTTTGTTGCTCCAGTATCAATGATCCAAGAAGTATCACACGTTTGAGTCAGTTGAGAATCAGTATTACCTGCCATATTAGCTGCAAATTTTTCTCCTTTGTCCTGATTCAATAGCTTTATTATCTGGTTGTACTGCTCATCAATGAAGTACTTGTGCATTCCTTGTCTTGCCAAATTAGAATCTGCAGTTGTGGCGGCTTGGAGCACATCATCCTTGGTATGAAATCCATCACTTATGGCTGCATTAGCTTATCGATATTCCTGCTTCTTCTTTCCCTTGAAACTAGGTGGATAGCCCACTAATTTGTAACAAGTATCCTTAGTGTGACCCTTGATTCTGCAATACTCACAATATAGGTTTCCATACCTTTTGAACTTCTGTGAATTATCTCTTGAACTCATTAAGGCAGTAGAATCATTCACCTCATTCATAGGTGTATTGGTCATATGGACCTTCCTTTGATTCTCTTCATTAATCAACATAGCATAAGCACGACTCACATTTGGTGATGGTGACATGAGCAACACTGACTTCTAATGGCACTAAAGCTATCGTTTAATCCCATCAAAAAATTGAAAAGAATTCTGTTGTTCTAGATGTGTTATGAATTCTCTTGTTTTAGGAATCACAGGCAGAGTTGGAATAAGTGCACTATACTCATCCCACAACAGCTTAAGTCTAGAATGATAAGCAGAGATACTGGAAGTACCTTGAGAAATTGTAGCAATTTCTCGTTGAAGATTATAGATCCTTGATCCATTGATCTTGTCAAAACGATCCTGCAAATCAGTCCAAACTTCATGAGCATTGCTGGCATAAACTATCCCGTTTACCAGCTCCGTCGAGACATTGTTCATGATCCAAGTCAAAACTGTAGCATTAACACGTTCCCAGTCCTCGCCTAGATCAGCAGTGAATTGATCCTTAGTGCATGTACCATCTATGAACCCTAGTTTTCTCTTAGCTCTCAACGCAATCTTCATTGCTCTGCTCCAGACCGAATAATTCTTGCTCCCAGTCAAATGAACGAAAATTATCACATTTCCCGGCGCATCTGAAGGTTGTAGATACAATGGATGTCGCGGATTGTCAATGTTCATCTCAGCCATTATCGGTCTGCTCAGAAATTAGGAATTTTGAAGAAGACGAAGAACAATCGAAAAAATTTCTCAACAATTTCACAGAACAACTCTTAAAGCTAGATCTTCACAGCTCCAATCGATTCTCTTAGCTCTGATACCATGTTAAATCCACCATTATTGATAGGTGGTTGAGCTCAACTAAGAAGAAAGAAAATGAGGACTGTGAGTGGAAGCTTCTGGATCAGTTGTAATTTTTGTGTATTGAGAGAAAACTTATCTCGTTACAAAATGAAGTCCCTACCTCACTGATATATACATGTGTGTATATATATACAACTAACTATATCCTTTTAATTATCACTAACAACCTTCCTAATTTCGTTATAACTAACTATTAGTAACTAACTACCAATGAGCTAAAATCACCGTTTGTCACCTAACAGATAGCCTTAGTTTCCAGTTGTCATTGCAGCACTTCAACAATTTATTATGTTTTTTATTTGTTTAATCTAATGTCATTAATCATTTGTATTGAATTAATATGCATATCCTTAAAACCACAAATAAATTCAACTGTTATCCATTTTTTTTAGGGCAAACAAGCTTAAGAGGTCACAAGATTTAGTTTCTTTCCCCAACCCCTTGGATCAAACCTAGTTTTAAACTCCTGATCAAATCATTGTGGAATATCAGAAGATCTTGAGACTAAATTATGTTGGTGGGGGCACTTACCTTAAAGTAAAACTCCCAACTGCTAGGCAACATGTTTTTCGTATAAACAAAGAAAAACTCAAAGATCAAAAGAATTTGGCCCCTCCAATGTTATGCATCAATGACACATCACCTCCTATCATTTCGATTTTGGTAGATTGCCATCATTGCTCAAAGGACAAAATCATTTGAATCATCCGACGTCTTTTTCCTATCATCTCATCTTAGTGGAGTTGGAACCAAAAATTTCAGATGAACGGGTAATTTATTAGCATGTACATAACTTAGGTGTTTAATGAGTTCTGTAAAAATATGAGATTTTAAAACTTCAGTGCCTTCTAAAGAAAATTAAGCATACGTAAATTGTAGAGAAATCAGTTTTCTGCGGTAAATGTAAATCCTTCTGTATGGTCGTGTAACTTGTGTAAGAAAATATATTTGGTCTAGCAGTTGGGAGGTAGGCAGTTCAGATTATAGCCTAACGAACTAAGTTTTTGAATGTACAATTTAGTCCCAATTTCTTGAATTGTTTTCAAACAAACCCGCGTTACGGGAGATTAGAATTAGTTAAGCAGCTAGTTTATTTTGTTGCTGATGACTTTTGCCTTGTTAAATATTGATCCTAGTAATGATTAATTCAGAAAGAAAATCAAATTAAATCAAATACCTTTGCTTTAATTTTATTTTTTCCCCTCTATAAAAGAACTCAACATTGGAGTTCATACATTGAGTTAAGAGCATTTTGCCTCTCTAATGTTTAACATCCAACTACTTCCATTTCTATTTGTATGTTAAATTCCTCACCATGATGATTAAAAAAAAAAAAAAAAAGAGGAAATAGAGGAGACTTGCTTGGATTTCCTTTTTGGCAGGGTTGGCGTGGGGTTGAAGATGGAAGGTAGCAGGTCTATTCAGTTGCTAAGGTGATTCTAATCGTTTGAAGTTACTGTTAAATCAATAATTTATACATATTCAATGAAAATTTTAAAACAAATACAGGGTTCGAATCAAAGCTACTGGGTTCGGCCGAACCCGCTCCCGGCTCTCTAACTCCGACCCTGGCTAAGGTGTGTTATTTGATAACGCTTCACACAAAAAATCATATATATATATGCGTAAATAATAGTACTTTCCTAAAATACTATATGCATACATATTAGGTGTACACAACTTGAAAATAACACAGTAAATATGAATTTGGGACAAGAAATGAAGCCTTAAAATCCACCCACTGACAAGCAGAAATTCGACAATAAACCGACACTGCTAATGCATCCATATATTAAGATTTAAGGATCTAAGGTTACAGGCACAATAAAGAGAATTTATTAAGCCAATGGAATGGTAAACAAGGCTTTACACTCGGAAGCCACAAAAACTCATCTCAGCTTTCAGCTGTCTTTTCTGACCCTACTTACATTTTTCTGATTATCCTCATCTGTACAATCCTCTTAAGTGGTATGCCATCCAACATTTGAAGAATAGAAGAATTACAATAAGACTTGACACCAATATGCTGCTGCTAATGCCATGCATTATCAAATAGGATCTGTAGCTTCGTCGTAAACCAGCTGTATCAGCATTTAACAGATCATCTATTGCCACCATTCAATCAAGCAACAAGACTTTGATTCTTCGATTTACTAGTCTGAAGGCTAGATGAAGCATTGGATAAATTCATAAAGGAAGGTTATATTCTAAGCTTTCTGAAATGTACGCGAAGAAACTCCATGCAGAAGCCTGACAAATCCCAAGAAACTGAGCTTCCCATCAGAATGCCTTATCCAGTCCTGCAGGACTACATGAACTGGAACTGAAGGACTAAGCCCGAGCTCCTGTTTGAAGAAACCGGATAGGAAAAATTAGCAAGCTAGAAGCTGAGAATTAAAGATTTTTTCCGCAATTTTGCAATATGTCAGTTGACAAATTTCAGAAATCGATTTAGGCAAGTTTAGTCCTGCCACCACCATATTCCTATATGTTTTTAATTTCTTACCACGTAATAAATGATGATTTAACTTATATAAAAAGCTCAATCTTTGTATCTATTACACATTTTCTTTTACCTTAGAAGTAGAACAGCTCGTATCTTTGAACCAAAAAATGAACTCTGTACGTGTCAACTTGTTCTGTTTTACTTGACAATGTCATAAGCAAATAATAATAATGCACGTTGGAAATTATTACTCCCTCCTTTATGATATAAGTTCTATTGATGGAGTCAGATACTTGCCCACCCCTATTTATAAAGATTACTATTAGAATCACGATGAGAAAGGGGGAAGGGGGGAAATTGTACCGAGGCGAGTTCTTCTATCATAATAGGCCTGTTCCCTTCCTTTTCGAAGAACTCATAGCCACGACGAGCATGTTGCTCCCAGCTTTCCATTCCCTCAAGCTGATGTACACTTATCGCAGCAGCACAGAATTCTTCAAAATCCAACTTTCTGTATTGAAGAGAACTCACCTGCTCGGGGCATGAAAAAAGTCAGTGAATAAAATTCGTCATTACATCATTACGTCCATCAGGATTTTTCGCATAAATTTCATAACTTCAACAAGATAAAATCAAAGGAGCTTCCTAAGCTTACCGTATTGACAAAGTCGAAAACCCTTGAGTCCTTCATTGCATCGGTGGCATTCTTCATCACAGCCTGCCAAGTCATTGAACTCATTTCAGAAGTGGAGAATCGTAAATAAAGAAAGAGTACATTGAAAGAAAAATAGAAAATCAGTCAACATTCTTTTTAGTTTCTTTTTATTTTTCAGTAATGATGATGGTTGAGGATAGAGCTACAAGTCCACTTTTGCTTACCATTTTGAAGTTTGATAGAGCTACAAGTCCACTTTTGCTTGGCCCTAATAATGTAAACTGATCCCGAAGATAAGCTAGCTGTTGTATAGTCAATGTCTTAGCAAGAGCCTGTTACAGTAGCCACAAACGATAAATCATACAGCTAACTAATTGAGGGGCTAACATTTTTTTAGTAAGTCAAAATACTATCATTCATATTGCTCCAAGATTGTGTCACTGTACAATATGGATAATCTACAGACTAGCATCTTGCATGAGGGTGCTTATGGCATTTGCATTCTTTGCTATTTATATACTATAATCTCTCAGTAACAGGACAAATCTGTTTCTGTACATATTTACAGGATCACAGAAACGATGAACAGGTTATATTAGAACCTTGCTGATCACATCATGCTCCCTTAGCTATTTGGTGCGGGGGCGATGGAAAGAGATTGAAGAAATATAACAGGAACTAAACATAAAAGAACTTATATCACCTTAACATGCCTAAAAAAGCATGGCACTACTTACAGAAGTGCTCATATTAGATTTTTTGGCTAAATTATATGACTGCTGAACTTAGAAGACAAGTTCCACCAGAACAGATATACATACCCTTAAAGCAGCTTTTCGAAGAGAAGACGAATATACATAAGCTTTTGCAAGCTTATATACTATCATATCCAAAGGAATCTTCACATCATGATAACCAGCCAACCAAGGATGACCTAGACAAGTAATGAGACAGGTTAAGAAATCAATAATACAGCTAAAATCTGATAAATTACTAAGATAATAAACATGAAACCACATAGGTAAATTGGTTATGTCAAGAAGTTAGTATAGCTTCATCTATGGCGGCGAAGAGTTCTTGTCTAGAGTTCTTCTCGAGACAAGACTTGACAAGGACATTAAGGAACTTGAAACTGGTAGAGGTATATCCTTACTCCACTATTATAAGGTCTACTACAGGATGCTGAGAGGATACATCCAAATATGATATTGTACAAAGAGACTTACTGAGAGCCTGAGCTGCAGTTAGCCTTTTGCGGTAATCCTTATTCAGCAATCTTTTTACAAAGTCTACTGCATCAGAAGACAAAGAGGGCCAAGGGGCTTCTTCAAAGTTTGGATCAGTTTTCAGGATGGCCCTAAATATACCAGACTCTGTTCGCGCCCAGAAAGGTCTGCTTCCACAGAGAAGAATATAGGCAATTACACCAATGCTCCACATGTCCGCTTCTGTTCCATAAGATCTATGCAAAACCTCAGGAGCAACATAGTATGCACTTCCAACAATATCATTAAGCCTTTCATCTGCAAATATTTCCATCAGTCAACCATGGCATGCTACAATAACAGAATAAGAAATGATAAAAGCGTTGTATGCATTAACATTACCTGGTTTTACGTAATCAGAAAGACCAAAGTCAATGGCCTTTAAAGGAGAGTTCTCATCCTTAGAAACAAAAAGGAAGTTCTGAATAAAACACAAGAACAGCTGTCAATATAATGAGCTCGGAAACCAAAGAAATAAAAAGAGCATACGCTGTAGAGAGTGAGGGAGGAAAGAGATGGCACTACAGTTGTTTCACCTATATGGTGAGATTAGAAGAAACCCTAAACATTTCCAGCAGATACTGTAAGAACAAATGCAGAGCATAACTAAGCAGTTTGATTTGGTTGAGCTGATTTGACTCTCTCAATACTTTGCAGGGGCTTATACAAAATTATGATTGGGTTATCAGCATTCATCATGTGATATTATGTTACCGAAAATTCCCATGAATGTTCTTTTAGTCACCTAATTAGTTGAGAAGGATCCTAGATATCCTAATTGAATAATTGACATAAAAGATGGAAATACAGGATTACTCACTTCCTGTACTGTAACGTGTTGCACACAATTAATATCAGTTATTAAGTTGATGATGTCTTGAGTGTTTTCTTTGGTATTTGAGGTTATTAATCATGCTATTATGCTTGCGTTCGTGCACTTAATGCCCATCATAAAAAATTAGTACAACACTTTCCTCAGTAAGCTTGATCCTATTTCATAGGTTAACTCAAGAAAATTTTATCAACAAATTCCTAACCAGTTCTCCAAATACAAACGCTAGATTCTTATTTATTTCCTTACCAAATATACAAAGAAGCCATATAATATAAGAAAATTTACCAATGAGATATCTGATTACAGTAGTGAAGCAATTCTACACAAGTTTTAGTAGATTGCCATATTGATTGCACTACGCATTTCTTAATGCTTCAACCAAATACAGATACAGGTCAGACTATTTACAGGAGCTAAAACAGCAATCGGAATCACCCATCCCTGAATATGGAAATTCAACCATTTAATCAGAAAGTTTAAAAACCTTAAAGATTTCCCCATTTTTTGTTTTTTTCCCTCAAGAATCTTGAAAATAATGAGTAAATACCAGCAACAAATATAAAAATTGCCGAGCTTTTTCGTAGTTGGACATTCTTTTTCTTGCTCATTTGTTTGTAAATGTAAAGTTCAACAATAACTTGTTAGGTAGGTCTAGCCATCAAGTGAGTAATCTGCTACTAGAAACAGAAGTTTTAAACCAAAGTAGAGGGTGTATTGCAAAGAATGTTTTGAGTATTTTTATGTCATAAGGAAATAAAAAGAATTCATTACCTCAGGCTTTAAGTCACGGTGAACAACCCCTTGAAGATGACAGTATGATGTCACGCTTAGAAGCTGCACCATGACAGCTTTGGCATCTTCTTCAGAGTATTTCCCACCCCTTCAAAAGAAATCGGAAGTCAGGATGTTTACATAGGAGAATAACAAGCATACAAAGCTGAAAATGTATTAAGTACGCACCTTGCAAGTATCCGGTCCAGTAATTCTCCTCCTTTACATAACCTGAAGAAGATTTCACAAAGATAAGTATACAAAAATGGGTAAAACATAAAAGCCAGAATTGATGAACTATAATAGATATCTCTCCTGGTTTGGCAAACAATTATAAAAACATTGGAAATATGAATCAGGATGATTCTTTATGTATCTTAATCTACTACTCTGATATTAAACTAGCTTGACAATAGAAAACTCACATCAGCCATGAAGATTGTTGGCATTAAATCATTTGCACATCTAAAAAAGATTTAGCAGTCGATGAATGACAACCATTTATTTTAGTTTTGCCGACATTAATGATTCAAGCCAATGCAAACATTTGGAAGGACATAGACCAAACTAAAACATTTTTTTTATGTGTAATCTACAAATCTCCATCATGTAATTAAGTTGCCTAATAGAAAACAAAAGATCATATTTCTTTTCCTATCAGAATGCTGAAGTATTAACATTGACATGTTACCCTGAAAGGTGGTCTACACATTCTGAATTCAACATAAACATCAAGCAAAAACAGCATTAAGATTGACTAATTTAACTTACTCCATGACTATATAAACATTTTCCTCGTCCTCATAGGCATCATAGAATTGAACCAGATTCCTATGTCCTGTTAAAGCACGCAATATTTTGACTTCTCTCCTTACGTCCTCAATTGCAATTGCTGTGGTCATCTGCAAAAGATTCCTCAGTCTCATTAAAAAGAAAGAATGAATACAATAAGGTTCAATACTGCTTTTGGCGTGCAAATAACAGGATAACATCATGTAAAACACAGTTGACAAGAAAATGATTGGAATCATCTTCCACCTAATGCTTTGCTTCAACTTTTATATGTAAAAATAGACAAAACCCGCAAAATTTTCAGATACTAGAACATCATCTAGCTATTAGTCAACCTTTTCTTTTCTTGATAGGTAACAAACTATACGACATAAAATCCTATTTGGCCAAGGTCAATTTCTCATAAACGTAATAATGGAAGTTCCAACAAATCTATCTAGCCCACTTGCCATCCTTCTCAACCATTTCTGGAACCAACACTTGTCAAAACAATGAGAACATCCGGCTATTACTATATCTCTGCAAAAAGACCGTAGCTCATTCAAAGTCACCAAACACTTTGCACCTCAAAGCACTTACAATTGATGACATCTCGACCAGTTAATATTACAATCAGCAGCAATGACAAATGAAGACTTCAACAAGATTTAGCAATCAAACAGAATATAGAAACAAAACTCTCACAATACTTTCTTTAATAGGGAAAACAGCATAAAAGGGCAAACCTTTGATTTTGGGATAACTTTAACAGCCACATCATGCCCTTTCAAACTCCCTTTTTTCCCCTTAGCTGCAGAAGTATAACCAAAATGGCCTCTTCCGACTTCTTCTCCAAGCTCATAGTGGCTTAAGAAATTCTTTGAGTATCCAAAATTCTTATCCAAACCAATATCACACTCACTCCCCTCAGGAATTGTAGCTTCATTAGGTTTAATTGAGCCATGCCTCCTAGCAAGCAATGCCCTTATATGCTTAGCTGGTGATGGTGGTGGAAATGGGCGTTTGAGAAATCTCAAAGGGGTTGAAGTTACACTAGAATTGGAAGCTGGGGAATTCTTGAATCCACTAGGCAAAGGACTTGGGCTGTAAAAAGGAAATTTTGGTGTTTTCCCAGTGTGGGAACTCAATTCAGTCTCATTATCAATGGGAATTATGGGATTTTCAGACAAGTTTTGTGGGGGTTCAATGGGTTTTCCATGACAAAGTCCCATGGAATCAAGAACACAATTTAGATAGGATCAACAGAATTCAATTAATCAAAAGGAAAAAAACAGAAGAAGTAAAGTTAAAAACTTTATACCAAGAACTAACAGGGAAATACTGAGAATTAAACCATTACAAGGAGAAAAAGAAACAAGAGCAAATTCTCAAGAGTTTTGAGCTCAAACAAATAGAATACAAACTACAAATAACCAAACAAATGAAAAAAAAGGGAATTCTCAGACACCCAACAATTGAAGAAGTAAGAAAGTCACAATCTTGGAACTGAAAAACAAGAAAAAGTGGGATTTTTAAGCTTAGAACAGCAGAACCAAGAAGGGATCAACAAAGATTTTGAGCAAAGGTATTTAAGGTCCAAGAACAATTCCTAGGGAAAAGAGAAAATCCCAATAAGAAAAGGAATTAGACTTTGTGATCAAATGATCAATGCCAGAGAGACAAAGCTCAACAAGAATCAAAGATTTTACTAACAGGTTACAGCTGAAGAAATGGAAAGAAATAAGAGGGAAGTATGGAATCAAAGTATCAAATTAAAGCAAGAGAACCTAAGGGAAAATACTTTTTTTTTTAACCAAGAGGAAGGTAAAGAATGAACAAGAATGATAGAGGAGCTAAAAAGTGAGAAAAAAAGATGCTTAGCAGAAGCAGGAAGAAAATAAAGGTGAAGGGGAAAAGGAAAGGAAAGAAGCTAATCTCCTTTGGTTGTCTGATTTCTCAACTTTTTCTTTAGTATATTATTTCTTTTTCTTTTATAAAAAATTATGGTGTTGGGAGTTAGAACTAATTTCTAAGTATTCCAATTCATGTGAACCTGTTTAACTGAGTCCGAAGATTAAAAAAATGAATTACTTTTAGAATTTATGGTCTAAACAAGTCAAAAAGGGATCCAGAGTATTTGTGTGGTTCTAAAAGTTTCTCATATCAAGGGTAGAATTGTAAGTTTAAGTTAAATTGTTTCCAAATTTGGAAAGAGATCGTTTTTTTTAACGGACTAAAAAGGAAATAGATTTAGGAACAGAGAGTAATATTTAGTAGACGGAAGAGAAGAAATTACCTCGTATTTTTGCTTAAACATGAAATTCATCATTTCAACTCACCTCTTTGGCTTCTTTTAGTATTGTTGTTTTCCTTTTTTTTTAATTGTGGGTGTTTTTTCTTTTTGGATTTTCTTTCATTTGCTTTGAATGAAAATATTATTAATTGTTAATAATGTAAGTGGGGTTTGAGGTTTGGATCCTTCCAGCCTGTCTTTATTTTGAGAGAGAGAGAGAGAGAAGCATTTGTGTTTTGTTATGTGAACATTTGTGAACAACTATGCTAACCAATATATTGCCTGTAAAGGTTGAGGTTTGACTTGTACTATCTGGCTTTTGTTGAACTTTGAAATTTTGCTGTATTTGTTGTAGTATTACCTCTTAATTCTGTTTTCACAATAGAACTCTCTAATTTTTAATTTGACTTCTTAAAAGAGAAAAGAATGGTATCATAAACTTCTGCTCTTGAATTACTATCTTTAAATATTTTTATTTGCCAATGGAAAATACTAACCTTTTTTAGCAGTCACAAAACAGAAGAAATTTCGCTGTATGATTATTCTGTAAAATAGCATTTTCTGCTACATCTTTTTTTTTTTTTTTAAGTTATCAGTTTCCTACTTAAACTATTCAGTGTCCTCAAAACCTCCCTGAACTATATTATCGCTCGTATTAAAAATCTCTCGTCGCTGACATGACATAACATGTGTAGATACTCACTTGGGAGCGCATGATAACTGGAAAAAAAACCCATCAAAATGGCCCACAGAAAATAATGGTTAGTTAGCCTAACCCTCTTTTAAATTTATTTTTTTAATAAATATGCTCATTTCATTTATATCTATCTTTCTTCCTCATTTTTAATCATTCTTCCTTATTCTCTCACCTTTCTTCTTTATTTTCACCTTCTTCCTCATTTTTTAACCTTTTTTCTTCAGTTCTCCGTATGGATTTCCTCTCGAAAAATTTCTCCCTCTCTTGTTTTCTTTGAAATTATTTATTCTCTTTCTTGTTTTAGTCTTCTTTCATGTGTTACACATATTGTTGAAAGAATACCAATTTAAATCTTCTTATTAAACTCAACACCTTGTAAAGAATAAAGCTAAATCTCTTGAACCTTCTTTATGTAATATGGTATTAGAGAATATAATTGTTGGGAAATTGATTTTTTATTTGCAATTTTTTTGAGTAATTATTATTTTGGTAATATAAGATGACTTTTAAGAAATACAACACTATATGCATTTATTTGTATTTTAACTGTGCTACAAGTTGAATATAAATAAGGACTTATCAATTGGAGTCTAGCATAAAGCACAATCATAACTAAACCTAAAATTAACATGGTACATTAGATATTATTTTGACCAAAACTCCTAGAATTAATCAATCATTCGAGAGTAATATATTATAAGTAAACTATATAAGAACTTTGTATGAATCATAAGTTAATATAGTTAGACAGACGTACCTTTAAAAGTCAAACGTGGGATTTTGATATATAGGGGAATATAGTTCAAGGGAGTTTTGGGGAAACTAGATAGTTTAAGTAGTCAACTGACAAAAAAATGATAGTTTAGGTGGGGTTTAGACTGAGTTAAATAGCCACGTATAGTGTTGCGCACGTTTTCTAGACAATTAGAAGTGTGTACTAGACGTACCTCTAAGAATGCAAGCAGTGGATTTTAATATGAAGGGCAATAATTAGGGGGGTTTTGAGGACAACGAATAATTTAAGTAGGAAACTGACAAAAACTTGATAGTTTAGGGGAATTTTAGGGTATTAACTCTTTGTTTTTTCAATGGAATCAATTTTATAACCTTTTTAATTCTTGCCTAAGCGGTACTACAGAAGTTGTATTTGACAAAGCATAGAAGTTTTTGATATGTAAGTTATTGTTGATAGTAGAGAATTTTCTATATTTGGTGAAAATTTATTTAGGATTATAAGCTTCCAAAAATGGCTTCAACCTATTCTTAAATAATTTTAACTTACATCTTCACACTAGGTTTTAATTACATTAAACTAATGAATTCAAAAGATGGACATATCCTCAATATATTCTCTCGCTTTGCATAATTTAGTATAAATACCGGATAAAATATATAAGCATTTATGTATAATTTATATTATATTAATAACGTAAAGAATTTCTACACCATTAGAATTGTCATTTCACGAAGGAGAGAAATCTTTAATACGTAAGCTATTGTTGTTAGCAACATTTTCTATATTTGGTGAATTTTTTTTTAGAATTGTGAGTGTCCCAAATTGCTTTAACCCTATTCATAAATGAATATGAAACTAAATCTGAACTAATAAATTGATAGTTTGGATTCACCATGTTAAGCTCATGAGAATTTCAAATTGTAGGGATTGGTTGTTTTCTTAGTAGGTATAGCTACTTAATATTTATCAATTAAATGAAGGGTTATTTGATCATAAATAATACAGGAGACTCAACCACTTCAGTTTGTTCAACGTCTACATTTAGCCCATGTCAAAAAGATTGTGCATAAGACTGAACATGTCGGATTTTCATACTACGGTGCGCAGAACGTGCACAGTTAGCCACTAATAACATATGTACTTACTTTTAAGTTACTGTTTAAAATGTTTTTAGTCTTTAGCCACTGCTTTAATAAATTTTAATTGTCCGGACGAAAATATCCTTCTGCTCATGTCCTTAACTTTTGAACTTAACTTCAGGACTACATGTCCTTAACTTTTGAACTTGTAACTCTAAGTTCAGGACTTCAAGACTATATGTTCTTAACTTTTGAACTTGGAACTCTAAGTTCAGGACATCGGGATTACATGTCCTTAACTTTTGAACTTAACTTCAGGACTTCAGGACTACATGTCCTTAACTTTTGAACTTGTAACTGTAAGTTCAGGACCAAGTGTCCGTAACTTTTGGGCTTCTTAGCCTAAGTTCAGGACCTATTGTCCTTAACTTTTGGGCTTCTTAGCCTAAGTTCAGGACCTATTGTCCTTAACTTTTGAGCTTGTTAGTCTAAGTTCAGGACTTCAGGGACCTATTGTCCTTAACTTTTGAACTTATAACTGTAAGTTCAGGACCTATTGTCCTTAACTTTTGAGCTTGTTAGTCTAAGTTCAGGACCAAGTGTCCTTAACTTTTGAATTTAAAACTCGAAGTTCAGGATCAAGTGTCCTTAACTTTTAAACTTGTAACTGTAAGTTCAGGATCCATAACGTAGCAGAAAACCACACGTTATTTGTATCTTTTCACAAAAAAAATAAAAATATTTGACGATAGAATATTCATTCGTCTTATTCAACTTCTGTCTGTCCTTATTAGTTGCTTCCCAATTAAATGTTACCCATCAATATTCAATAAGTCCATTCTTGAGGTAGTTGCGTCTCTTGGTCGTTTACTACACTTGTCCTCCTTGTTTGGTCCTCTGAATCTTGATTTTCTTTCCAAACAAATCCTCAGTTTCCTTCTCTGCGCAGTCGCCGTCTCACGGAGTTCTTCTTCCAAACATGAAAGAGATAGAAAAAAGGGTAATATAATCTTTTCATATTAATTTTAATAAACTAGTGGCTACTATTGCTAAGCATTGAAAATGCTGGGTAAAAAGTAAATACCACTTTAAAAAATTGCTACCCCACACAATTGATATTGATATTAGTTATCAAAAAGAATATCAAATATTAATAGTAAAGCATCTCGCCTCGTATTAAGTAAAACGCTTCGTCTAACTTTTCACTTTTTAAAACACTGAACCCAATAATGATTTGTAATTGTCTAAACATATTTGAAACCATGCTTGTATCCGTAAATGTAGTAATCCATTTCACGAAGTTTTTTCCTTTTAGTTTGAATAGGTTTACAAATTCATATCAAAATTATCTGTCATACCCTTAACTTTATTATTTTACCATAATAGTGCGTCCTTATTGTCTCACCACAATTTTTCTTTAAGAAAAAAAAGAGCAATAGGCGTGTTATCAACTTCATGATAACGATTGTTTGTGCCACACGCATATAATAGTTTAAGAATTTATTTATTATTAGAATTATTAGAGTTTTAGCTTGAATTAGCAATTGATGTTGATGACCAACCTGTAGCATGTTTCTCATGATTGGGTTTCCCTTAATCTATTTGCAATGAAAAAAGGGATAAATATGGCTATAATTGTGTAATGTCTAATTCATCTTGGATCATTTTGGCGCGATTAATAATATATATTATTGTGTATAATATGTCAACCCTTTTAGGAATTTTCCTAAAGAGATTCATAACCATTTTGAACTGTCACCATTGAATACTATCACGTGTATCATTGAATAATTTATCTTCTCAAAATTAGGTTTTACTTGATTTATTCTTCGAATGATTGTCTTAATTTGATTTTTTAATTGTAGAACATGTTATCTTCATGCAATCATCTTTCTGGCATAAAACCTTTCATACAGTAAGGAGGGGCCTTAATCCGATCCGAAGAAGTGGGCATTTTGACAAATTAACCAAAATAAGAGAGCCTTTTTTTTTTAAAATTTCGGGAAAATCCGCAGCCGTTACTTCCTCTGCCACATTCTCTGCCTTTCGGGCGAGCACTCTGTGCGCACAGGGTAAACCCTCCAATGTGTAATAGTTTGCAAACCACACAGGGGATGTAAACAACACTAGGCAGACCCTGTGCGACAGGCTCGACCCAGAAGGCATTGAGGGGGATCGATCCTAGATCATCTGTATGGATGACCACCCTCCAAACTAACTGGGCATCCCCGAAGGGATAATAAGAGAGCGTTTCAACAAGTGTTTTTCTCACGTGTCTGATATTCGTATTGAGATTTCTATTAATTTGAATTCGCACCGTGTAAGATCCGCACCATATATTATAAGGTTCATTAGAGGTAGAAGCATTATCTATATCAGAATTGTTTAATATCCAAGGCTCGATTCCTGGACATTTGATTAATGATAGAGGAATAAAATTTATCTTACTACAACTCTTAGCGATAATTTAGTGTATTTACCTGTCCCCCCTTTTTGTTTACTGAAGATTACATTTTCGTTGGTCATTTCAAAAATTTTGAAAATGAAAAAAAAAAAAAAAAAGGAGAACACGAGCAGTAGTTTACTTAATAATCTTCTTTATCTAGTACTTCCATCATTTTCATTTCCAAAAAAAAAAAAAAAACAGATTTTGCGACCATAGATTTTGGAGATTATACGGTTATACCTCCCAATTTATCACGTTAATATTCTGACATGGTCCAAGCTGGCATCACACTGTTATAGCCATATATATATATAGGCTAGTTATTATTAGCAGTGGTTAACGATCTCAAATCATTGAAACATAAATGGAGCTGCATTTGTTTAACTTATTCATCTTTTTATATTGTTCAATTCAAGGTCAAATTTTATGAAATGAACTACCACTGTCGAACTCTTTTTTTTTTTATTAATCGACCACAAAATACTACATTAGCTGTGTTGGTGATATATACAATGTATTTTATAAACTTAGTTGAGGTGGACGTAACTTGGCCCGAACACAATAGTTAAAAAAAACTATGTATATCAGCAAGATGTCCGTAGGAAGTTTGATAATACGAAATAAAACTCACCCTTAATTGTTTAGTCATCATCGACTTACGTCGGGATCGAAGTACGTAGTCGTGATTAATTTTATTATTATTGACATTTCTAATTAGAGAATACATAGATACAGTTACTTTTTGTTAATAAATCTGAGAACCCGCGAAATTTAAAATCTAAGCAGTGAAATCACCTACTTAGATTTACTTACATAATTAATTGAGGCAGTCAAAATCCAACTTCCATCCATTTCCATAAATTGCATTTAAATGGACACTCAAGCAAGAACCTTAATTACATTGTGGTGCATATCCTAATGGCTATAACTACCCTTGTCAGTTTTTATTCAATCCCTCCACATATCAAAGTAGACCCCCACATAGTATAATTATTGAGAAAATTAGGCATCCGTCAGCTATGGTTTTTGGAAGTTCTATGAAATAGTAGGTTTTCATTTTTGAGTTTTTTTGAGTTTTCTTTTTCTTTTTCCTTTTTTGGAAGTCTTCTGAAATATTAAAATATACATAAATTTCCCGATTATTAATAGTGTGTGCGAGTAAAATTGGGGATAAAAGTTACCCCCGATTTTCTGGTAAGGAAACGAGAGGACAACGCGACCCGATATGACCTCTGGTAAAGCCGAAGGCTTATACCCAGAACCCGGGGAGGACGAATGGTGCGCTCGGAACAGGACACGGCCAAACATTAAGCTCAAGCAAAGTGAAGAACCGAGGCTAAGAGAAAGACGTTTAGACATGACAATTGAGGGGCCGAAATATCCGCCCTTAACCGGATATTATGGCGCAAATCTCGCTCGATATCAACTGCATATCAACGTTACTCGAAGAAAAGGATTGTTACCTTACTTAGACTTGTACTAGGATTGAAACTCCCCTACTATATAAATGGAAGAACTTTTTTATTTTGAGGACCATTGTTGGCACACATACCAAGGCAATAAAGATAATTTTTGTTCTCTAACTATTGTTCAAAGTGTTCTTCGTTGTTTGTTTGTCGAGTTGCAACCGAGCTCGTTCCGAGGGCTGGATCAGAACCAATTTCCAACATCTTTCATAAAGCTAGACTTAATCATCCATCGTGTTTGGTTTGATCATTTCGTTTTCCTTTAACTCAATTATTTACTATTCTTAGATCATTCGTATTAAATTAAATTACATATCTTTTAAACCGCGTTTAAATTCAATTGTTACTCACTTTAAGGTAAACAGTTTGGCGCCTACCGTGGGGGGCTAAGGATGATAGTGGTGATTTAAGACGAATCTCCATAACACATCCTATTTTACACTTTCTCTTTGAAGTTTGATTTTAGGTTAATCTAAAATGTCAAATTCTCAGTCTGCTCACTTAAACGTTGACACCAAGTCAGGACACCATAGTAAAAACAATAACATAATACCAGGCAATGACGTACCCCCTGTTGATCCTAATGGTGTCCCAATCGCTGACTCGGTCGACGCTAACTTACAAGTTTCCAGCAACATCAACCTGCTAACTGATCCCAAAAATAGCATTCGCGGGGCACCCCGACCATTGGCTAGAAGCACCAGAAGGGGAAGGTGATGGAATTAGCTTATGATTGATTTTTGAAATGCTATAAGCTCAGGAAGTGGCAATAGCATAGCTACAAACTCAAAATCAAGCACAGAATATGACTGAACCCGAGCGGGTTAGAGAAGACGCTCAGAGAGATGAACGGATCATCGCAGAACTGGATGAGTTCAGATTCGGAGAAACTTCCGAGGTGATGAAAATGCTCGAAGCGCTAACAAAACGGGTAGAGTCTGGTGAAAAGAAGAGAGAGGAAAATGACAAGAAGATGGAAACTTACAATTCGAGGGTCGATTAGATCCCGGGAGCACCTCCAATATTGAAAGGACCGGATTTCAAAAAGTTCATTTAGAAACCTTTTCTCCCCAGTACGCCACCAAAGCCAATTTCAAAGAGATTTCAAATGCCCGATATTCCAAAATATAACAGGATCACAGATCCAAACGAGCATGTAACCTCCTATACGTGTGCAACAAACGGCAATGACCTAGAAAATGATGAGATCGAGTCGGTGTTGTTGAAGAAATTTAGGGAAACCTTATCCAAAAGGGCAATGATATGGTACCATAACTTACCTCCAAATTCTATTGATTCATTTGCTATGCTTGCATATGCCTTCGTTAAAGACCATGCTGGCGCCATCAAGGTCGAAACGAGAAAATCGAACCTTTTTAAAGTCAAGCAAAGAGACAACGATATGCTTAGGGAATTCGTGTTGAGATTCTAGATGGAACAGATAGACTTGTCCCTAGTCGCAGATGATATGGCCGTTCAGGCGTTCACTCAAGGTCTCAACCCCCGAAGTTCCATTGCTTTTCAATAATTGAGGCAAAACTTGGTGGAGTATCTGAGGGTTACTTGGGTCGATGTTTATAATAGGTACTAGTCAAAGATTAGAGTCGAGGACGACCAACTGGGGGCCCTCTCGGGGGTCTGTTTACCCTAATAGAGCGAACGATAGATCTAAAAGAATTATGGACCAGGAGCTAAGGCCGGTCCGAGATCGGTATCAGACATATAGCTCTAATAGAAGGGGAAACAGACCTGATTGCCACCCATCCAAGAACGACAAGAGAAGCGACTAAGGACCTAGCAACCCAGATTTGATGAGTAAGAATGGTTTTGATAGATCACTTTGGGGCAGAGAAGCCCCGAGACTATCGGAATACAATTTCAACGTGGATGCTGCAAGTATAATGTCGGCCATTGGTCGCATCAAGGAAACCAAATAGCTTAGGCTACTTCAGTCGGATTTCCCTCAGAGGGATCACAACTTGGTATGTAAATACCATGGTACTCACGGTCACAGTACCGAAGATTGTAGACAACTAAGGGAAGAAGTAGCTCGTCTATTCAACAATGGGTATCTTCGGGAATTCCTAAGTATGCAGGCTAAAAATTATTTCAAAAATAGGGACGCTAACAAACAAATTGAGTAGGAGAAGCCTCAACACGTGATCAACATGATCACTGGGGGAGTAAATATCCCATAATAGCCAATGATAAATTGCACCAAAGTTTATATCACAAGGAAAAAACACACTAGGGACTACGTCCCGGAGGGGTCCATCACGTTCAGCAACAAGGATGCCGAGGGCATCATCCAAACGCACAACAATGCACTAGTAATATCCATACTTATTAATAAATCTCGAGCTAAGCGTGTATTAATTGATCCAGGTAGCTCGTCCAATATCATCCGATGGAGGGATGTAGAACAATTGGGATTGCTGGACCAAATCGTACTAGTGTCACACCTCATTTTTCTCTCGAAATCGGGTTTCGGCGTTTTTGGGACAACTCCTTTCCTTTTGGGATGAGATAAGGGATTTGAAGAGTTGCCACCTAATGAATTAAGGTGTGTTATGGCACCTAGAACAATTAACTCATATAACCAATTTATATCACTAGACATCGGGTAAGGGCTCGAAATTACCTAGAGGGAAAGGTGGTAGGCACTCCTCGAGATCCACAACGGTGGTTCCCGACCGAACTTAAATTAAGCGAATTAGTCTTATGGGAAAATAAAACAATTTAGACAAATAAATATTACTTTAAAACAGGAATTAAAGGGGTCCTATGTTTTTTAGCCTATAGGATCATTTCTATGCAATACTTGGTAACTTTCCCCAAGTTGGGGTGCCATACATAGCATTAGCGCACGAGCCATTATTTCCTTTACTGCCCAATTACTATCTTTCAATTGTTACCTAAGCGTTCTAGTAGCTTTTAATGCGTACCTTATGCGTGCACTACCCGCCCCTTACTTATGGTTCTGGAGGTATTTAAGACGTCTATTTTGGATAGTTCTAGACTTACCTATGTTACTTAAAATGGGAAAAAGCTAGGCAGCAGACAAAAATTAGATAGGACTATCAGATAGGAAACAAATAAGGGCTCATGTTAACCTCCACAAATGCACGCAATTAAACAGATAACTTTATTGATTTAGGATCCTACAGGTAGGATATCTAGATGAGCAGAAAAGAGTATAAGAAAGCAGCTTAACTTCTCGTATTAAAACGAGCATTGGGACCTATGGGCTTGCCTACTGATTTGATTAAGTTCTAAATCTGGGCATGTTTCAAGCAGCACGAGACCACAGTTTTTGGCCTAGGATTCTTAATAAACCTATAGGATTGCCTACTAATAACCAGAACAGAATCTTATAGGCATGATATCTAAAGGTTGATTACAGACCCATAACATGATTTCTAAGCGAATTACTGATTTTTATCTCATGAAAACTGATTTTATCTCTTTAGATTCTATAGGCACTTTCTAATTTGTAGAATTAATTAACTCCTATAGACATGATTTCTAGATGTCGAAGCTGATTTGTTTATTTCCTATAGGCATGGTATCTAAGTTGAAACTGATTTTTTTACCTCCTATAGGCATGATATCTATTAATCACATGTGGGCAAAATTTTAAGCACGTTGCCAGGAAAGATTATTATTCAAACAGATAGAATCCTATAGGCGCGGTCACTAATGCATATAAGTTAAAAATGTGCATGGATCTGATGTATATGATTTCTAATGCAAGGGACCTATAAATAGGATTTCTAGAATGCGAGTGAAATATAGAACAAAGCAATCAGAAAGTCCTATAGGCATGATCTCTACAAGTAGTAAGATTCACATAATCACTAATAAACCTATAGGCAGGATTTCTACCCGAGTTTCAAACAAGGATATAGAAAACCCCCCAGCTTTTACTAATAAACCCCAGATCTATTTATTACAAGGATTATTACAGCACAGAATGAATAAATTATATAACAGTATCTATTACACTGTAGGGAGCCTTAGCAGGTCCAATATAAACTCGGGAGCCAGACCTTCAAACTCAACAGCTCTAAAACAATATCAGGGATCCACAACACCTTAAACCAGGCTTCCACTGTGTCAAAGTTTCCAAAGAGCCTCAAGGACCCCGGGCAATGCTCACACTAGAACCATACATTCAATACAGAATTCATAAGAGATTGGAAAACCAGCCCTAATGTGTTAGAGTTCAAAGAAGTCTCAAGGACCCTAGGTAGTGCTCAAACTGGGGGTGGTAGGAACCTAGATAACTAAGAGTAGAAGTTTGAAATAGAGGGTAAGGGGGAACAGGTTCATAAAATAGTTTGATTTTTAGGAGCAACCAGATTCAAACTATAAGACTACAAACAGAATTTCACCTAGAACAAACAGAATCCCTATTTAGTAAATAGTTCAAACAGATTGGTATTGATTCAGACATGGACACTGTACTAACATTTAAGCAATCACAAAAGAGCCAGGATACTTGAACTAATAGACAGAGTTAGCAACATATTACATGTTTGCAGAACAGGGAACAAACAACTGATTATACATGGTTTCATATTACTACATATAACCTAATTAATCTTGTCACTAGGTAAAATCATATGGGCATATAGCAAACAGAAGCATGCTGAAATATCAAACTAATAAGCATATAGGATTAAATAGGGTAATAGAGACTAAAGCATGCCAGTTGAGAAAGTAGTAACAGAAATCATATATTACACAGAAACATGTTGAGGTTTGAAATAAACTAACCACATAAGCACAGGGAACAAAATAGGATAACAGGAGTTAACACATACCAGTTAGGAAGAAAGTAAATAGGAATGTAATGGCAATTTGGATCCAAAGAGTTTAGCCTTGGCTTCCAGCTGGCTAAACAGTGC
This sequence comes from Nicotiana sylvestris, assembly GCF_000393655.2. NCBI lineage: Eukaryota > Viridiplantae > Streptophyta > Magnoliopsida > Solanales > Solanaceae > Nicotiana > Nicotiana sylvestris. The sequence goes on along the minus strand of NC_091068.1, from coordinate 79,583,935 downwards.
AGAAATCAGAGTAGTAGCATAAAGAGAGAACTTAAATTCTTTGAAGAGAAGCAGAGAGCTTTTGAGTTGTAAAGTGAAGAAATTGTATGAGTGTGTAAGTGTGAGTGTAAGTCTGTAAGCGTGAGTGTGTCTTTTAAAATCAGAGTAATTAAAGGTTTTTATAGCATACAATAGAGTAAAACCAAATAAGGTAGGAGAATCAATGGCACACAAATAAGGTAAAGAGATCAGTTAATCAGTCAATTAGGGCTAACATGAATCAATTAATAGGCAGAATCACGGAAGTATCACTTAAATTAACATGAAATAAATCAGCAGTCAAGATTGAGGTCTAAATAAGGTAAGTAGTAAGTCAAGGGATTAATTAAAAGTCGGTCCTAATAATCAAAGTATAGAAATCAGGCTAGCAAAAGAACTAAGAAAAGTAGTATCAATTATGAATCTCACATAAGGAAAGAATAGGTAAAAATCTATCAAGGAAATATCAGTTTTTTTTTATAAAAAAAAAGGAAAGCACAATTTTGAACCCTAATTAGACAAGTAAATCAATTAATCACTTTAATTGACAGCCAAAGTAAACGGGCAAATATTATAGCAAACAGTAAAATAATTAAAACTCCTAGGGCATAAAGACATAGAGATGAAAATCAGTCGAAAAAGTAAAGAAAAAAACCCGGAGTTAAACACTTAAACGTTTTAAAACGTTTTTGCAAAAATCTCTCAGAACCAAAACCCTAGCTTTAGGAAAAATGAAATCAGTTGACAATAGTAGGAAAAACAAAAGAATCTTAAAGGAAAAATAACAAACAAACTCAAACCACTTCAGATCTAAATGGATCTGACCTAATTTAGCCAGAAATAGTTAGGTTGTAAAAAATAAACAGAGGTGAGAAAATTTGGTTTGAACTAGAGATTTGAATCCATAAACATGAAGATATTAGTACTCACAGACGTATGAGCGAACACAGACGGATTAATCGAGAAAATGGGAGATTTGAACCAAATCTGGTTCGAATCTTTTTGAGATTCCATCATATATTATGAAAATCGAACAACCAGTAGAGATATGAGGCCGGATAAGGCCTGAGGTTGAAGAAAGAACCTATGAATCAAAGGGGTTCCAGTGACTGCGGGCTAGAGTTAGAAGGAAGGTGAGAGAGACAAGAGGTGGGAAGGGCTCTCAAGGGCGGCAAATTTGGGAAATAGGTAGGGTTTAGGTCGTTTGGTTAATTAAAAATGGAAGGATTGTCCTAGACCATTGATCTTCTAAGATCAACAGCCAGGATTAAATCTGGGATTGGTGCGGGTTATAACAATTGGGTTATTGGGTTTGGGTTATGGGTATTGGGTTAGGTTAGGGTATTGGGCTGGGGTAGTTATTGGGCTAAGGTCCGAAAATCAAATTAAAAGAGGCCATATTTTAAATACCCATTTAATTTAATAAAATAATTTATAATAAAGTTAATAAATGATGAAAAGTTCTATTTATGTATGAAAAATGATTTAAAATAATTGCTTAATATTATAAAAATATAAAAAGTTATTTTCGTGTAAAAATAAAAAAAATATGCATACATGAGCTATTATTGCAAAGTTATTGCAATTATAACCTACAGATGGAAATATAATTATGTATAAAATAATCAAAGCTTAATTATAAATATAAATGATAGAATTAAGCAACAAAATTATTACAAAATCATTTGTGATGCAATTGTAATTATTTAGATAATAAAATGCTGGAACAAATCTACTAAAATCCTTTTAAAATTGCAGAAGATTATGGAAAAATACTAGTTGATGCTCATGCACTATTTTGAAAGTATATATGCATTTTAAATATATGAGAGAAAAATTAGATATCAACAGCTGCCACTCTTTACCCCAGAAGGATAAAAGAATTGTCGGGTAAAGAAATGATGACCGATTTTGTCCGAATGAGATGTTTGAAAAATATGGGCCGCACCCTGGTCTTTGAGCTGCCTATATATCCCTGGTTGTACAAGAATCAAGCCATGTGTAGTTCTGGACCCAACGGTGAATGAAACCGATAGAATTGTTATAAGAATGGTAGCATGTTTTAGAATAAGGTTTCTTTTGGGAAGGATAATATCAGATGGGTTTATGCGGAGTTATGATTATGAGTCTGAAGTGTAATGGATGTATCAAAGGGTAGGTATATAAATGGTCGTGGGCTAAAGGCGAGTACTTGATGAGAATCGGTTACGTTTGAGATAACAGCAAACGGTATGAGTGGAAACCGGAATGGTATGAGTGGAAACCGGAGCGAAGGTTGCTCCTGTTTGAAGGATGGTTATCTCATGGATTTCCTGCAAAACCTAAAACACGATGCATGCAAATATATAGATTACTGTGAGAATTTAAACATGATGCAAATTCCCTTTGGACCATGAAGGTTGTCTTTGGATGGAGAGGATGTTGTCCTTAGACCATGACGTCCTAGGCCATGAATCATGAGATAGGGAATTCACAGGCCATGAAATGATGTTCTCGGGTCATAAAAATGATGCCTCCGAACCATGACGCCTTTGAATAATGATGTGCAGTATTGAGAGATCCTTAGGCCATGACATGGTGTCTTCAGGCTTTAAGGATGATGCCTTCGGACTATGACGCCTTCGGATAGGGACATGATGATGAATCATATAAGCAAACAAGACAGAGCTTAGTCTTGTATAGAATCGGGACAGAGCTTAGTCCCAGAAAAGGCAAAATAGTGTTAGGTTTCAGATAGTGTAACATTTAGCATTAGACAAGGAAAGGCAGAGCTTAGCCTTATGCAATTGGGGAGGCATGGCTTATCCTCATGCGAGGAGAGGAGACAATTCTTAGTCTTATGCAGTGGAAGGCAGTGCTTAGCCTTATGCAAATAGGGAGGCAGGGCTTAGCCTCATGCAAGAAAGGGAGACAATGCTTAGTCTCATGTGACAGAAGGCATTTCTTAGCCTTGTGCTAATATGGAGGTAGGGCTTAGCCTCATGCAAGAAAGGGAGACAATACTTAGTCTCATGCAAGGGAAGACAATGCTTAGCCTTATGCAAATATGGAGGCAGGGCTTAGCCTCATGCAAGAAAGGGAGACAATGCTTGGTCTCATGCAAGGAATGCAGTGCTTAGCATTATGTAAATATGGAGGCAGGGCTTAGCCACATGCAAGATTTGAGACAGGGCTTACTCTCATACAAAGAGAAGGCAGTGCTTAGCCTTATGTAAATAGGGAGGCAGGGCTTAGCCTCATGCAAGATTTGAGACATGGATTAGTCTCATGCAAAGAGAAGGCAGTGTTTAGCCTTATACAAATAGGGAGGCAAGGCTTAGCCTCATGTAAGATTTGAGACAGGGCTTAGTCTCATGCAAAGAGAAGGCAGTGCTTAGCCTTATACAATAAACAAATAGTAAGTAGGGGTAGGATATTTCTTAGTTGGAGATATATTTTGCGCTCGGCGGACCGATTATTATGAAGGTAATGGTTTTAAGGTGTATGTACTCGTGGTTATTCCTTGTCCCTGCATTCAAAGAACGATCGTAAGTTTTACAAGATGTTGGTTCGTGCCTTTGTCTGCTTGCTTTGCTTTGTTTTGCTCTGGAGACCCTGTTTGAGTTACCCTGGATAGCACTTGGCGGCCATGGAAATAAAGTTCTTGATGAAATAGAGTTATTTAGAAAACATAATGGTATATAATATCAAGTAAATTAGATTAACTAATGACTGTAACACTTTTAGAGACATTGCAGCTTCCTTGCATTAGAATTTTGAGGGTCCTCCTCAAAATTCTGCCCTAGTTTGGTGAATGATCTTTCAGCCATTTTGCATGTAATGAAGTTTGTTGGTTCTACTTACTTAACCAATTTTTGACTGTGTTGCATATGATGACGTCTGCTAGACTTGCTCTGGAATTTTGAGGGTCCTCCTTAAAATTCTGCCCCAATTCCTGGTTCTGGGGGAAATGAAGATTTTATTAAGATGTGACCGAACCCACAGGGCTGCCTACATATCCCCTCTTAAAAGGAAATCGGGTCAAGCGTAGTTCAGTTACATCAGATGAAGGAATGTAAACAATCTAAACATAGTATCTCTTGACTGCATCTGAATTGATAGGTTTTGGCCAAACTTCTCCGTCCATTTCTGCAAGTATGAGTGCTCCTCCTATTGGTACCCTGTGAACCATGTAGGGACCTTTCCAGTTGGGTGAAAATTTCCCTTTGGCTTCATCCTGATGTGGGAAGATCCGCTTCAGCACCAGTTGCCCCTGGTGTGAATTGTCTTGGTCTAACCCTTTTGTTGAAAGCTCTGGACATTATGTTCTGATAAAGCTAACTATGACATACTGCATTCATTCTTTTTCCATCTATGAGGGCTAGTTGCTCATAACAGCTCCTTATCCATTCTGCATCACTAAGTTCGACTTCTTGTATGATTCTTAAAGATGGAATTTCTACCTCGGCTGGAATGACAACTTCAGTACCATAAACCAGTAAATAGGGAGTTGCCCTAGTTTATGTGCGGATTGTGGTACGTACCCCAATAGGGCAAAGGGTTCTCATGCCATTGTTTGTGATTTTCTACTATCTTACTCAGTATCTTCTTGATGTTCTTGTTGGCAGCTTCCACAACTCCGTTCATTTGAGGCCTGTATGTTGTAGAGTTTTTGTGCTTGATATTTAAGGTTTCACACATGGATTTCATTATATCACTGTTGAGATTGGCAGCATTATCAGTGATAATGGATTCGGGAACCTTGAATCGACAAACAATACGATCCCTGACAAAATCTGCGACGACTCTTAGTTACAGCTTTATAAGATGCAACCTCTACCCATTTTGTGAAGTAATTGATGGCCACTAAAATGAACCGGTACCCGCTAGAAGCGGTGGACTCTATTGGACCGATGACATTCATTCCCCAAGCAACGAAAGGCCAAGGTACACATGTTGCATTGAGTTCATTTGGTGGTGCCTTTCTCATGTCTGCATGTATCTATCATTGGTGGCATTTCTGGACATACCGGATGCAGTCTGTTTCCATGGTTATCCAAAAATATCTCGCTCTGAGTATCTTTTTGGCTAGAACAATACCGTTCATATGTGGTCCGCAGGTTCCGGCATGTATCTCCTCGAGCAACTTGGAAGCCTCTTTTGCGTCAACACACCTTAATAGTCCTAGATCAGGGATTCTTCTATACAAGGTTCCTCCACTTTGGAAGAAGTGATTGGACAGCCCCCGCAGTGTGCGTTTCTGAGTATAGTTTGCCTGTTCTGGGTATTCTCCTTTTGCCAAATATTCCTTGATGTAGGGAAACCAAGGTTTTTCGTTTGTTTCTTCTTCAACATGAGCGCAGTAAGCTGGCTAATTATGGATTTTCACCGGGATGGGATTGATAAAATTCTTGTCTGGATGTTGTATCATTGATGACAAGGTAGCCAGTGCGTCTGCAAACTTGTTTTGGACTCTTAGAACATGTTTGAATTCTATCTTTGTGAACCTTTTCATCAATTCTTGCACATGATACAAGTATGATAGTATCTTGGTATTTTTTGTAGCCCATTCTCCTTGAACCTAATGTACCAGAAGATCCTAATAACCAATTACCAGCAACTCTTGTATATTCATATTGATGGCCAAATTGAGCCCCATGATGCAAGCCTCATATTCTGTCATATTATTGGTGCACGAAAACCTAAGCTTTGCAGATACCGGATAATGTTGACCTATCTCTAATAGCAAGACTGCTCCAATACCCACTCCTTTGAAGTTTGCAGCTCCGTCGAAGAATATTCTCTAACCGTCATAGGCTTTAGCAATGTCCTCTCCTACGAGTGACACTTCTTCGTCAGGAAAATACATTTTTAGTGGTTCATATTCTCCTCCTACAGGATTTCAGCAAGATGGTTTGCCAATGCTTGTCCTTTGACTACCTTCTGAGTTGCATAGATAATATCGTCACTTAACAGTATCTGCCACTTGGCTAACTTCTCGGTTGGCATAGGCTTCTGAAAGATGTACTTTAAAGGATCCATTCTTAATATGAGGTAGGTGGTATAGGCACAAAAATAATGCCTCAATTTCTGAGCCATTCATGTCAAAGCATATCAAGTGCATTCTAGCAGAGAGTACCGTGCTTCGTAATGTGTAAACTTCTTACTCAAATAATATATGGCTTGCTCCTTTCTTCCTATTTCGTCATGTTGTCCCAAAACACAGTTGAAAGCCCCATCTAATATGGATAGATAGAGTAGCAAAGGTCTCCCAGGTTTTGGCGAGACTAGGCGTGGACAAGTATTCCTTGATTTTGTCAAAAGCCCTTTGACAATCTTCAGTCCAACTGGTTTAAGCATCCTTTCTCAACATTTTGAAGATGGGTTCACATAAAACTATGGACTGTGCTATGAAGCGGCTGATGTAGTTGAGACGTCCTAGAAAGCTCATCACGTCCTTTTTGCTCTTCGGTGGTGGTAACTCTTGGATAACCTTAACTTTGGATGGGTCCAAATCGATTCCTCGGTGGCTGACAATAAATCCCAATAATTTTCTTGCAGGAACCCCGAATGCACATTTTGCGGGGTTCAGTTTTAAATTGTACCTTCTTAGCCTGTCAAAGAACTTCCTCAAGTCTACTACATAATCTGTGGCCCTCTTGCATTTGATGATGAGGTCGTCAACATACACCTCTATTTCCTTGTGTATCATATTATGAAAGATGGTCGTCATGGCTCTCACGTAGGTCGCCCCAGCATTCTTTAGACTGAATGGTATTATTTTGTAGCAGTACACTCCCCATGGTGTAATGAAGGCTATTTTATATACATCTTCTTCCTCCATCCAAATATGATGATAACCTGCGAAGCAATCTACAAAGGACTGGAGTTCATGCTTGGCGCAATTGTCGATTAGAATGTGTATATTTGGCAGCGGGAAATATTCTTTGGGACTTGCTCTATTTGAATCTTGATAGTCACCACACACCCTTACTTTCTCATCTTTCTTAGGAACTGGTATGATGTTGGCTAACTAGGTTGGGTACTTAACTACCCTGAAGACTTTGTCCTTGATCTACTTAATAGCTTCTTCCTTGATCTTTAGGCTCATATATGGTTTGAACTTTCTGAGTTTCGGTTTCACTGGCGGACACATTGGATTGGTAGGCAACTTATGAGCCACTGTGGATGTGCTCAGGTTGGTCTTGTCATCATATGACCATGCAAAATATCCTCATATTCTTTCAGGAAACAAGTGTATTCTTCCTTTTCTGACGGTGATAGGTGATTGCTTATGCGATTCTCTTTGACAGTTTCTGAATCTCCCAAATTGATTGCCTCGGTTTTGTCCAGATTGGACTTAGGTTTGTTCTCAAAATTCTCAACTTTCCTGACAACTTCCTCAGGTATTTCGTCTTCTTCTTCTGAGTCACTATCCTTATATTGCGTTGTCTCATTACATGTTACAGTTATCGGTTCATCAGGAAAAGTAATAATAATACTGTAGACGAAAAAATGTAAAAGATAATAATGAATACTAAATAACAATGCATTAATTAAATTTTGAAAATATCCAAAATAGGTATGACTCAATGACTCGAGCAATTATTTTGAAATAGAATACGTCTTTAAAACAAATACTGAAAATGTCTTAAATTCCTAGCATGGCTATTAAAACAAGTCAAGCTAATTGCCAAGCTATACAGGAACTCCGCGGGCCTGGGATGGTGTGGCAGTCCAATTCTTGAGAACAACCCCCTTCTCCAAGGTCTGAATAGTGCGACCTTCTTCCTCCTCCTCCTCAACTATCACATTGTAATCCATATTCCCGTCTTCTAGAAACAATTTCCTCAACCCAGCCAAAGCTTCCTCCTCTGCAGATCCCCATATTGTATCGGCCTGGTGAAAAGTTAGACTCAGATGTGGCACTAGCTACACGAGAGGGTAATAAGGACCACGCCATGGTGGCGACCAATCATTATATTCTTGCCATGTGTACGGATATCCCAGCCCGAAAGTTGTGCTGTGACGCTTCAACTGTATTGGTTTGGTAATGCCTTTGCATTTCTTCCCAAGCCCTTTTCCGGGTTCATACCCAGACCATGCTAGTATGCTTTCTATTTTGTTACTCCACCACTTGTCCTTCTCAATTGTGTTGACACACTCAATATGTGATAAGTTTCTCCACCCAGCCTTCTTCTATTTTCGACAACCGAGACAGTTTGGCTGGTGTAAATGGGGTTACTTCCATCTCCGTGAATGATTACCTCCTGATGGATCCATTCGAACTTCACGACCTGGTGTAGCATGGAAGCCACAGCACAAGCGGCATGTATCCAAGGTCGTCCCAATAAAAGATTGTATGTAGCAGATATGTCTAATACTTGGAACTCAACATCAAACCAAGTCAGGCCCATTTGCAGACAAAGGTTAATCTACCTAATCATGACCCTTTGAGACTCATCAAATGCCTTCATGTTCATACTTCCTGCTCGTCTCTCATGGAAATCATTGCCCAACCTTTTCAAAATAGTCAATCGACAAATGTTGAGGCCTGAACCATCTATTAAGACCCTGGCGATGAATTTGTCCTCAAACTGTACTGTGATATTCAATGCCCTGTTGTGACTTAATCCTTCAGGTGGTAGTTCATCCTCATGGAAGGTGATTTTATGACTCTCCAGTACTTGCCCTACCATGTTGGCCATCTCTCGACTGGTGGTGTTTTTGGGTATGTAAGCTTCATTAAATACCTTCATCAGAGCACTCCTATGCGCCTCAGAATTTTGCAATAGCGACAGGATAGATATCTGGGTGGGAGTCTTGTTCAAATGATCGACGACAGAGTATTCTCTTACTTGTACTTTCCTCCAAAGATCGTCTAGACCAGTTTCAATGACGGGTTATTTGGTAGCATCTTCCTTGGTTGTTCCTCCCAAATTTTTGAGTGTATAGATACTTTGAGTTCTGGTCATCACCTGTGCGGCACCAGATTCTTCCATCTTTGCTTTTCCCTTTCTCCTAGCTTCGACAACGTAATCCCAAGGTATGGTGTTGGACTTGAAAGGAGGTGTGGGTGCTACTGTCACAGTGAAGGGTGTGGATACTTCTACTTCAAATGGAGTTGGTGCAGTTGTAGGTGCTGCTACTTCAATTTTGATTGGGACTGATGCGGCTTCTTCAACTTCGACTGGCGGCTGTATCTGTACCACAATAGGACTGAGTGTGACTATAGGCTTAGGGTCATTACCTTTCCGAATAAGCCCAATTGACCCCTCAGGATCCCATTATTCATAAGTTTCTATCACATTTACCCCTTCACCCCTATGATTTGGGATGGGATTGTTGTGGACATTCGGTGCGACTTCCTTTGCTTGTATGACTTTGGTATCAATTAGGCTTTGAATCTTATCTTTCAGGATGCGGAATTCATCGATAGTATGCCATTTTATGCCAGAATGGTATGCACAGGTTTTTTTGGGTTGACCCACTGGGAGGAGTTTTCATTGCAACAACAGGAATGGGGGTGACATATCCGGCTGACTTCAATCTTTCACACAGTTGGTCAATGGGTTCAGCAATAGGGGTATACTATTTGGGCGGCCTGCGATCAAAATTGAGTCTAGGTTTTTGATAGTTTTGATGGATTGGAGGTGAATTATAATAGGCTGGCCGAGTGTTATAAGTGTGATAGGCGATAGCGGGTTGAGAATATTTGGGAGGTGAGGGTTGGTACGTAGGTAGAGGTGTTTGGTATGTTAGTGGAGATTTTGGACCTTGGGCCACCATTACTGCCCCTACTTCTTTCTTCTTTGATATACCCCCTGACTGCAAGGCTTTGGTACGTGGCCTGCAATGCCTCAAATTGGTCACCATCCCACTCTTGATCTCTTCTTCAATCCTTTCTCCAAGTTTGATAATGTCGGAGAACTTGTGATTTTCGATGACCATTAACCTTTCATAATATTAGGGATCCTGGGCACTGATGAAGAACTTGTTCATCTGCTCTTCCTCTAATGCTGGCCTGTCTTTTGCAGATTCTGACCTCCATCGAGTAGCATACTCGCAGAAAGTCTCTGTTGGTTTCTTCTTTAGATTCTGTATGTAGAAGACATCCGGTGCATTCTCTGTGTAACCTGAATCGATCCATGAAGTCTATGCCATGCTTACCTAATTAACCCACTTCTTGGGCTTCTGCCTAATATACCAAGATAGGGCATCTCCAATGAGACTCCCCATGAACAGCTTCATGCGAATCCTTTCATCTTTTCCAACACCCACGAGCTTATCATAGTATATTCTCAAATATACTTTTGGGTCACCTGTTCCGTCAAATATTTCGAACTTAGCAGGTTTGTAACCCTCCGGTAGTTCCACGTCTAGCTGAATGCACAGACCCTCATAATTCAGACCTTCAATTCATTTGCCTCCTTCGACACCCTGGACTCGGCTCAAGAGCTTCTTGATCTCTTCGGCCATGTTCTTAATGAGCATGTCCTTCTCGGCAAATTCTGGAGCGTATGATATTGGTCGAGTAGAGTGAGGTAAGGTTTTCATGTATATGGGATTATTTTGGTGGGTGCAAGGGGTTGAAGTGTAGTGGTGATAGTTAGTGGAGTTTTGTGGATCAGGGATAGGTTGCGGGATATTCTGGGGAGTATGTAAGTGGTTTGCGGGTATTGGGTAGAAAGATGTTGGTGCTGAGGGGGAGTGGGTATTGGTAGAGGATTAGGATTTTGGGGAGGAGTTGCATATTGATGGGGTGCGGGAGGATTTTATGGACGTTGGCTTGGTGTGTTTTGAGGAGGTGCTGGGTTTTGAGGATTTTGTTGGTTGACGTCTGGGACGTTTAGGGTGAGGGATTGGTTTGCCAAGTTGCGTACCTGCTCAAGTTCTTCTTGCAACTTCAGTATTTTCTGTTCCAATCGTAGGACCAAATCATTCTGGACCGGAGTACTCCAACTATTTGAAGTTTCAACATTCTCAACATGTACAACTTTTTCTTTCCGGATACTACTCATATCATCCATCTTCACTTTCCATATTACTTGGAGGAGGAGGAGGTGTAGGGCCTCTAGATCTAGTGTGATATGCTGATGATGCCAGTATGTGTGAACCAACCTTAGGGGATGAGAATAATCAAAATAAAGGAAAAAAAAATAAAAGGTAGACAAGTCAGTAAGGATTCTGAAAAGCATTTGCAGGATTTAAACACGTATTGCGGAAACGTAAATTCGCGTCCTAATTTTGGGAACCTCGTTGTACCCGAGGTGGGCCTAGCGACAAATAGATTTGGAGGGATTTAATGCTGATAATGCCTTATTTCATTAATGTAATAAATAGGATGAACCTAAAAACGATGATAAATAAATGAGTTACTAATGGCATCAGCCTTATTACATTTGAATTCTAAAGTGACTCAAAACAGGTAAACCTAATCTACTTGGTCCCGGAGGGACATTCCTCATATTTGGACCTCTTGGCTCCATCAATTAGATTCTCCATGTCATGCATGTCCAACAGCATGTATGCCCTTGCTAGATGTCCTCCTTCGTTGCCTTCTGCATTCTGACAATCTACGACCCTTTTCCTTATCTTCCCTTCCAGTTCCATTAGACCCTGCTCCAAGTACTCCAACCTTTCTGCCAACCTTGTAGCAATTTCTTTCCACTTGTTGATTGATTCCATGTCGAACTTGTGTTGCTCCAGATGCTTGGCTTCGGATTCAAGGACCCTCTTGCGTAGCCTCTCATACTTTACTTGTGCTTTAGTGACTTCATCTATGACCCTGTTTCCTTGACCAACCCTTGGCTCGAATATTCCTACTATGTTATATTCTAACCATGAGGGATAGAAGTACGCATGAACAGTGTGATATCGATCTGGCTCGATGGTATCCTTTTCCACGATAATCTTCAAGTGCCACATGTGCTGGGCCTCACATTTGTATGGAATGGAGTCACCCTAAAAATCGGCTATGTAATGACTCATTTTGGAGAGTCGTGGTATACTTGTTTTCTACCAGCTTGTCTCATAACCCTGATAGGAATATAGGGATATATTCCCCTCAACCCAATCAACACTAAATACGGAGCGTCCCTGGATTTGATATGAATTCATCGGTAGGGAACAACTCGAACATCCAGTGAACCTGGTCCTCGGTCAAATTGTTGAAAAACTGTGCCCATTATGTAGCATTCTCTGGCTGTGCAAATATGTCTAGGATAAAGGTCATTCTTTTAGGATGGTGGAAAGCGATGTGATTGTTCCATGGTCTTCGCGGATATTCTTGGCGTTACTGACCCCTTTGAAGATGTTCTAACAACCAAATCTGTAGTAAGAAGTTACATCTCTTAAAGTGTTTGAACCCCTTCTTGCAATGATCCAGAGCCCGGTATATGTCTTCTACGATCATCGGGACAATATTATCGGTTTGTCCCTTAATTCCCTCCATTAAAGCTCTAGTTACCATGGCTAACCTGGTGTGAATTCTATCCCTTTGGCTTGGGAACACTATTATACCCAAAAAACAGACGATGAATATAAAAACTATGCGATGAGTCCAACCTAGGGAATTGATGTAGAATTCGTCATGAAAGATATGGTAAGATTTGCTGTGTCCGTATCGTTCATAGAGGAAGTCCAAGGGTATGTAAGACTTCTTCCAGCACTCCAAGTCCTCATTCTTTCTCAGGCCCATCATTTTTAGAAACCCCCTCGTATTATGGTTTTATGGTACTAGTAAGCCGGGACTACCCCATGGTAATCCAGCGAACCCTCCGATTTCCTCCAAGAGAGGAGTCATTTATATGTCACCAAAACGGAATACAGCTTTTTCTCAGTCCTAGAACATAGTAGCAGCTTCAATCAGTATGTTGTTTGGTTGGATGTCCAATAAAGAAGGTAAATTTCCAAGAACTCTTTTCACGTGATTTTTATCGCTTGGGGAAAGATTTTCCCACCAGTCTAACAACAACGGTGGTGTACTTCGGACAATGCTGAACTTGGGGATTTCGTGCCTCATTTTCTACAAAATAAAGAGAGTTAGACCCTTGCCTTCTCCGGATTTGACTACTTACACATTAACAATTAGCATGTCGGGATTTATCTCTCCAAATAATGCACATATCATGATTGCGTCCGTTGGGATTATGTAAATTGCGTTGGACTTTGGACAAGGCTTTCTTAGGAGGTTATTATGTGGACGACATATTAACCCCAGCTAGGTTTGACCATGATGCATGTACAGTTATTTATCAGAGCAAGATTTTTATAGAAGTCTAGACTGGTACCCTCAAGCGGACAACTTGAGGGAGAAAGGCACAGAACCGTCGACTGCACCGCTGATCGACTAGTTTTACTGCAAATAAGCCTTTTCGAATTTAAACAATGATTTAAGAAAGAGTGCGGACACTCATCAAGTGCCGCTATGGTATTAATACACACTAGTGGAATATGTTGTTGAGCATGGAGTTATGCAAAAGAAAATCATTTGCTTGATGATAAAATGCGGCATGTTAATAATTGTAAAGACATTTAAGAAAAGAAAAACAAAGAGACAAGTCAATTCCATAGTGATAAAGCAGGTGAGAGGAATCATAAATGAATAAGGATAGGCAAATAAATCCACATAAAATGGGAAGGGGTGTGCAAGATTTAACGGAATAATAAAGACATGCTTAAAGACTAATTCACGGACAAGTTCATTATGGTAAGGGCCTAAAGATTTTCCCAGCAGAGTCGTCATGCTGTCGTGCCCCCTTTTTCTCGCGAAATCGGGTTTTGACATTTTTGGGACAACTCCTTTCCTTTTGGGATGCGGTAAGGGATTTGAAGAGTCGTCACCTAACGGATTAAGGTGCATTAGGGCACCTTGAACAGTTAACTCATATAACCAGTTTACATCACCAGAGATCGGGTAAGGGCTCAAAATTACCTTGAGGGGAAGGTGTTAGGCACCCCTCGTGGTCCACAACGGTGGGTCCCGACTGAACTTAAATTAAGCGAGTTACTCTTATGGGAAAATAAACAATTTAGACAAATAAATATTACTTTAAAACAGGAATTAAAGGGGTCCTAGGTTTTTTAGACTATAGGATCATTTCCATGCAATACTTGATAACTTTCCCCAAGTTGAGGTACCACACATAGCATTAGCGTACAGGTCTTCATTTTCTTTACTACCCAATTACTATCTTTCAGTTGTTACCTAAGCGTTTTAGTAGCTTCTAATGCGTACCTTATGCGTGCACTACCCGTCTCTTACTTATGGTCCTGGAGGTATTTATGACCTCTATTTTGGATAGTTCTAGGCTTACCTATGTTGCTTATAATGGGAAAAATCTAGGCGACAGACAAAAACCAGATAGGACTATCAAATAGGGAACAAATAAGGGCTCATGTTAACCTCCACAAATAGACAACAAATGCACACAATTAATCAGACAACTTTATTGATTTAGGATCCTATAGGCAGGATATTTAGACGAGCAGAAAAGAATATAAGAAAGCAGGTTATTAAAACGAGCATTGGGACCTACGGGCTTGCCTATTGATTTGATTAAAATCTGAATCTAGGCATGTTTCAAGCAGCACGAGATCACATTTTTTGGCCCAGGATTCTTAATAAACCTACAGGTTTGCCTATTGATAACTGATAACTGCGATTTCTGCATGTTTTTTATACCCATTCTTACCTGAGCTTTGTGCATTTATTGCCATATAATAGTCCCAAAATGCTTACAAATGACACTTGATTGCAGGTTTGAGCGACAAGATGACAAATACTAAAGATCGGCTCAAAAAGGAGTGAAATCTGCCAAGTGTCAAGAGACAACTGAAAGGGGGGATCAAAAGGCCCTGCGCGGTCCGCACTGTTCTGTCACGCGGCCGCGCAGGAGAGTTCAGAAGCTGGGCATATCCAAGTTTAACCTGCGTGGACCGCACTGTTTTGCCACGCGGCCGTGCAGGAAAGTTCAGAGGCCATGATATTTTTAAGATAAGCTACGCGGTCCGCGCCCAGTTCCAACGCGGTCCGCGTCCCTTTTTGTGCGGTCCGCGCCTAAGAGAATCGAGAAGCAATCACTCGAGACAAAAGCCCATGCGACCGCACACCTAATCAGTGCGGTCCGCGTGGATGAAGTTCATGCGGCCGCACATCACTTTTGTGCGGTCCGCGCCCCCCAGTACCAGATGCAAGTAATGAAGACCCAGAGCCCTACGCGGCCGCGCGTCATTTGTGCGCGGTCCGCGCCAGACCCTCAGGGGTATTTTTGTCTGATTTTTCCTGTGTAGTATAAATAGAACATTTTACTCTTTAGCAGCAGTTTTTGGAAGGCGGTTCGAGAGCAGAGAGCAGCTGAACTCGTGTTACCCTATTATCAGCCTATTTTGGGCCATTTCTTCTAGTTTTAAAGTGGAATCAAGTAGATTAACATTGTAGTTAACTATTATGTCAATTTCATCTATTATTTCTTTGATTTTTGTTACTACTATGTCTAGCTAAACCCATTAGCTAGGGTTGTGGCTCAACCCTAGTGTGGGAAATTGATGGGTGTGATTGTTTAGTGCATGAATGATGTTGGGTGTTTGCTATTTGGATTAATCTTAAGTTTTCACTAAGATTTGGTGGTTGCAAACACTAAGTCTAGCTTAGTGGGTCTTGACTCTTCTTGAGAAAGAGAGTCTATGACCTCAAGATTAACTCCAACAAGGAATCGGGATGGACCCATGAGAATGGTAGTCCCAATTAACGGGTTAAACCTCGAGAGAGTAATTACCCAACTTGAACCATAAGTTGCTTGGGCAAATTAGCCTACCCAATTGGTCTCGAGAGAGTCAATTGGGCAAAATCACTCTCTCTACCGAGAGGTGTGAGAGTGGGTGTAAAAGGTGCAACGGTTATAGCATAAGCCCCATATTCGTCATTCTTGCATTAGGAATTTCTACCCGTTAGTGGACCACCTAGGTAAATGCTGCATCCCTAGTGCTTTTATCTATCTTGCATACAATTTAGAATCATAATTTTAGCATAACCTAGTTTTACAACTGTAGTTGATAAATTGTAGCTCTTAAACAAAAGAAAACCAAAAATGTTAGAAGATCAATTATGAGCTAAAACACTATCCTAGACCATACAAATACTCGACTCCAATTTGAAGTTCTCTGTGGAAAATCGACCCCGATATCGCTATTGGGTAAAAGTATTAGCGCCCACTCATCCTTAGGTTGAGTCTGTTGCGATCACTTTTTGGCGCCGTTGCCGGGGAACTTTACGGTGTTGACTATCTGTGTAGCTAGTATTGTGTTTTGCTTCTCTTTCCTTCTTATTTACTAATTTTGTGTGTTGATCAATCAGGTACCATGGCTCTTAATGCAAATGACCCTCTCGGCAATGTGATAGCGGGGGAGGAGGTAGAAGATCTAGAACAAGATGAGGTCTTACCTCAACTTCCACGGAGAGGCCGGAATGTCAATATAAATGCAAATGAGAACAACAACATTCCAGACCCTCCTCCGCAACCGCCGAGAGTGGCTCCCAGAGTTCTACCAAATCAAGGATACGCCAGTGCTATTGTTCCTCCCCGAATCCGGGCGGGGAACTTTCAAATCACAAATGTTATGCTGACCTTGCTCGAGCAACGAGGTTATTTCACGGGTGCCTCCGATCAAAATGCCTACAAGCACTTGAAGGGGTTCGTGGATACTTGTTGGGGTAGCAAGCAGACAAACGTGTCCGAGGACGCGTTGAGATTGAGGCTTTTCCCGTTCTCTCTTCGGGGTAAAGCATTGGATTGGTTAGAAAGTCTCTCCAATCATTCTATCACAACATGGGATGAATTGGCGGACAAATTTATTGCCAAGTTCTTCTCTCCAAGTCATATGGCGGCTCTTCGGGATGAAATTCTAGCTTTCAAGCAGGAGCCAACAGAACCTTTGCATGAAATATGGGAAAGATATAGAACAATGGTGAAAGAGTGCCCTAATAACGACATGACCGAGGCTATGATTCAACAAACTTTTTATCGGGGCATCAACACCACAAATCAATGCATTGTGAACCAATTGGCCGGAGGGAATTTTATGAAACTTTCTTACCAAGAGGCATGTGATGTACTTGATGAAATGGCCGACACCTCTTCGGCATGGTAGAGCCGAGAAAACGTGCCACAAGGTGACTCCACGGTCATCCATTTGCACAAGGAATTGCACGATCTTGGCCAAGCGATAGCCGAACTTACAACAACTATGAATCAATTAGCAAAGGAGCAATTGCAACAAGTCCAAAACCCGCGCCAAGTCAATGCAATGGAAGGTGTTTCTATGTTGAAAAGGAGGCAAAGAGGACAACAACCTCAAGGTAATTGTGAACAATATTGTGAACAATATGACAACAACAATGATGGTGGTGGGTATTCGAATGAAGGTTTTGATGACCAAAGTGAGGAAGTCCAATATGTCAACAACTACCAAGGGAATAGAGGCAACCAAGGGAATCAACAATGGAGACCCCAAGGTAATTGGGGCAATCAACAAGGCGGCAATTGGAATTACAACAACAATCAAGGAGGCAATTGGGGGAACAATAATTCTGGGAATTAAGGAAATTGGAGCAGGAACAACAATTGGAACAACAACAATGGTGGTCAAGGTAATAGGGGGCAAGGCTATCAAAGGCCCCCAATGTATCAACAACCCAATAACCCGCCTCCATTCCAATCTCAAGGGTCGAGTTCGTCGGGCAATGACATGAGTCGAATAGAGAGCATGTTCGAACAAATGATGAAAAAAAGTCAAGATTCCGAGGCCCAATTAGCTTCGCATAACACATCTATCAGGAACTTGGAAGTGAAATTAGGCCAAATCTCTCAATCTTTAAATACTCGCCCAAAGGGTGCTCTACCAAGTGACACGGTAGTAAACCCCAAGGGAGGGCACAACAATCATGTGATGGCAGTGACAACACGAAGTGGAAGAGACGGTGATGTGCATGCCTCAAGAGATAACCGAGTTACGGTAGATGAAGATGAGTTGCAAAAAGATGAGATCCCGTTGGTAGTTGAGGATGTTGTCGAACCAAGTGCAAATGATGATGGGAGAATTGAAATTGATGAGGGTGAGGAGGAGACTCAAGAGGCCGTGAACCCGTCTAGGGAACACGTCATTGATATGCCCGAACCGGAGGTGCCAAAAGCCAAGGCACCCTTGCCTAGACCTCCTCCGCCCTACCCTCAACGGTTGGCCAAGCAAAAGGGTGACAACCAATTTAAGAAATTTATTGAAATGATGAAGAGTTTGACTATCAATGTGCCTTTGGTGGAGGCACTCGAGCAAATGCCGGGATACGCAAAGTTCATGAAAGATTTGGTTACAAAAAAGAGATCAATGGAGTGTGAGACAATCAAGATGACCCATCAAGTGAGCGCAATTGTGCATTCTATGGCTCCAAAACTTGAGGATCCCGGCGCATTCACTATCCCATGTACCATTGGAAGTGCCGACTTTGCAAAAGCCCTTTGCGACTTGGGGGCAAGTATCAATTTAATGCCATATTCGGTCTTCAAGACCTTGGGAATCGGACAACCTCGTCCAACCTCTATGAGGCTTCAAATTGAGGACCGATCAATGAAGCGACCTTTGGGAATTATTGATGATGTCCTTGTTCGTGTTGATAAGTTCATATTGCCAGCCGATTTCGTGATCTTGGATTGTGAAGTGGATTTTGAGGTGCCTATCATTATTGGGAGGCCCTTCCTAGCAACTGGAAAGGCCTTGGTTGATGTGGAAGCGGGAGAATTGACCTTCCGTGTTGGTGATGAAAAGGTGGTGTTCCACGTATGCAAATCAATGAGGCAACCAAATAGCAACGAGGTGTGCTCGTTTGTTGACATTGTCACGGCAGTGATAGTGGATGACACAAGCACTATGGCTAATGTTGAGGACCCACTTGAGGCCGTGCTATTGAACATGGATGTTGATGATGATGCTAGAAGGGTGGAGTGTGTGAATGCATTACATGGCATGGGCTCATATTCTTATGAACCGAGGAAGTTATCTCTTGATCTTGAAAATCGCAAAACTCCTCCCACCAAGCCATCTATTGAGGAGCCACCGGTGTTGGAGTTGAAACCACTTCCTCCTCACCTCAGGTATGAATTTCTTGGTCCTAATTTTACTTTGCCGGTTATACTTTCTTCTTGCTTGACTAACGTGCAGGTTGAAGCCACTTTGGCGGTTCTTCAAAAGCGCAAGCGGGCAATTGGATGGACCTTGGCGGATATTCGGGGTATTAGCCCCGCGTTTTGCATGCACAAGATAATATTGGAGGATGATGCTAGGCCGTCTCTTGAACATCAAAGGAGACTCAATGAAGCCATGCAAGAGGTGGTTAAAAAGGAAGTCATCAAGTGGCTTGACGCCGGTGTGGTGTATCCAATTTCTGATAGTTCGTGGACTTCTCCAGTACAATGTGTGCCAAAGAAGGGAGGAATGACTGTGGTGACTAATGACAATAATGAACTTATTCCGACTCGCACTCTAACGGGTTGGAGGGTATGCATGGACTATCGAAAGTTGAACAAGGTGACTATAAAGGATCATTTCCCATTGCCGTTCTTGGACCAAATGCTTGATCGTCTTGCAGGCCGGGCTTTCTATTGTTTTCTGGATGGGTATTCAGGCTATAACCAAATTCTCATTGCCCCGGAAGACCAAGAAAAGACAACTTTCACATGTCCTTATGGCACATTCGCCTTCTCTCGAATGCCATTTGGGTTATGTAATGCACCGGCGACTTTCCAACGATGTATGATGGCAATCTTCACCGATATGGTGGAAGACATTTTGGAGGTCTTCATGGATGATTTTAGTGTGGTCGGGGACTCTTTCGGTAATTGCTTGCAAAACTTGGATCGTGTATTGGCCCGATGCGAAGACACAAACTTGGTTCTCAATTGGGAGAAATGCCATTTTATGGTAGAAGAAGGCATTGTGTTGGGTCACAAAATTTCAAAAAGAGGGATTGAGGTTGATAAAGCGAAAATTGAGGTTATCTCGAAGCTCCCTCCCCCTACTTCTGTCAAAGGGGTGAGGAGTTTTCTTGGACACGCGGGTTTCTACCGAAGATTCATCAAAGACTTCTCTAAGGTAGTTAACCCGTTGTGTAAATTGCTTGAGAAAGATGCCAAATATGTGTTTGATGAGAAATGTATGGAGGCTTTCGAGCTTCTAAAGCAAAAGTTGACGACTACCCCCATTATTACCGCACCAAATTGGAGCTTGCCCTTTGAGCTCATGTGCGACGCTAGTGATGTTGCGGTGGGGGCGGTCTTGGGCCAAAGAATCAACAAGATGTTCCATCCGGTGTACTACGCAAGTAAGACAATGAATGAAGCTCAAAAGAACTATACGGTCACCTAAAAGGAATTGCTTGCCATTGTTTTTGCCATGGAGAAGTTTCACCCATACCTTATGGGGGCCAAAGTGATTATTCATACCGATCACGCCGCCCTTAGGTATTTGATGACGAAGAAAGATTCTAAAGCGAGGTTAATGAGATGGGTTCTTCTTCTTCTTCAAGAATTTGATTTGGAGATCATTGATAGAAAAGGTAGTGAAAACCAAGTGGCGGACCACTTGTCTCGATTGGAGGAGGAAGGGAGGCCTTTGGACGACCTTGAGATAAATGATGCTTTTCCGGATGAACAACTCCTCTCGGTTTCAATGCTAGACATGCCATGGTTTGCCGATATTGCCAATTACCTTGTTACCGGAGTGGTTCCGTATGAGCTCTCTTCTAACCAAAGGAAGAAGCTCAAGCGGGATTGCTTGGATTACTATTGGGATGGGCCGTATCTTTTTAAAATCTGCACCGATGGTGTAATTCGCCGGTGTGTTCCTGAAGAAGAGCAACTGAGTATTGTGGAAGCTTGTTACTCTTTGCCCTATGGTGGCCATCATGGCGAGGCAAGGACGACGTCTAAAGTGTTGAGCTGTGGTTTCTATTGGCCTTCGTTGTTCAAGGATGCCGGTGACTTTGTGAAAAGATGTAATGAATGCCAACGTGCCGGAGGGATTTCGAAGAAAGATGAGATGCCCCTTAACACAATTCTAGAGGTTGACATCTTTGATGTTTGGGGGATAGACTTTATGGGACCATTTGTAAGTTCCTGTGGCAACACTTACATCTTGGTAGCGGTTGACTATGTGTCGAAATGGGTTAAGGCCATAGCTTTGCCAAATAATGAAGCTCGAAGTGTGGTGGCATTTTTGAAAAAGAGTATCTTCACGAAGTTTGGCACTCCACGTGCCATAATTAGTGACGGGGGTTCTCATTTTTGCAACCGGGCTTTTGACTCTCTACTAGCCAAGTATGGGGTAAATCACAAGGTAACCACTACTTATCATCCTCAAGCGAGTGGCCAAGTTGAGGTGTCCAACCGTGAGATTAAGAGTATTTTATCCAAAACTATCAATGCAAATAGGACTGACTGGTCGAAGAAATTGGATGATGCTCTTTAGGCTTATCGTACAGCTTTCAATATGCCTATTGGTATGTCGCCGTATCGGTTGGTGTTTGGGAAGGCTTGTCATCTTCCGGTAGAATTGGAACATAAAGCTATGTGGGCGCTGAAAAATTTGAACTTAGAATGGGATGTAGCTGCAAATCTTCGGGTGGAGCAATTGAATAAACTTGATGAGTTTAGGTTTCATGCTTACTACAGCTCATCCTTGTATAAGGACAAGATGAAGTACCTTCATGACAAGTATGCCAGAGGGAAGGAATTCAAAGTAGGTGATATGGTTCTTCTTTTCAATTCCCGGTTGAGGTTATTTCCGGGCAAGTTGAAGTCCAAGTGGAGCGGCCCTTTTGAAGTGGTTGGGATAACTCCCTTTGGTGCCATTGATCTCAAAAATAAAAATGGTGAAGTCTTCCGAGTCAATGGGCATCGCGTCAAGCATTATTTGGGAAAGATTGATGACAGCCACGTGGTGGCGCGCATTCATTTGAAATGACTATGATGGTAACATGCGTCGTGCAGCGACGTTAAATCAGGCGCTTCGTGGGAGGCAACCCATGTCTTTTTCCTTTTCTTTGTTTTTCTGTTGTAGAGTAGGATTTTTGAGCTGATAATTTGTGAAGTGTTGCAGGGATTATGTTGAACCAGTGCAGGGAAGAAGTACAAAAAAATGATCAGTCCATAGAAATTGCCCCATGCGGCCGCGCATCAAAGTAGTGCGGTCCGCGTGGGCTTGAGCAGCAGTGAGTTCATCCTCAGGAAAAAATTCAACGCGGACCGCGTCCCTTTCTGTGCGGTCCGCGTGTGAGAAGCTGGAATTACCAAGTCTCTGATAAACTCCCATGCGGCCGCGCATCAAAGCAGTGTGGTCCGCGTGGGCTGAGTAGTCAAAATGTGACTAAAAGAAAACCAGTGCGGACCGCGGCCATTTTTGTGCGGCCGCGCTGGTAGGTAAGCTGAAAGCCCCAGAGTTTTTCTATAAATAGAAGCCTTAGGCCTCATTTGAACCTTTTCGCAAATTTTCATCTGGAGCTCTAAATTTTCACTGTTCATCCGCACTCCCTGCTCATTTAGTCGATTTTTCACTAATCCCTGGTAACAAATCTTGTTCATTTCATGCATAGCCTAATTTTTTGTTTCTTCTCATTACTCTCTACTAGTATAACTTCTTATTTTCATTTTTTCTTCTTAATGACCGTTAGTTTGGATTTCTATTGTTTAGTGAGACTTAGGGGCATAAATCCATGTAATTAATTGAGTTGGGACACTGAGGGGTCAAATTCCGATCAAAATGGGACTTAAAGAGAAAACTTTTTTCCGCCTCAGTTAAATCTGTCCTATGCGGCCGCACAACATTTTTGCGTGGTCCGCGTGGCTTTTTTGTGTGCTATGATGAATCGCCTCCATGCGGTCTGCGTGACATTTCTATGGGGTCCGCGTGAGTGCAGCGCAGCCGCGGTCCAAAACAGTGCGGACCGCGTGTGAAAAGTTCAGAGAAGTCACCATTTTGGCAGTTCACCTGTGCGGTCCGCGCTGAAGCTACACGGCCGCAACACAAAACAGTGCGGACCGCGTCGGTTCATTCAGAGAAACCATTGTGTGAATTAGTAAACTGCGCGGACCGCGTGCCTTTTGGTGCGGTCCGCGTTCCTCTGTCTGTGAAACTGTGTCTGCAATTCTTTCATTCAATTGAACTGTCCATTTCATATCATGTGCTTTTACTAACAATGCTAGACATGTCTTCCTTGCAGACAATGGTTCAAAAACATGTGGCTAAGAAGCGAACAGGGAAACAAATACAATCCGAGAGAGGTGGTTCCTCCCGTGGGGGAAGGGGAAAAGGAATTGTAAAGCTAAATCCTAAGACCAGGGAAGCAGATAAAGCTGCATCTCACTCCACGGGGAGTGAGTATGCTCCGTCACGGAGCATTACCTCGGAGTCTTCTCCAACACATAGGGCCACTTCATTCCAACTCCGTGACCCTCCTTCCCCGGATCATGATGATATAGCCTCTTCCAAGGAGCCGGTCGATGTTATCTCGGACTCGTCTGATGAGTCCGGAGCAGAAAAAAACAAGGGGAGCACTTACTCCACGTTTCCCACAGCTTCAATATCAGAGTATAGTGGAGGATATGCCGAAGGGGGTGAACCACAGGTTGGAGGTATAGAGAGAACCAGGAAACCAGAAGCATGGGAGGATAGGTTTGTCAGCGAGGTCGCTTTCCAAAAATTCAAGGAATGGTGGCCGAAGAGAAAGTTGATTCCGGAAATGCGGTTCATAGACGCCAATCTTGTCCCACTCAACCCTCACGTGCAAGCACAATT
Organism: Nicotiana sylvestris; assembly: GCF_000393655.2. Classification (NCBI taxonomy): domain Eukaryota; kingdom Viridiplantae; phylum Streptophyta; class Magnoliopsida; order Solanales; family Solanaceae; genus Nicotiana; species Nicotiana sylvestris. The sequence continues at coordinate 79,560,094 of NC_091068.1, read as the reverse complement.
CCGCACTAGAGAGGGTTGGGGATTCTTCAAAGAGAGAGTCGAATTTGCAAACGAGCATATGGTAAAGGAGTTTTATTGCAATGTTCACCACACAGTTCGGAACTCCAAAGCAACAAAAGTGAGGGACAAGATAATAGTCTTTGATGGGAAGTCGCTGAATGACTTTTTGGGGTTTGCAGATGAGGACGAGTCTCAATATCTTGAGAAGCTGGCATTGAAAGAGGAGGTTCGTCCGTGGTTGGCCGAGCATTTAGCAGCTCCAGGTACAGTCCCTGTGTGGTTGAAGGCACAGGAAAAGATTTTGCGGAACACCCTTAAATTTGAAGCTAAAGGGTGGTTAACCTTCGTGTGTAGTCGACTTGACCCGTCTACACATGATCACTCCGTCCCCCTTCCTCAGGCTGTCTTGGTGGCAGCTATCATGGCGGGCTTCCCTCTGAATGTGGGAAACATAATGTCGAGGGTGATTTATCAAGTCGGGAACGAAACAAAAAACAAACTTCCCCTTTCCGAACACACTCTCCCTTTACTTCAGAGCGTTGAAAGTGAAGAAGAAAAGATATGATGTTACGGTACCTCCAGTGGCCCCCTACTCATGGTATGATCAGTTGGGTCCGGACAACCCAAAGAGAGGAAAGAAAACTCCAGCTTCTACCTCTTCCGCACCTGGCCAGTCTGAAGAGCCAGTTGCGACAGAGCAGCCCTCTGACCCTACTCCTGATGAGACACTTCCCCTAGGTCCTTCCTCCACAGCTGGTCCATCAGTTGCATCTGATCCGATAATTCCTTCATCAAAGACTCACCGGTTCACTGCCAACCAGCTCGCACACTCCCTTCCCAGTTTAAACAACTGGATGTCAGTTGCGACATCCAAGTTATCTTCTTTGACCACTGTTGTGAAGGCACAGGGAGCACCAGCTACTGTAGAGATTCCCTACGCCATTGAGGATGTTTTGAAAAAGATCCTGGCCAACCAGGAAAAGATGATGGCAACACAGGATACCTTGACCAAGGCGGTTGGGGAACATGGAAAAGCTTTGGAAAAATTGGCTCGGGAGCACAAAAAGCTAAGGAAACAGAAAGCTTCCAAGGAGTCAGTTGCACAGTTGAGAGGGGATGTGGACAAGCTGCTAGCGGATCAGATGCCATTCGACTTATTATTTGGAGATCCAGCTGGAGAGCCAGCAGCAAAGCAGCCACAGGCAGAGGAAGATAGGCCAATGAAGAAGAGGAAGCTCCCTAATACAGAGGGAATAGCGATCGAGGTGGCTCCCCCATATAGTACAGCAGATGTTGAGCCCTCTTCAGTTCCACCAGTTGATGAGCAGGATCATGAGCAGACACCTGTCCCAGCAGCACAGCAGCAGCAGGCTGGGGACCAGTTTGATGAGGCTTGAGGGGCCGCTCTATATCCTTTGCTTATTTTTTATTTTTGATGTCTTATTTGGTAGTTAGCATTGGGGACAATGCTAGCTCTTATTCATGGGGGTGTGGCCCTACTATTTGGATTAACTGTCAGGATGACTGTATATATTATTTTACCTTCTTTTAATTTCTATACATTAGTAGTGGATAGATGGTTTGTGTATAACTGTTCATTCCAGATGATCTTCAGAGTTTATGTATATATTCATTTCCCCCTGGTTGTATATTCTACTCCCCGTTTGTACATATTCATTAGGTTTTCATCTTGATTTTCTATTTTTCGTTTTAGTTGCAAAGTTAGGATCGTAGTCTTTGTGTTTTGTTTTGGCGTTTGCAATAAGCCCTTGGTTTTCTTAATGCCACGGTTCTTTTCAAGGGTAGATATTGTGCGAACCGGGTGGCTCTTCCCAATGATAGATGGTGTGATAACCTTCTTAAGGGTTTGAGTCCGTTTTATATTTTTTTTTTTTTTTTTGATTTTCAAGTTTTTGTAGTTAAGGATACCTCAGGCAAAGCCTCACTTGGGCCTAACACATTTTCCTTTGATCCTATGGTCGAAGACATTATGTTGTGTTTAGGATGGTGAAAGTTGTGGCCTTGAGACTCTTGTGTTGACCAAATAATCATCACATGGTCATTTTGGGCCATGGGGCACTTGAATCATATCTAAGGTTGTTGTGGGCCCTCGACTCCGTCTTAGGCAACCCTTGAGTGTGTGTGGTGAGAATTCGAATCGCGAGCCCAAGTACCGAGCCGATGGTCTAGAACTTGCCCTGAATGTTTGTTGAGGCGAAATCATAGGTAGAACTTGACTTGAGACGTGAGTATAGGCTCTCCTTGATCCAAAATGCAAAATTTGAACACTTTTCATGACCTACCAATGAAATAATCCCTAGTTCAACCCTTTTGAGCCTTAAATCTTTTTCGTTCATGAACCAAGCTAAAAACCTATACCCATTCCTAACGAAACCCCCTCTTGGCACCCAAATCTTCCCTTGAGTAAATGGCAAATGTCTAAGTTTGGGGGGGAGAGACAGGAAGGGCATCAATGTGCTAAAAAGATGCAAAAGTAAAAGAAAAGGAAGGCAATGAAAAAGAGAAAATGACAAAAAGAAAGACAAAAATGAATAAAAACCAAAAAATGAATCCAAGGACGACAAAAAGAAGTTAAAACGGTGTAGAAAAGTGATAAAAAGGAGAAAGGATTTGAATTGCAAAAGAAAGAGTGACAATGTGTCCCTCTAACCCCTTGAAAGAAGTGAACTACTCAATTGAGTCAAGAAAGTGTGCCAAAATAAATCAAAAGAAGGGCTTAAGGGAAGATTAAACCCATTTGAACAAAAACACGTCCTACCTTTACCAAAAGCCTTCACAATGACTCCTCAAAAGCCCTATATGATCTTGAGTTGAGGGAAGCCTACATTAGTGGATACTTACATAAGGGGCAAGCATATGGTACTTAGAGCCGGACTCAGGGCCTCTTCTTTGTGAGAGACGAGAGAGAAATCCATTCATCTCGATTTGTGTGCAAATACCCTAATAGGTGAGATTCACTCAGGGAAAGTCAAGGATGTGTGAGTTTGGGTTCCATGATGACCAAAGAAATTGAGAAAGGTTCCGTGATGAAATGTGTCAACTCTTGATGCTCTTGTGTCGCACTTGATCCACAAGTTTGCAAGTTTAAATATGTTGAGGATGCATTTGCACTGAGGGCAATTGCTAGTCCCAATTGATGCCTGCTGAGGTTACTTTAGGATAAACAGGAATTACTTGGTTGTTTTCCATTGAGGGGTAGGTCTCATTTTATTTGCTTGAGGACAAGCAAAGGTTTAAGTTTGGGAGAGTTGATAACTGTGATTTCTGCATGTTTTTTATACCCATTCTTACCTGAGCTTTGTGCATTTATTGCCATATAATAGTACCAAAATGCTTACAAATGACACTTGATTGCAGGTTTGAGCGACAAGATGACAAATACTAAAGATCGGCTCAAAAAGGAGTGAAATTTGCCAAGTGTCAAGAGACAACTGAAAGGGGGGATCAAAAGGCCCTGCGCGGTCCGCACTGTTCTGTCACGCGGCCGCACAGGAGAGTTCAGAAGCTGGGCATATCCAAGTTCAACCTATGCGGACTGCACTGTTTTGCCACGCGGCCACGCAGGAAAGTTCAGAGGCCATGATATTTTTAAGATAAGTTGCGCGGTCCGCACCTCTTCTTGCGCGGTCCGCGCCTCTTATCGTGCGGTCCGCGCCCAGTTCCAACGCGGTCCGCGTCCCTTTTTGTGCAATCCGCGCCTAAGAGAATCAGAGAAGCAATCACTAGAGACAAAAGCCCATGCGACCGCACACCTAATCAGTGCGGTCCGCGTGGATGAAGTTCATGCGGCCGCACGTCACTTTTGTGCGGTCCGCGCCAGACCCTCGGGGTATTTTTGTCCAATTTTTCCTGTGTAGTATAAATAGAACATTTTACTTTTTAGCAGCAGTTTTTGGAAGGCGGTTCGAGAGCAGAGAGTAGCTGAACTCGTGTTACCCTATTATCAGCCTATTTTGGGCCATTTCTTCTAGTTTTAAAGTGGAATCAAGTAGATTAACATTGTAGTTAACTATTATGTCAATTTCATCTATTATTTCATTGATTTTTGTTACTACTATGTCTAGCTAAACCCATTAGCTAGGGTTGTGGCTCAACCCTAGTGTGGGAAATTGATGGGTGTGATTGTTTAGTGCATGAATGATGTTGGGTGTTTGCTATTTGGATTAATCTTAAGTTTTCACTAAGATTTGGTGGTTGCAAATACTAAGTCTAGCTTAGTGGGTCTTGACTCTTCTTGAGAAAGAGAGTCTATGACCTCAAGATTAACTCCAACAAGGAATCAGGATGGACCCATGAGAATGGTAGTCCCAATTAACGGGTTAAACCTCGAGAGAGTAATTACCCAACTTGAACCATAAGTTGCTTGGGCAAATTAGCCTACCCAATTGGTCTCGAGAGAGTCAATTGGGCAAAATCACTCTCTCTACCGAGAGGTGTGAGAGTGGGTGTAAAAGGTGCAACGGTTATAGCATAAGCCCCATATTCGTCATTCTTGCATTAGGAATTTCTACCCGTTAGTGGACCACCTAGGTAAATGCTGCATCCCTAGTGCTTTTATCTATCTTGCATACAATTTAGAATCATAATTTTAGCATAACCTAGTTTTACAACTGTAGTTGATAAATTGTAGCTCTTAAACAAAAGAAAACCAAAAATGTTAGAAGATCAATTATGAGCTAAAATACTATCCTAGACCATACAAATACCCGATTCCAATTTGAAGTTCCCTGTGGAAAATCGACCCCGATATCGCTATTGGGTAAAAGTATTAGCGCTCACTCATCCTTAGGTTGAGTCTGCTGCGATCAATAACCAGAACAGAATCCTATAGGCATGATATCTAAAGGTCGATTAAAGACTGATAACATGATTTCTAAGCGAATTACTGATTTGTAACTCACAAAAACATATTTTATCTCTTTAGATCCTATAGGCATGCTTTCTAATTTGCAGAATTAATTAACTCCTATAAACATTATTTCTAGGTGTCGAAATTGATCTGTTTATTTCCTATAGGCATGGTATCTAAGTTGAAACTGATTTTTTACCTCCTATATGCATGATATCTATTAATCACATATGGGCAAAATTTTAAGCACATTGCTAGGAAAGGTTATTATTCAAACAAATAGAATCCTATAGACATGGTCACTAATGCATATAAGTTAAAAATGTGCATGGATCCTATGTACATGATTTCTAATGCAAGGGGACTATAAACAGGATTTCTAGCACACGAGTGAAATACAGAACAAAGAAATCAGAAAGTCCTATAGGCATGATCTCTAAACAAGTTGTAACATTCACATAATCACCAATAAACCTATAGGCAGGATTCTACCCGAGTTTTAAACAAGGATATAGAACCCCCCCAGCTATTACTAATAAACCCCAGATCTGTTTATTACAGATATTATTACCGCCCAGAATGAATAAATTATATAACAATATCTATTATAGTGTAGGGAGCCTTATCAGTCCCAATATAAACTTGGGAGCCAGGCCTTCAAACACAACATCTCTGAAACAATAGCAGGGATCTATAACACCTTAAACCAGGCTTCCAGTGTGTCAAAGTTCCCAAAAAGCCTCAAGGATCCCAGACAATGCTCATACTAGAACCACACATTCAACACAAAATTCATAATAAATTGGCAAACCAGCCCCAATGTGTCAGAGTTCAAAGGAGTCTCAGGGATCCTAGGCAGTGCTCACACTGGGGGTGGTAAGAACCTAGATAACTAAGAGTAGAAGTTTGAAATAGAGGGTAAGGTGGAGCAGGTTCTTTGATTTTAGGAGCAAACAAATTCAAATTACAAGACTGCAAATAGAATTTCACCTAGAACAAACATAATCCCTATTTAGTAAATAGTTCAAACAGATTGGTATAGATTCAAACATGGACACTGTACTAGCATTTAAGCAATCACCAGAGAGCTAGGATACTTGAACTAATAGACAGAGTTACAACTGATTATACATGGTTTCATATTACTAGAGATACCTAATTAATCTTGTCACTAGGTGAAATCATATGGGCATATAGCAAACAGAATCATGCTGAAATCTCAAACTAATAAACATATAGGATTGAATAGGGCAACCGAGACTAAAGTATGCCAGTTGAGAAAGCAGTAATAGAAATCATAGATCACATAGAAACATGTTGAGGTTTGAAATAAACTAACCACATAAGCACATGGAACAAAATAGGATAACAGGAGTTAACACATACCACTTAGAAAGAAAGTAAACAGGAATGTAATGGCAATTTGGATCCAAAGAGTTTAGCCTTGGCTTCCAGTTGGCTAAACAATGCAGAAATCAGAGTACTCGCACAAAGATAGAACTTAAATTCTTTGAAGAGAAGTATAGAGCTTTGAGTTGTAAAAGGAAGAAACTGTAAGAGTGTGTAAGTGTGAGTGTAAGTCTGTAAGCGTGAGTGTGTCTCTTAAAATCAGAGTAATGAAAGGTTTTTATAGCATACAACAGAGTAAAACCAAATAAGGTAAGAGAATCAATGGCACACAAATAAGGCAAAGAGATCAGTTAATCACTCAATTAGAGCTAACAAGAATCAATTAATAGGCAGAATCACGGAAGTATCACTTACATTAACACGGAGTAAATCAACAGTAAAGATTGAGGTCTACATAAGGTAAGTAGTAAGTCCAGAGATCAATTAAAAGTCGGTCCTAATAATCAAAGTACAGAAATTAGACTAGCAAAAGAATTAAGGAAAGTAGTACCAATTATGAATCATACATAAGGAAAGAATAGGTAAAAATCTGTCAAGGAAATATCAGTTTTTTTTAAAAAAAGCACAATTTCGAACCCCAATTAAGCAAGTAATCAATTAATCAGTTTAATTGATAGTCAAAGTAAACGGGCAAACATTATAGCAAACCATAGAATAATTGAAGACCATAGGACATAAAGACATAGACATGAAAATCAGTCGAAAAAGTAAAGGAAGAAAACCAGAGTTAAACACTTAAACGTTTTAAAACATTTTTGCAGAAATCTCTCAGAACCAAAACCCTAGCTTTAAGAAAAATGAAATCGGTTGACAATAGTAGGAAAAACAGAAGAATCTTAAAGGAAAAGGAACAAACAAACTCAAACCGCTACAGATTTAAAGGGATCTGACATGATTTAGCCAGAAATTGTTAGGTTATGTAAAAAATAAACAGAGGTGAGAAAATCTGGTTTGAACTAGAGATTTGAAGCCATAAACACGAAGATATTAGTGCTCACAGACGTATGAGCGAACACAGACGGATTAATCGAGAAAATGGGAGATTTGAACCAAATCTGGTTTGAATCTCTTAGAGATTCCATCAAGTATCATGAAAATCGAACAACCAGTAGAGATATGGAGCCGGATAAGGCCCGAGGTTGAAGAAAGAACCCATGAATCAAAGAGATTCCAATGACGGCGGGCTAGCATTAGAAGGAAGGTGAGAGAGACGAGAGGAGGGAAAGGGGTATCAAGGGTGGCGGATTTGGGAAATGGGTAGAGTTTAGGTCGTTTGGTTAATTAAAAATGGAAGGATTGTCGTGGACCGTTGATCTTCTGAGATCAACGGCCAGGATTAAATCTGGGGTTGGGGCGGATTATAACAATTGGGTTATTGGGTTTGGGTTGTGGGTATTGGGTTAGGTTAGGGTATTGGGCTGGGGTAGTTATTGGGCTAAGGTCCGAAAATCAAATTAAAAGAGACCATATTTTAAATACCCATTTAATTTAATAAAATAATTTATAAAAATAGTTAATAAATGATGAAAAATGCTATTTATGTATGAAAAATGATTTAAAATAATTACGTAATATTATAAAAATATAAAGAGTCATTTTCGTTTAAAAATAAAGAAATTATGCATATATGGGCTATTATTGCAAAGTTATTGCAATTATAACCTACATATGGAAATATAATTATGTATAAAATAATCAAAGCTTAATTATAAATATAAATGATAGAATTAAGCAACAAAATTATTACAAAATCATTTGTGATGCAATTAGTAATTATTTAGATAATAAAGTGCTATAATAAATCAATTAAAATCCTTTTAAAATTGTAGAAGATTATGGAAAAATATTAGTTGATGCTCATGCACTATTTTGAATGTATATATGCATTTTAAATATATGAGAGAAAAATAGGGTATCAACAACCAGCAATACGAGTATTGAACGGGTTCAACATGGCATGTTGTGAGCACCTAATTTTTGCCCTACATGAAAATAACTCCTAAAAATAAACCAAAAATGATTTTCAAGGGATTTTAGAAGTTTTTCTTTATTTAGTTGCATTTCATGAATTTTTAATATTTTAAAATCATAAAAAAATGTCACGTTTTAATTTCATGTCATCTTAGATCCAATTTGCATGTAGGAATTAATTTTATTAAGAAAAATCACAAAACATGATCATTTTTACATATTTAGCTTTTAGTCTTTAGAAGTAGTGTTTTTATCTAGTTTTAAGTTAATTAGTTGTTTTAATAGATAGACAATTTTTATTTTTACAAATTAGATTGATTTAGGATTAATTTAGGATTTTATTAGATTTTAAAATCAAAGAAAAATAAAAATGAAAAAAAGAGATTTTGATTTACTCTTCCTACCCTAAATTTAGTTAGCCCAAATTCATGACCTAAATCCCTTCAAGCCCAAAACATTGAGCCCATACCCATTTCTCATTTGACCTAACCTAATCCCACCCCTATAAAATGATACTTAACTTCTAAAATGAAAAGGACCTAGTCTAAAAAATCAGCAGCTAAGGTCGAGGGATAAGCTTGCTTTAGGCGCGTAGCTTAGGTCATAAATCAGCTGCTGATTTATTTCCTTTTCGGCTAACCTGCGGTTTTTGTGATTAGATTAGGAAATAAATCAGCAGCTAAGGTCAAGGGATCAACTTGCTTTAGGCGCGTAATAATAAATAAATTATTGTTATTATGTATACGTTCGCGTAACATAATTGCAAATTTATTTCTAAAAAAAAAGTAACTCGAGGGATGCATTCGCGCAACTTCAACCAAGCTTCGTTAATATTTATAAAGCGTGATTAATTGTGGACACGTACGCATGACATGATTTTTGATGCGCCAAAAGAAAAGAGTATACGTATACGTAATTCAATTCCTTAATTACGAATAAATCAAGTAATTAAAAGCGGTAAAAGATAAATGAAGGTAGGTCCTAAAAATGAGTAGTTAAACAATTTAGGCCTAGTATAAATCGCTAAGCGACCGTGCTAGAACTACAGAACTCGGGAATGCCTAACACCTTCTCCTGGGTTAACAGGATTGCTTATTTAGAATTTCTGGTTCGCAGACTTTTAAATAAAGTCAAAACTTCCTCGATTTGGGATTTAAAAATAAACCGGTGACTTAGGACACCATAAATTATCCTAAGTGGCAACTCTGAAATTAATTAAATATTCTCATATCGAATAAAATATCACTTTAATTGGAAAAACTCCCTTATATACCCCTTTAGGTATAAAAAGGAGGTGTGACACATGCGAGAGGACAAAGGGTGAAATAACCCTACCAGTAAACACTATCAAGAGGGATATGAGATACAATGCCTTGTTCAGGAGGACATGTGTCCACAACATGAGAGCGGTGACTTCGACCCTACTGTCGTGCCCCTCTTTTCTCGCGAAATCGGGTTTCGGCATTTTTTGGGACAACTCCTTTTCGTGAGGGTAGGGAATTGGATTTAAAAGAGTCTCCACCTAACGGATTAAGGTGCGTTAGGGTACCTAGAGCAATTAACTCATATAACTAGTTTACATCACCAGAGATAGGGTAAGGGCTCGAAATTACCTTGAGGGGAAGGTGTTAGGCACCCCTCGAGGTCCATAACGGTGGGCCCCAGCCAAACTTAAATAAAGAGAATTAGTTTTAAAAGGGAAGAAAACAATTTGAACAGATAAAATATTCAACTTATTTTTTAACACAGGAGTATAGGGGTGATCCTATGTTTTTTAGCCTATAGGATCATTCCATGCAGTGCTTTGCAACTCCCTCAAGTTGGGGTTTTATTCATAGCATTAGCTCTTGGGCTATCATTTCCTTTACTACCCAATTACTATCTTCAAGTTGTTACTTAAGCGCACTATTTAATTCTAAACCGTACCCTATGCGTGCACTATCCGTCCCTTACCTATGGTCATGGAGGTATTAGGACCTCTATTTGGGATGGTTCTAGACCAATCTATGTTTCGTAAAAATGTGAAATCTAGGCGACACAAAAAAAACAAATAGGACTTTCAAGTAGAGAACAAGTACATGCTCATATTAACCTCCACACATAAGCGACAAAATCACGCATTTAACCAGCAAACTTGTTAATTTAGGATCCTATAGGCAGGATATATATGCGAGAAAACAGGGTTCAGAAACAACATTGTTAAGGCGAGTATTAAGACCTATTTGTTTGCCTACTATCTTTATTCAGCAGGGATCTAGGCTTTCAGGAAGTAGTATATCGTAGTTTTAAACCCAGAATCAATAGCGAGTCCTGTGGATACGTTGCTTAAGTGATTTATAAGAGCTCTTGAATTCAGAATAGACTAACAGGATCCTATAGGCATGATTTTTACGAGTTTGTTAATGACAGACCTGTAGACATGATTTCTAAGTGTAACACTGATTTAACTCATAAAGACAGTTTATTATTTTTAAATCCTATAGGCATGCTTTCTAAATACTGAAAATATTTAAACCCCTATAGGCAGGATTTCTAAGCTTCAGAATTGATTTCACCAGATAGGCATGATATCTATTATTTTTAAAATTCTGTAAGCATGATTTCTAGGTTTGAAACCGATATTTTATTCTTATAGGCATGATATCTATTAATTGTATTTAGACAGAAATTAACAGATTGCTAGGAAGTATAATTGACTCAAACAAACAAGATCCTATAGGCATAGTTACTAATGCACATTGAGTTGAAAATATGTGTGGATCATATGAACATGATTTCTAATGTGCAAAATTAAAGGTAAAGTCCTATAAGCAGGATTTCTAGCATGCAGATGTGCAACACAGAATCAAAACGATCATAAAAATTCTATAGGCAGGATCTGTAAACACAGTACAGTATCCACATAATTCAATCAGCATAGTTAAGTCCTATAGGCAAGATTTCTACCCTATTTCAACAAAGATATACGAATAGACCCCCCAGCTTTTACTAATAAACGCCATATCTTTTATTACAGGAATTATTACAGCCCAGAATTAATGAATTACATTATAATTATTACACTATAGGGAGCCTTCATAGGCCAAATCTAAACCTGGGAACCAGACCTTCAAACACAAAAGCTCTAAAGCAATAGCAGTGATCCATTAATAGCACATTAAAACAAGGCTTCCAGTGTGTTAAAGTTCCCAAAGAGCCCCAGGGACCCCGGGCAATGCTCACAAAAAAACCACATATTCAGCACAAATTTCATAAAAAATTGGAAAATCAGCCCCAATGTGTTAGAGTTCAAAGGAGTCTCAGGGATCCTAGGCAGTACTCACACTGGGGGTGGTAAGACCAAAATGACTAAGAGTAGGATTTTGGAAAATCAGTGCATAAGGGGTAGGGGTATGTTTTGAAATAGTTCAATTTTCAGAAGGGATAAAGTTCCGAACACAGAGTTACAGGCAGAAGTGTTCCAAGAGACAAACAAGGTTCAAACATAGTGAATTCTGATTAAGATAAAGACTAATGCTATCATTTGAAACAGTCAAGGCTTAGTCACAGAAGCAATTAGGTAGAAGACATTTGAATTGAACAGACAAGTCAGATGAGTTAAGCACAAAGCTACTTGATTACATGCTTAGAGTTCAAAACAGGTATAAAGCTGTCAAACAAATCAAACCTTAAACTAACTTATGAGAGGATTCTTGTTATTCTAAATGCCTTAGTCTTAAGTTAATAGAATTATCAAATTACCAGATAACGGACAGAATCATGCTAGGAATAGGTTACTCAAACAATGCATAGAGAAAGGTAATTGCAAAGGTTAGGGCATACCAGTTGAAAAGAAAGAAAGTAAAGATGCAGTAACAGTTAAGTTCCAGAATAATTTGGCCTTGGCTTTTAGTTGGCCAAACAATAGCCACTTAGTGCAGAAATCAGAACAAGAGCAAGAGAGAGAGTTTAAGTTTAATAGTGAGAATAGGAGAATTGGAGTGTTGTTCTAAATAGGAAAGGGGAAGGGTTTAAATATTGCTTAATGAGGTAGACAAATAAGGTAATGAATTAGTCCTACACAAATAAGGCATGAGAATAACTTCACAATCAATTTGAGTCGGCTTCAATCAATTAACACGACATAATGGCATAAAATCAGGCTAGTACCACTTAATTTAGGGAAAGCATTATATGGAATCAATCAGTAGTCAAGTACTGAATCAAAATAAGGTGAATAAATAATTCCAAGATCAATTTGAAGTCTAGTTTAGGGACATATAGTATAGAGTTCGGTCAATTAACGAGTAATCAGGCAAGTACTACTCAAAATAAGGTAGGTATCATATAGAATCAATTATCAATCAGCAAACAAGGTGAAGAAATAAAGAAACAAGTTAAGGTAAACAAAATAAGGAAAGTATCAGTACTATACGAGAAAGGAAAGAGTAAAAGTCTCAAACACTAATTTTAGGTATACCACAAAATCGTTAGAGAAATAAGGGCAAAATAATCATATACTGTGTACAATGAACATAGACAGGAGATTTATTCAGTAAGCAATAAAGAATCGGATTAGAGAAAAATCTGAAGCCCTAATTTTATGTTAAGACACTCAAATCAGCCAGAGTAAAAGAGAATAACACAGATTCGTGCCAAAATAAACATATAAAAGAGTTTATTAAAGGAAAGTCATAATCGAATCAGTTTTAATTTCAAGTAAAAGAAAAGGTTTGAAACCCTAGATTCAAGTGAATCACAGAATCGGTTAAAAATCAACAGATCCATAAATAATAGAGCAAATATAGACGAAGAAAATATTTTAAAAATAGAGTTTGAACTAGATTTGGTTCAAATTAAAGAGGATTTGAAACTCTGATTTGGGGCAAGTAAGAATCAAAGAAGATATGAACACGTTCGCTACTCACAAAGAATCAGAGATGAATATAGACAGAATAGCCACAGAAATAAGAGAGCTGAATTGATTTAGTTTGATTTTGGCAAGTTTTGCTTGCTATGTTAGGCAAGCAACTAAATAGGGTCATAGACAAGTTGTCAGTGGTGAGGAGAGACCAATAAGGTAAGGGAATCCATGGTTGATTCCATATTTGGGTGGAATCGAAGGGGGAATTAGGGTTACGACGCTAGGGTTTTAAGAGAAGGAGAGACGAGAGACGAGAGAGTTTGAAGACGGCGGGGTGGGTGCAATGGATTAGGGTTAGGGGTTTGGGTGTAATTAAAACAAGGGAAAGGGATATGGACCGTTGATCTCAGAGATCAATGGCCACGATTAAAGGGTTCTGGGTTGGTTAGCTAATTGGGTAAGGGTAATTGGGTTCGGTTATTGGGCTGGAGGTAATGGATAGTGGGCTAGGTCCGAAAAATTGATTAAAAGGGGCTATGTTTTAAATACCCATTTAAATTAATAAAAGAATTTATAAAAATAATTAATAAATGACAAAAAAATATCATTTGTGCATGAAAATAATTTAAAATAAATACTTAATATTATAAAAATATAGAAAGTCATTTTCTGTATAGATAATATAATTATGCACATATATGGGCTATTATTGCAAAATGTGCAATTCCAGCCTTAAAATGCAATTAAAATATTTAAGCACTATATGGGCATACATGATAAATTTAGATGATTAAATCATCATAAAAATGATATGAGGGATAATTATTGAAAATTTGTACAGAAAAAATGTAGAAATAACTTGATTTAAATTTTTAAAAATTATAGAAAATTATAGAAATACTTGTGCATGTTTGTAAATGCATGTGCACTATTTTTATAAATATATATGCATATTTAAAATATATGATGGAAAAATTAGGTATTAACAACTGCCCCTCTTTACTCGGGAAGGATGAAAGAGTTGTTGGGTAAAGAAATGATGACCGATTTTGACCGAATAGGATGTTGAAAAATGTAGGCCACACCCTTGTCTCTGAGCTACCTACATATCCTTGGTTTTACAAGAACCAGGCCATGTGTAGTTCTGGACCCAACGTTGAATGAAACCGATGGAATTGTTATAGGAATGGTTGTATGTTTTAGAAAGGGTTTCTTTTAGGAAAGATAGTATCAGATGGGTTTATGCGGAGTTATGAATATGAGTCTGAAGCGTAACGGATATATCACAGGTAGGTATCTGAACGGTCATGGGGTAAAGGCAAGTAATTGATGAGAACCAGTTATGTTTGAGATAACAGCAAGATAAGAATGGTATGAGTGGAAACCAGTGCGAAAGTTGTCCTGTTTGAAGAACGGTTGCCTCCTGGATTTCATGCAAAACGTAAAACATGATGCATGCAAGTGTATAGATTACTGTGGGAATTTAAACATGATGCAAGTTCCCTTTGGACCATGAAGGTTGTCTTTGGATGGAGAGGATGACGTCCTTAGACCATGACAACCTGGGCCATGAATCATGAGCTAAGGGATTCACATGCCATGAAATGATATTCTCGGGCCATGAAAATGGTGCCTCTGAACCTTGACGCCTTTGAATAATTATGTGCAGTATTGAGAGATCCTCAGGCCATGACAAAATGTCTTCAGGCTATGAGGATTATGCCTTTGGACTATGACGCCTTTGGACAAGTTGGCTATACATCAGCCCATGAAGTGCAGAGACATAATGCCAGTGGTAGTGACGAGGCAAAGCTTAGCCTTGTGCAGAGTTTGGGGGCAGAACTTAGCCCTGCGAGAAGAAGATAATGCAAAGTTTAGAATAGAGCAACACTTATGTAGAGGGAGACAATGCTTAGTCTCATAAGAAGGCAGTGCTTAGCCTTATGCAGGATTTGAGACAGGGCTTAGTCTCATGCGGAGATAAGGTAATGCTTAGCCTTATGCAGTGGAAAAATAGCAAATATGAGCAGAATATTTCTTAGTTGGAGATATATTTGTGCTTGGAGGTCCAGTTGTTATGAAGGTAATGATTTAAGGCGCACGTACTTGTGATTATTCCTTGTCCCTGCATTCAAAGAAAAAATGTGAGTTTTGCGGGGAGGTTGGTTCTTGCCTTTGTTGCTTGCTTTGCTTTGATTTGTTCTGGAGACCCTATTCGAATTACTCTAGGTAACACCTGGCGGCCATAGAAATAACATTTTTCGAAAATCTGAAGTAAATTAGGTGAACTAATGACTGTGACACTTTTAGAGACATTGCGGCTTCTTTGCGTTAGAATTTTGAGGGCCCTCCTCAAAATTCCGTCCCAATTTAGTAAGTGATCCTTAGACCGTTCTGCATGTAATGAAGTTTGTTGGATCTGCTCCGGAATTTTGAGAATCCTTCTCAAAATTCTGCCCAAGTTACTTAACCGATTTTTGACTGTCTTGCATATGATGACGTCGGCTGGACTTGTTCTAGAATTTTGAGGGTCGTCCTCAAAATTCTGCCCCAGTTTCTGGTTCTAGGGAAATAAAGATTTTATTAGGATGTGATCGAACCCACAGGGCTGCCTACATATCCCTTCTTAAATGGGAATTTGGTCAAACGTAGTTCAGTTACATTAGAGGAGTAAATGTAAACAATCTAAACATAGTATCTCTTGACTGCATTAGAATTGATAGGTTTTGGCCAAACTTCTCCGTCCATTTCTGCAAGTATGAGTGTTCCTCCTGTTAGTACCCTGTGAACTATGTAGGGACCTTACCAGTTGGGTGAAAATTTTCCTTTGGCTTCATCCTGATGTAGGAAGATCCGCTTCAGCACCAGCTGCCCCAGTGCGAATTGTCTTGGTTTGACCCTTTTGTTGAAAGCTCTGGACATTCTATTCCGATAAAGTTGACCGTGACATACTGCATTCATTCTTTTTCCATCTATGTGGGCTAGTTGCTCATATTGGATCCTTATCCATTCTGCATCACTAAGTTTGGCTTCTTGTATGATCCTTAAAGAAGGAATGTATAACATCCTTCCTCAACATTTTGATGATGGGTTCACATATTACTGTGGACTGTGCTATGAAGCGGCTGATGTGGTTGAGGCATCCCAGGAAGCTCATCACGTCCTTTTTGCTCTTTGGTGGTAGTAACTCTTGGATAGCCTTAACTTTGGACGGGTCCAACTCGATTCCCCGGTGGCTGATAATGAATCCCAACAGTTTTCCTGCGGGAAGCACGAATGCACATTTTGTGGGGTTCAATTTTAATTTGTACCTCCTTATCCTGTCAAAGAACTTCCTTAAGTCTGGTATGTGATCTGTGGACCTCTTAGATTTGATGATGATGTCATCAAAATACACCTCTATATACTTGTGTATCATATCATGGAAGATGATCTTCCTGGCTCTCATGTAGGTAGCCCCAACATTCTTTAGACTGAATGACATCATTTTGTAGTAGTACACTCCCCATGGTGTAATGAAGGCTATTTTCTCTGCGTTTTCTTTGTCCATCCAAATCTGATGATAACCAGCGAAGCAATCTACAAAGGATTGGAATTCATGCTTGGCGCATTTGTTGATCAGAATGTGTATATTTGGCAGTGGGAAATTGTCCTTGGGACTTGCTCTGTTTAAATCCCGATAGTCGACACATACCCTGACTTTCCCATCTTTCTTCGGAACTGGTACGATATTGGCTAACCAAGTTGGGTACTCAACTACCCTAAGGACTTTGGCTTTGATCTGCTTAGTGACTTATTCCTTGATTTTTAGGCTCATGTCTGGTTTGAGCTTTCTGAGTTTCTGCTTTACCAGCGGACACATTGGATGTACTATGGATGTACTCAGGCCCGTCATGTCATCGTATGACCCTGCAAAAATATCCTCATATTTTTTCATGAAACGAGTATATTCCTCCTTTTCTGATGGTGATAGGTGAATGCTTATGCGGGTCTCCTTGACGGTTTCGACATCTCCCAAATTGATTTCCTCAGTTTTGTCTAGGTTGGACTTAGGTTTGTTCTCAAAATTCTCAACTTCTCTGATAACTTCCTCAGGTATTTCATCTTTCTCTTCTGATTCACTATCCTTATGTTGAGTTGTCTCATTACATGTCACAGTCATTACTTCATCAGGAAAAGTAATAATAATGCTTTAGAAAAAAATGTAAAAGGTAATAATAAATACTAAATAACAATGCATTAATTAAATTTTGAAAATATCCAAAATAGGTACGGCTCGATGACTCGAGCAATTATTTCGAAACAAAATGCGTCTCTAAAACAAAATACTGAAAATATCTTAAATGCCTAAAATGGCTATTAAAACAGGTCAGGCTAATTGCCAAGTTACCTAGAAACTCGACGGGCTCAGGATGGTGCAGCAGTCCAATTCCTAAGAACAACTCCATTTTCCACGGTCTAAATGGTGAGGCCTTCTTCCTCTTCCTCCTCAACTATCATATTGCAATCCATATTCTTGTCTTCTAGAAATAAATTCCTTAACCCAGCCAAAGCTTCCTCCTCTGCAAATCCCCATATTGTGTCGGCCTGGTGAAAAGTCTGACTCAGATGTAGCACTGGCTGCTCGAGAGGGTAATAAGGACCACACCATGGTGGAGGCCAATCATTATATTCTTTCCAGGTGTATGGATATCCAAGCCCAAACATTGTGCTGTGAAGTTTCAGCTGCATCAGTTTGGTAATGCCCTGGAGTTTCTTCCTAAGCCCTTTTCTGGGTTCATACCCAGACCATGCTAGTATGCTTTCTATTTTGTTACTCCACCACTTATCTTTCTCAATTGCATTGACACGCTCGATGCAGTGATAAGTTTCTCCACCCAGTTTTTTTCTATTCGCGACAACCGGGACAGTTTAACTAGTGTAAATGGGGTTACTTCCATCTCCGTGAATGATTACCTCCTGATGGTTCGATTCAAACTTTACGGTCTGGTGTAGCGTGGAAGCCACAGCCCCACCGAGTATCCAAGGTTGTCCCAATAGAAGATTGTATGCAGCAGATATGTCTAATATTTGTAACTCAACGTCGAACCAAGTCGGGCCCATCTGCAGATAAAGGTTAATCTCCACAATCGTGGCCCTTTGAGACCCATCAAATGCCTTCACGTTCATACTCCTTGCTCGTATCTCATGGAAATCTTTGCCTAACCTTTTTAGAGTAGTCAATGGACAAATGTTGAGGTTTGAAACCTCATCTATTAAGACTCTTATGACGAATTTATCCTCAAACTGTACTATGATATGCAGTGCCCTGTTGTGACTTAATCCTTCAGGTGGTAGTTCATCTTTGTGGAAGGTGATCTTATGACTCTCCAGTACTTGCCCTACCATGTTTGGCCATCTCTCCACTGGTGATGTTGTTGGTTACATAAGCTTCATTCAACACCTTTATTAGAGCACTCCTATGCGCCTCAAAATTTTGCAATAGTGATAGGATGGATATCTGGGCGGGAGTCTTGTTCAAATGATCAACGACAGAGTATTCTCTTGCCTGTACTTTCCTCCAAAGATCGTTTGGACCAGTTTCAATGATAGGTTGTTTGGTAGCAGCTTCCTTGCTTGTTCCTCCAAAATTTTCGGGTGTATATATCCTTCCAGTTCTGGTCACCAGATTCTTCCATCCTTGCTTTTCCTTTTCTCCTAGATTCGGCAATGTAATCCCAGGGTATGGCGTTGGATTGAAAGGAGGTGTGGGTGCTACTGTCACAGTGAAGGTTGTAGGTACTTCTACTTCAAATGGAGCTGGTGTAGTCGCAGGTATTGTTACTTCAATTTCAAATGGGACTAATATGGCTACTTCGACTGACGGCTGTATCTGTACCATAATATAGTGAGTGTGACTGTAGGTTTAGGGTCATCACCTTCTCGAATAAGCCCAATCGACCCCTCAAGATCCCATTCTTCATCAATTTCTATCACATTTACTCCTTCACCCCTATGATCTGGGAAGGGATTGTTGCGAACATTTGGCGCGACTTCCTTCGCTTGCATGACTTTGGTATCAATCATGGTTTGAATCATGTCTTTCAGAGTGCAGCATTCATCAATAGTATGCCCTCTCATGTCGGAATGGTATACACATGTTTTGTTTGGGTTGACCCACTGGGAGGAGTTTTCCATGGCAACAACAGGAATGGGGGTGACATATCTGACAACCTTCAGTCTTTCATATAACTGGTCAATGGGTTTAGCAATAGGGGTGTATTGTCTGGGCGGCCAATGATCAAAATTAGGTCTGGGTTTTTGATAGTTTTGATAGGTTGAAGGTGAATGGTAATAGCTGGCTGGGTGTTACAAGTGTGATAGGCGGTAGCGAGTTGAGAATATTTGGGAGGTGAGGGTTGGTATGTAGGTTGAGGTGTTTGGTATGTGAGTGGAGATTTTGGACCTTGGGCCACCATTACTGCCCTTACTTCTTTCTTCTTTGATATACCCCCTGACTACAATGCTTTGTTCGTGGCCTGTAATGCCTCGAAATTGGTTACCATCCCACTCTTGATCCCTTCTTCAATCCTTTCCCTGAGTTTGATAATGTCAGAGAACTTGTGATTTTTGATTACCATTAACCTTTCATAGTATTGTGGATCTTGGTCCGTGACGAAGAATTTGTTCATCTGCTCTTCCTTTAATGCTGGCCTGACTTTTGTATCTTCTGACCTCCATCGAGTAGCATACTCGCAGAAAGTCTCTGTTGGTTTCTTCTATAGATTCTGTATGTAGAAGACATCTGGTGCATTCTCTGTGTCAAACCTGAATCGATCTATGAAGTCCGACGCCATGCTTACCCAATTAACCCACTTCTTGGGATTCTGACTGGTATACCAAGATAGGGCATCTCCAGTGAGACTCCTCATGAATAGCTTCATGCAAATCCTTTCATCTTTCCCAAACACCCACGAGCTTATCACAGTATGTTCTAAATGTACCTTCGGGTCACCCATTCCGTCTAACATTTCAAACTAAGGAGGTTTGTAACCCTTCGGTAGTTCCACGTTTGGCTAAATACACAGATCCTTATAATTCAGATCTTCAATTCCTTTGTCTCCTTCAATACCCTGGACTCGGCTCGTGAGCTTCTTGAGTTCTTCGGCCATGTTCTTAATGAGCAGGTCCTTCTCGGTAAGTTCTGGAGCATACGAGGTGTGTTGGGTAGAGTGAGGAAAGGTTTTCACATATATGGGATTATTTTAGTGGGTGCCAGGGGTTGGAGTGTAGTGGTAATTGTTAGTTGAGTTTTGCGGATCAGGGATAAGTTGCGGGGTATTATGAGGAGTATTGTAAGTAGTTTGTGAGTGTTGAGTAGGAAGATGTTGGTGCTGAGGGGGTGTGGGTATTGGTGGAAGATTAGTATTTTGGGGAGGAGTTGCGTATTGATAGGGTGCGAGAGGATTTTGTGGACGTTGGTTTGGTGTGTTTTGAGGAGATGCTGGGTTTTTAGCATTTTGTTGGTTAATGTCTAGGACGTTTAGGGTGAGGGAGAGGTTTTCCAAGTTGCGGACCTGCTCAAGTTCTCTTTGCAACTCAAGTATTTTCTGTTCCAATCGTAGGACCAAATCATTCTGGGCTGGAGTACTTCGACCGTCTGAAGTTTCAATATTCTCAGCATTTTCTTTTCGGATACCACTCTGATCATCCATCTTAGTTTTTCCTTTGCTTTTCAGATTACATGGAGGAGGAGGAGAAGGAGGTGGATGGCCTCTAGATCTGGTGTGATATGCTAACATGCCAGTATGTACGTACCAACCTTAGGGGATGGGAATAATCAAAATAAATAAAAAACAAAAGGTAGGCAAGTCAGTAAGGATTCTAAAAAAAATTTGTGGATTTAAACACAAATTGCAGAAACGTAAATTCACGTCCTAATTTGGGGAACCTCGTTGTGCCCGAGGTAGGCCTAGAGACAAGTAGATTTGGAGAGATTTAATGCTGATAAATGCCTCATTTCATTAATATAATAAATAAGACGAACCTAAAAACGATGATAAATAAATGAGTAACTAATGGCATCTGCCTTATTATATTTGAATTCCAAAATGACTTAAAATAGATAAACCTAATCTACTTGGTCAGGAGGGACCTTCCCCTTATTTGGCCCTCTTAGCTCTATCAATCAGATTCCCCAGGTCGTGCATGTCCCGCAGCAGGTATGCCCTTTCTAGATGTCCTCCTTCGTTGCCTTCTGCATTCTGACAATCTACGACCCTTTTCCTTATCTTCCATTCCAGTTCCATCAGACCCTGCTCCAAGTACTCCAACCTTTCTGCCAACCTTGTAGCCATTTCTTTCCACTTGTTGATTGATTCCATGTCGAACTTGTGTTGCTCCAGATGCTTGGCTTCGGATTCAAGGACCCTCTTGTGTAGCCTCTTATACTTCACTTATTCTTCAACGACTTCATCTATGACCCTGTTTCCTTGACCAACCCTTGGCTCGAATATTCCTGCTATGTTATCTTCTAACCATGATGGGTAAAAGTACACATGACCGGCGTGATATTGTTTTGGCTCGATGGTATCCTTTTCCACGATAACCTTTAAATGCCACATGTGCTGGGCCTCACTGTATGGAACAACATCATCCTAAAAATCGGCTCTGTAATGGCTCATTTTGGAGACTCGTGGTATGACTTGTTTTCTAACAGCTTGTCCCATAACCCTTATAGGGACATAAGGATGTATTCCCCTTAATTCAATCAACACCAAGTGCGAAACATCCCTGGATTTGATGATGAATTCATCGGTAGGGAACCATTCGAACGTCCAGTGAACCTGGTCCTCGATCAAATTGTTCAAAAACTGTGCCCATTCTGTAGCATTCTCTGGCTGTGCAAATATGTCTCGGATAAAGGTCATTCTTTTAGGATGGTGGAAAGCGATGTGATCGTTCTATAGTCTCCGTGGAAACTCTTGGCAGTACTGACCCCTCTGAAGATGTTCTAACAACCAACTTTGTAGTAGCAAGTTTTAACCCTCAAAGTGTTTGAACCCCTTCTTGCAATGATCCAGAGACCGGTATATGTCTGCTAAAATTATCGGGACAATAGTATAGGTTTGTCCCTCAATTCCTTCCATTAAAGCTCTGGTTACCATGGCCAACCTGGTGTGAATTCTGTCCCTTTGGCTTGGGAACACTATCATACCTAGAAATCAGACGATGAATACAAAAACCCTACAATGAGTCCAACCTAGGGAAATGATGGAGAATTCGTCATGAAAGATACGATAAGATTTATTGTGTCCATATCGTTCAAAGGAAGTCAAAGGGTATGTAAGACTTCTTCAAGCACTCCAAGTCCTCATTCTTTCTCAGGCCCATCATTTTCAGAAACCCTCTAGTATTGCAGTTTTCTGGTACTAGTAAATTGGGACTATCCCATGGTAATCCAGAAAACCCTCCAATTTCCTCTAGAAGAGGAGTCATTTCTATGTCACCAAAACGGAATACAACTCTTTTTCCGTCCCAGAACATAGTAGTAGCTTCGATCAACATGTTGTTTGATTGGATGTTCAATAAGGAAGGTAGATTTTCAAGAACCCTTTTCACGTGGTTTTTATCGTTTGGTGAAAGATTTTCCGACCAGTCTAACAACAACGGTGGTATATTTCGGACCATGCCGAACCTAGGAAATTTGTGCCTCATTTTCTGCCAAATAAATAGAGTTAGACCCTTGCCCCCTCCGGATTCGACTACTTACACATTAATAATTAGCATGTCTACGTTTTATCTCTCCAAATAATGCACATATCGTGATTGTGTCCATAGGTATTGTGGATATCCCGGTGGACTTTGGCTTAAAGGGTTATTATATGGACATCATATTAACGTCGGCTAGGTTTCACCATGATGCATGTACAATTATTATCAAAGCAAGGTTTTTATAGAAGTCTAAACTAGTACCCTTAAGCGGAAAACTTGAGAGGGAAAGGCACAAAACTGTCGATGGCACAACTGATCGACTAGTTTTACCGCAAATAAGCCTTTTTGAATTTAAAGGGTAATTTTTGGAAGAGCGCGGACACTCATCAAGTGCCGCTATGGTATTAATACGCATGAGTGGAATATGATGTTGAGCATGGAGTTATGCAAAAAGAAAACAACACGTTGTCAGGTATTTGCATGATGAATAACGATGAAATGCGATAATTGTAAAGGCATTTAAGAAAAGAAAAACAAGGAGATAAGTCAGTTTCCATAGTAGAAGTGATAATGGAAGGATATCATAAATGAATAAGGGTAGGCAAATAAACCTACGTAGAACGGGAAGGGGTGTGCAATAAAGACATGCTTAAAGACTAATTCACAGACAAGTTCGTTATGGTAAGAGCCTAAAGATATCCCCAGCGGAGTCGCCATACTATCGCGCCCCCTTTTTCTAGCAAAATCGGGTTTCGACATTTTCTGGGACAACTCCTTCCGTGAAGGAAGGGAATTGGATTTGAAAGAGTTGCCACCTAACATATTAAGATACGTTATGGCACCTAGAGCAATTAACTCATATAAATAGTTTACATCACCAAAGATCCGGTAAGGGCTCAAAATTACCTTGAGGGGAAGGTTTTAGGTGCCCTCGAGGTCCACGATGGTGGGTCCCAACCGAACTTAAATTAAGCGAATTAGTCTTAAAAGGGAAGAAAACAATTTGGACAGATTCAATATTCAACTTATTTTCTTACACAGGAGTATATGGGGTGGTCCTAAGTTTTTTAGCCTATAGGATCATTCCATGCAATGCTTTGCAACTCCCTCAAGTTGGGATTTTATTCATAGCATTAGCGCATGTGTTATCATTTCCTTTACTACCCAATTACTATCTTCAATTTGTTACTTAAGCGCACTAATTGATTCTAAACCGTACCCTACGTGTGTACTACCCGTCCCTTACCTATGGTCTTGGAGGTATTAGGACCTCTATTTGGGATGGTTCTAGACCAATCTATATTTCTTAAAAATGTGAAATCTAGGCGTCACACAAAAAGCAAATAGGACTTTCAAGTAGAGAACAAGTACATGCTCATATTAACCTCTATACATAAGCAATAAAAGCACACATTTAAACCAACAAACTTGTTAATTTAGAATCCTATAGGCAGGATATCTATGCGGGAAAATAGGGTTCAGAAACAACTTTGTTAGGGCGAGTATTAAGACCTATTTGTTTGCCTACTGACTTTATTCAGCATGAATCTAGGCTTTCAGGCAGTAGTATATCAGAGTTTTAAACCTAGAATCAATAGTGAGTCTTGTGGATACGTTGGCTATGTGATCTATAAGAGCGCTTGAATTCAGAATAGACTAACATGATCCTATATGCATGATTTCTACGAGTTTGTTAATGACAGACCTATAGGCACGATTTCTAAGTGTAACACTGATTTTAACTCATAAAGACAATTTTATTTCTTTTAAATCCTCTAGGCATGTTTTCTAATTGATGAATATATTTAAACTCCTATAGGCAGGATTTCTAAGATTTAGAATTGACTTCACCCTATAGGCATGGTATCCATTATTTTTCAAATCCTGTAAGCGTGATTTCTAGGTTTGAAACCGATTTTTATTCCTATAGGCATGATATCTATTAATTGTATTTAGAAAGAAATTAACAGATTACCAGGAAGTATAATTGACTGAAACAAACAAGATCCTATAGGCATGGTCAGCAATGCGCATTGAGTTGAAAATATGTGTAGATCCTATGAACAGGATTTCTAATGTGTAGAATTAAACGTAAAGTCCTATAAGCAGGGTTTCTAGCATGTAGATGTGCAACACAAAATCAAAATGATCATAAAAATCCTATTGGTAGGATCTCTAAACACAGTACAATATCCACATAATTCAATCAGCATAGTTATGTCCTATAG
Source organism: Nicotiana sylvestris (assembly GCF_000393655.2). NCBI lineage: Eukaryota > Viridiplantae > Streptophyta > Magnoliopsida > Solanales > Solanaceae > Nicotiana > Nicotiana sylvestris. The sequence goes on along the minus strand of NC_091068.1, from coordinate 79,535,079 downwards.
GCAAGATTTCTACCCAATTTCAACAAAGATATAAGAATAGACCCCCCGTAGCTTTTACTAATAAATCCCAAATCTGTTATTACAGAAATTATTACAGCCCAGAATGAATGAATTACATAATAACGATTACACTATAGGGAGCCTTCATAGGCCCAATCTAAACCTGGGAACCAAGCCTTCAAACACAATAGCTCTAAAGCAATAGCAGTGATCCATTCATAACACATTAAAACCAGGCTTCCAGTGTGTCAAAGTTCCCAAAGAGCCCCAGGGATCCTGGGCAATGCTCACGCCAGAACCACATATTCAACATAGAGTTCATAAAAGATTGTAAAACCAACCCCAATGTGTTAGAGTTCAAAGAAGTCTCAGGGACCTTAGGCAGTGCTCACACTGGGGGTGGTGAGAACCTAAATAACTAAGAGTAGGAGTTTGGAAAATTAGTGCATAAGGGGTAGGGGATATGTTTTGAAATAGTTCAATTTTCAGAAGGGATAAAGTTCAGAACACCGAGTTACAGGAAAAACTGTTCCCAGAGACAAACAAGGTTCAAATATGGTGAAGTCTGATAAAGCTAAATACTTATGCTAGTATTTGAAATAGTCATGGCTTAGTCACAGAAGCAATTAGGTAGAAGACATTTGAATTGAACAAATAGGTCAGATGAGTTAAGCACAATCCTACTTGATTCCATGCTTAGAGTTCAGAATAGGTATAAAGCTGACAAACAAATCAAATCTTAAAATAACTTATGAGAGGATTCTTGTTATTCTAAATGCCTTAGTCTTAAGTTAACAGAATTATCAAATTACCAGATAAAGGACAGAATCATGCTAGGAATAGGTTATTCAAACAATGCATAGAGAAAGGTAATTGCAAAGTTTAGGGCATACCAGTTGAGAAGAAAGAAAGTAAAGATGCAGTAACAGTTAAGTTCCAGAATAATTTGGCCTTGGCTTTCAGCCGGCCAAAGAATATCCACTTAGTAAAGAAATAAGAACAAGAGCAATAGAGAGAGAGAGAGAGTTTAAGTTTAGTAGTGAGAATATGAGAATTCGAGTGTTGTTCTAAAAGGGAAAAGGGAAGGGTTTAAATAATGCTCAATGGGGTAGACAAATAGGCTAATGAATCAGTACTACACAAATAAGGCATGAGAATAACTTCACAATCAATTAGTGTCAGCTTGAATCAATTAACATGACATAATGACATAAAATCAGGCTAGTACCACTTAATTTAGGGAAAGCATTATATGGAATCAATCAGTAGTCAAGTACAGGATCAAAATAAGGTGAACAAATAATTCCAAAATCAATTTGAAGTCTAGTTTAGGGATAGATAATATTGAGTTCGATCAATTAACGAGTAATCAGGCAAGTACTACTCAAAATAAGGTAAGTACCATATAGAATCAATTATCAATTAGCAAACAAGGTGAAGAAATAAAGGAACAAGGTAGGGTGAAAAAAATAAAGAAAGTATCAGTACTATACGAGAACGGAAAGAGTAAAAATCTCAAACCCTAGTTTTAGGTATACCACAAAATTGGCAGAGAACTAAGGGCAAAATAATCATATATTGTGTACAATGAATATAGATAGGAGATTTATTCAGAAAGCAATAAAGAATCAGACTAGGGAAAAATCTGAAGCCCTAATTTTAAGGTAAGACACTCAAATCAGCCAGAGTAAAAGAGAATACCACAGATTCGTACCAAATAAACATATAAAGGAGTTTATTAAAGGAAACTCATAATCGAATCAGTTTTAATTTCAAGTAAAAGAAAAGGTTTGAAACCCTTAGATTCAAGTAAATCATAGAATCAGTCAAAAATCAACAGATCTATAAATAATAGAGCAAATATAGATGAAGAATATGTTTTAAAAATAGAGTTTGAACCAGATTTCGTTCAAATCAAAGAGGATTTGAAATCCTGATTTGGGGTAAGTAAGAATCAAAGAAGATATGAACACGTTCGTTACTCACAAAGACTCAGAGATGAATATAGACGGAATAGCCACATAAATTAGAGAGCTGAACCGATTTAGTTCAATTTTGGCAAGATTTGTTTGTCATGTTAGGCAAGAAACTAAAAAGGGTCATACACGAGTAGCCAGTGATAAGGAGAGACCAATAAGGTAAGGGAATCCATGGTTGATTCCATATCTGGGTGGAATTGAAAGGGGAATTAGGGTTACGAAACTAGGGTTTTAAGAGGAGGAGAGGTGAGAGACGAGAGAGTTTGAAGATGGCGGGGTGGGTGAAATGGATTAGGGTTAGGGGTTTGGGTGTAAGTAAAACAAGAGAAAGGGATATGGATCGTTGATCTTAGAGATCAACGGTCACGATTAAAGGGTTCTGGGTCGGGTAGCTAATTGGGTAAGGGTAATTGGGTTAGGTTATTGGGCTGGGGGTAATGGATAGTGGGCTAGGTCCGAAAAATTGATTAAAAGGGGCTTTATTTTAAATACCCATTTAAATTACTAAAAGAATTTATAAAAATAATTAATAAACGGTAAAAAAATTTCATTTGTGCATGAAAATGATTTAAAATAGTTACTTAATATTATAAAAATATAGAAAGTCATTTTCTGTATAGATAATATAATTATGCATATATGGGCTATTATTGTAAAATGTGCAATTCTAGCTTTAAAATGCAAATGTAATTAAAAAATGCAATTAAACTATTAAGCACTATATGGGCATATATAATAAATTCAGATGATTAAATCATCATAAAAATGATATGAAGGATGATTATTTGATATTTGTATATAAAAAATGCAGAAATAACTTGATTTAAAGCCTTAAAAATTATAGAAATACTTGTGCATGTTTGTAAATGCATGTGCACTATTTTTAAAAATATATATGCATATTTAAAATATATTTTAGGGAAAAATTGGGTATCAACACCTACATCAAGCATTAAAGTTTCCCACCTAGGCAAAATCAAAATGGTCTACGGGGAACGATCGGCCGCAAAAGAGATGTTCGCTTTCGAGGAAGTGATCTCGATGCCTGCGGTCACGAAATCAAAAAGTAGGGGACTTATCAAAAAGGAAGAAACTAAATCGCAATCAGCGGCCCCGACCTGACTGGGCCGGGGAAACCGCGGAAACACACAACAAACAAGGAGGATGATTTCGGTGTCCCAAATCCCTTTACAGTACCCGATGATACCGATGCCACCAAATCGACAATCTAGGAATTGGATCAAGTCATACTGATCGAGTACCTACCGGATAGAAAGGTATACCTCGGCACATGGTTAACTCCCGAGCTCAGGAAAAAACTTATTGATTTCCTTAAAGCTAACGCCGATTGTTTTGCCCGGTCCCACTTAGATATGACAGCGATCCCACGAGAAGTGACAACTTACAAATTAAGCTTGGATCCAAAATTCTACCTAGTCAAACAGAAGAGGAGGCCGCAATCTGAGATCAAACACGCATTTATCAAAGATGAGGTATCTAAACTTATGAAAATAGGTTCTATTAGGGAAGTTAAATACTCGGATTGGCTAGCTAACGTAATGCTCGTGCCTAAAAAAAGGAAACAAACTTAGGATATGTGTAGTATATAAGGACCTAAACATGACATGTCCGAAGGATTCATTTCCTTTGCTTAACATTGACCGAATGATCGATGCGATGACCGGGCACGAGATGCTGAGTATTCTTGATGCCTATGCCGGGTAAAACCAAATACAAATGGACCCAGGCAACCGAGAAAAGACTTCTTTTATAACTAAATTAGGCACCTATTGTTACAATGTAATGCCATTTGCGTTAATAATGTCGGTTCCACGTATCAATGCCTAGTTAGCCGGATGTTCGAAGAACAAATAGGTAAATCAGTAGAGGTTTATATTGATGATATATTAGTTAATTCCCTATGAGTAGAGGACCACTAGCATTTGTAGGAAATCTTCGACGTACTGAGAAAATACAACATGAAGCTGAATCTAGAGAAGTGTGCCTTCGAGGTCGGCTCAGGTAAGTTCCTCGATTTTATGGTATTCAACTGGGGAATAAAGATCAAACCAGAAAAGATAAAATCCATAGAAGCTATCACCATAGTTGACAACATCAAGTCGGCACAACGATTGACCGGGCGAATAGCCACATTCGGCCGGTTTATTTTGAGGTCATTCGACAAAAGCCACCGTTTTTTCTCATTTTTGAAGAAGAAGAACGACTTCTCTTGGACCTCGAAATGTCATCAAGCCTTAGAAGAACTCAAATGATACCTATCAAGCCCTCCTTTGTTGCATACCTCGAAGGCGAACTAGAAGCTATTTCTCTATTTGGCAGTTTTCGAGGTAGCGGTAAGTGGTGTCTTGGTCCGCGAAGAAGAAGGTAAACAATTTCCTATTTATTATGTTAGTAGAACCCTAGGCGATGCCGAAACAAGGTATCCACACTTAGAAAAATTAGCACTCACCTTATTGAGCGTATCGAGGAAATTAAAACTGTATTTTCAGTGTCACCCCATATGTGTTGTGACCTCATACCTGCTAAGGAATGTTATGCATAAATCCAAGCTCTCAGGCCGACTGGCCAAATGGGTCGTAGAGATTAGCGGGTATGATATTGAGTACAAACCCCGAACTACTATAAAATCTCATATTTTGACAGACTTCGTAGCTGAATTTATACTGATCTTGATCCCGAGGTTGAGAAAGAATTATTGCTCGCCTCGAGGAATAACTCGGAGGGTTTGGACCCTATTTACGGATGGTGCTTCTAACGGAAAAGGGTCCAGGTTAGGATTCGTATTAAAACCACCTATTGGTAATGTAATAAGGCAATCAATTAGAATTGTGAAATTGACTAACAATAAAGCCGGATATGAGGCTATGATTGCAGGTCTAGAATTGGCTAAGAGCCTAGGGGTTGAAGTGATCGAAGCCAAGTATGACTCCCTCCTCGTTGTTAACCAAGTCAATGGGACGTTTGAAGTAAAATAGGACTAGATGCGGAGATACTTGGATATGTTGCAAGTGACCTTACACCAATTCAAGGAATGGATACTACAATATGTACCCCGAGATCAAAATAACGAGGCCGATGTGTTGGCTAATCTAGGATCGTCAGTTAACTCCAATGAATTCAATTCCGGAGCAGCGGTGGAATTGATGAACTCAATGATAGAGGAAGGCCACGCCGAGGTAAACTCAACAAGCTTAACCTGGGATTCGAGAAACAAATATATATACTACCTTTAGAAATGGAAATTGCCATCGAATCCCAAGGTATCGAGGACCCTACGTACTAAGGCTACCACAATTGGCTTGGTTTGTGGAAAATTATACCGAAGATCATTTTTCAGACCATTAGCGAGGTGCTTGGGTCCGGTGGAGACTGACTACGTGATGAGGGAAGTACACCAGGGTACTTCTGGAAACCATTCGTGAGCAGAGTCCTTGGTTCGAAAATTGATCAGAGTCGATTATTATTGGAATGAGATGGAAAAAGATGCGAAAGACTTTGTTCAAAAGTGTAACGAATGCCAGAGGCACACTCCAATGATCTACCAATCGAGGGAAATGCTTCACCCGATCCTTTCCCCTGGCTATTCATGAAATGAGGAATGGACATTGTCAGTCCCTTGCCATGGGCACCCGACAAAGCCTAGTACATCTTACTTATGACCGATTATTTATCCAAGTGGGTCGAAGCACATGCGTTTGAGAAAGTTACGGAAAAGGAGGTCATTGACTTTATTTGGGATCATATAATATGCCAGTTTTGGATACTAACCGAGATCACGTGTGACAATAGGAGTCAGTTTATCGACGCAAGATTAATAAGTCTTTTGAGGATCACAAAATCAAAAAGATTTTATTGACGCCCTACCACCCAAGTGGTAGCAGTAAAGTAGAATCAACAAACAAAACTACACTCTAGAAATTGAAGAAGAGATTGACCGACTCAAAAGGGAAATGGAAAGAAATTTTGCCCGAGGTCTTACGGGCATATTAAACGACATCGAAGTTAAGTACCGGTGAAACACTATTCTCTCTAGTCTATGATACAGAAGTTCTGATTCTAGTAGAGGTAGGAGAACTAAGCCTAAGGTTCTAATACACTACAGAGACGTCAAATGATGAGGCCATGTCTACGAGCTTAGACATATCGGACGAAAGGCGAGAAGGCGCCCTAGTCCAGTTAGCTGCCCAAAAATAATGCATGGGGAGATATTATAAGCGAAGGACAAACCTTCAACACTTCCAAGTCGGGGATTTGGTACTGAGGAGATTTACACTACATACCAAGAACTTGAATGACAGAAAAATAGGTCCGAACTGGCAAGGACCGTACAGAGCCACCGGTATAACTGGGTAAGCTCTTACCAGCTCGAATCCGAAAATGGGGTTCAACTACCCAACAATTGGAATATAGCACATTTAAAGTGATACTACTGCTAAGGTATGAATGCAATCTTCTTTGTGCTTTATTACGCTTTGTACTAACCTATGCAGGTACTCAGTCGAAGTTAAATCTAAAGATTAGGTCGAAAAGCATGTATTGCATTCTTTTTCCTTGGACCAAATTTTTCCCGAACTGGATTTTATGGAAGGATTTTTTACGAGGCAATAGTAAAACGTGCTACCCTAGTTTTGAAGACTGGTTGGAGGCCGGGGATTGTGGACCATCCGTATCAGATCAATTGTATTCGAGCTCTCAAAAATTCAATCTCGAATACTAGGGGTCCATCACACCCTAAGTCAAGATCTTGAGTTCGGGAATATCCATCACACCCTAAGTCAAGGTCTTGAGTTCGGGGATATAGAAGGCATTTTTATTCGATATTGAAACCAAGGATTGAATATTAGTATTAAGTGTAAGGGTCAAACGGTCGACATTCACATGACATTCAAAATATTGAAAGAAATTTGCCTTCTGTATATCACCGATTCACATTTGCATAAACAATATTATCATCAAAAGTTACTTAGAACAAATGTTGGGTTCAAAACTCTTAAGCCCACGGGCCTCCCTGAACTAGGGACTGCTACCCAGCAATAAGACAAGAGAATTCGGATTGTTAAATCCTGGAGTCATCGAGCCTACTAGGTAGGGAGAAAATGCAAAAGGCCATGGCCAACTTAAACGGTTAAGAGATGTATGAGTTCGTACTTGAAAAGTAAGGCCCTTACATATTTTTGATAACAAAAAAAACTACTTCAGGGCCGATCAAGTTACTTGGTCCTGAATTTTGGGAAAGAATGATTGTGTCTGGCTAAAACGTTTGAAACTTTAATAAAGGCTTCATTTTTATCGACCCTCCGAAGCCAAAGCAATTCAGAGTTATTACTTAATCTAGGCCTCATCTTGGCTTTAGGGGAACGAACAATTTAAACTATTTCAAATCCTACGCTAAGGCATTGACAACATATTATAAGCCTTAGATACAACCAAGTACATAAAAATAAAAGACACAATGTATAGCCAAAGAAAAGCTTTTTTATACATATGTACCAAAAAAGGTATTTATAGAGGCACTGTGAAATGACCCTAAAATATAAAAATACAAGGGAAAACGAAAACTAAACTAAGGCATTTCCCGCCTAGTCTTCACCCGAGCCCGACTCGCTGCCCAAACGATCGAGCTGGTATCTCTCTTTGGCCTTGGACTCAAGCCTCTTTGCCTCTGCATTCTCGACCGCTAGATTGATCCGACGGGCATGAATCTCCTCAAGGGTCTCCCTCCGAGACAATCACTTCACATACTTGAATTTTGTTGTTACACGAGCCTCTGGTACCTCCACATCGTTCTCATACTGGGCCAGCATGTATGAAACTTGGAGGCCTTGTTTGAATCCACCTCCAACTTGGACTTTAGCATGGTGTATTCCTGGCTGATAGTGTCTCATTCCACAATGGCCGAGTTAAGTTATGCTTAGAGCTCACCATTCAGCCGAGACTATTTGTCGGCTTTATCCCTCATCACCCGGAGCTGATCCTTAGTCGATGCCAAATCCTCTTTGGTGGAATCCCGCTCTAAGGCCATGAGATCCATTTTTCTCCTCAACTCCTCGGTTGAGGCTTTGACCTTGTTAATTTTGGCCCTAAGCTTGTCAATCAGGTCTATCTTCTCTTGGACCTACGATGTTGTGGCATTAGCAGTTGCCCTTTGTAGTACCAAAAAAGAATAACAAGTTTTGAATGTTCGTAGACTATAAGGATTTAAATAAGGCATGCCCTAAAGACTTGTTTCCAATGCCAAACATTGATCAAATTATTGATGCTATGGCTAGACACGAGTTAATGAGTTTCCTTGATGCTTACTCCAGGTACAATCAAATCAAGATGAACCGGAGGATAAGGAAAAGGCATAATTCATAATAAACTTTATCATATTGCTATAATGTGATGCCATTTGGGCTTAAAAATGTCGGAGCCACCTACCAGAGGCTCGATAACAAAATGTTTGAAAATCAGATCGGGGAAAAAATGGAGGTATACATTGCTGACATGTTAGTAAAGTCTTTAAATGTAGGAGATCATTTGAAACACCTCCAGGAAACTTTTGATATCTTGAGAAAGCATAAGATGAAACTCAACCGAAAAAAAAGTGCATTCGCGGTTGGTTACGGAAAATTATTGGGGTTCCTGGTCTCTCAAACAGGGATCGAGGTGAATCTCGATAAAATTAAAGCTATCGAGGACATTCCGAACCAATTGACAAATGTAAAAGAGGTACAGAGACTGACCGAAAGATTGGCGGCCCTAAGTAGATTCATCTTGATATCCAATAAAAAGTGTCATCACTTCTTCTCACTCTTCAAAAGGAAATTTTTTTTTGAATGGACTCCGGAATGCCAACAAGCCTTGAAATACCTAAAAAGATACCTATCAAGCCCCCCGTTATTGTCAAAATCGGGGAAGGCGACAACTTGTGATATATCTAGTGGTCTCGGAAGTAGCGATAAGTGATGTTTTAGTCCGAGAGGAAGAAGGTACACAATTTCTAATTTATTATGTTAGTAAAATATTATCGAGAGCGAAGACTTGCTATCCGCACCTCAAAAAGTTGGCCTTAGCTCTCGTAGTTGCCTCTCGAAAGCATAGGCCTTACTTTCAATGCTACCCCATTGCCATTGTGACAACCTTTACCTTGAGGAATGTTCTTTACTAGCCTGACTTGGCTGGCCATTTGGCTAAATGGGCAGTCAAAATTAGTGAGTTCGACATCAAGTACAAGCCCAGGACCATGATTAAGTCACAAGTTTTGGCCGACTTTGCTGCCGATTTCAGTCCTGACCTAATGCCCTTGGCTTCTAAGGAAGTAGTGCTGGTGTACGAAATAACATTAGGAGTTAGGACCTTGTTTAAGGATAGAGCTTCCAATGTAAAAGGGTCCAGCCTCGGGGTAGTCCTAGTCACGCCCTCGAAAGAAACCCTGAGGTAGTCCATTAAGATTGTTCCATTAAATAACAATGAAGCCAAGTATAAGTCTTTGGTTGTAGGACATGAACTGGCCCGGGGACTTAACTCTAAGGTCATCGAGATAAAATGTGATCCCCAGTTGGTAGTAAAATAAGTGTACGTGATTTTCGACACAAAGGAAGAACACATGCAAAAATATCTAAAAACGTTTCAGGCGTTGCTTGCACGATTCATGGAAATGGCTCGATCATTCACATTCTAAGGGAAGAAAACGTGGAAGTAGATGTACTGGCTAATTTAGGGTCATCTACGAAGATGAAAGAATCTGACTACGGTACTATCGTTCAACTTCTACATTTGGTATGGGATGTGGATGCTTACTACAAGGTCAATTCAACCAACCTAGTCTGGGACTAGAGAAATGAGTTGATTGAATATCTTCAGCATGGAAAATTACCCAAAGACCCGAAGGCATCCCGAGCACTACGAACGAAAAAAGCTCGTTACTGCCTCATGGATGGGAAAAATGGTCCTGATGTTTGGGAGCCTCGGATGCGGACTACGTGATGAGAGAAGTCCACGAAGGAGTTTGCGGGAACCATTTCGATGAAAATTCATTAGTTCTAAAGTTGGTTAGAGCAGGTTACTATTGACCTTGGATGGAGCAGGACGCAAAGGCATTCGTTCAGAAATGCAACAAATGTCAACGTCGTATGCAATGGGAGCACCAACAAACTGAACTCTTGTATTTGGTGTTTTCCCTATGGCCATTCATGAAATGGGGAGTGGACATAGTCGGTCCTCTGCCACCGAGCCTCAGAAAGGTAAGATTTCTATTAGTTTTAACTGACTACTTCACTAAATCAATTGAAGATATCCTTATAAAAATATCGGTGAGCGCAAAGTGATGGAATTCATATGGAACCACATAATTTGCCGATTTGAAATATCGAAGGAAATTACTTGTGACAACGACCCACAGTTCATAGGCTCAAAAGTCACAAAAGTTTTGGAAGATTTGAAAATCAAGAGGATTACATCTTCACCATACCATTCGAGTGCTAACAGACAAGTAGAATCAACAAATAAGGTGAATATCCAGAATCTTAAAAAGAAGCTAGAAGCTGCTAAAAGAAAATTGCTCGAAGTGCTATTGGCGGTTACTATGGGCATACCAGACAATAGAGAAGTCGAGCACAGGAGAAACAACTTTGTCTCTCGTGTATTGTACAAAAGCTCTGATACCGGTGGAAGTAGGGGAAAAACTTTAAGGTATTCTCAATAAAACGAAGAAGCTAACAATGAAGTGCTGTTGGTGAGGCTGGACTTGCTAGAAGAACAAAGGGACTTGGCGTACGTGAGGATGGTGTCACAAAATCAAGGGATGGAAAGATATTATAATCGGAGGGCCAATCTCCGCTACTTCAAAGTAGGAGAGTTGGTTTTTATAAAGGTGACTTAGAGCACTTTGAAAATCAACACCGGGAAGATGGGTCCAACATGGGAAGATCCTTACTGGGTTTCAGCTGTTATCAGTAAACGATCGTACAAATTGGAGAATCAAGATGGAGTCAAATTGCCCAGTAATTGGAACGTGACTCACCTCAAAGGTTACTACTTCTCAAGGATCTTATCAGTACTGAAAGTTTGTGCTGCACTCTTTTTGCTTTCTACTAGTTTTGTCCCAATTGGTTTTTTCTAGCTAGGTTTGTAACGAGGAAGCAATAGAAAGCATACTACGAAAGGAGCATCATCGGTAAGGATAAGACCTTTAAATGACAAGGCATTGAAATTTTCACGCCCCTAACTTGAAGAGGCATGGCCGATACCCGGTACCGTACTCGGCCCGAGAGTACCACTCTGTAACTGTGGACTCTATCATCTTGTCATATTCTGATTTACCGTTATCACCCATTTATCATACCTTACTCGTAATGTTTCATTTACTCTCTTCTTATTCTCTTGATAATACTTTTGTCTATCGCATTATTCTAAAAACTTCAAAAAAACAGTATTTCAACTTTAGCTCCCCTAGATCAATCAACCATTTCGAGTTACTCTAACCTAAGCTGGATCCTGATACCACATCCTTCTCTTAAACTATATATGTTAGCTCCCGTAGGGCATAATTGAGATTGGTGTGGCCAATTGTACATACCTCTATTTCTATTGAAGGTAACTTAGAATCCTTTTATTTCTCTGCATAACATGGAAATTCGGATAATCTTCATTAATTAGGTACCTCGTACCCTTCTTCACCTTGCTTCTGTTATGTGTTGAAACTTATACTTTTGCCTTATAATACTCCCATGGCCTGCTATTCGCGGGGTATATTAGATATTCCCGTCTTAGGGTCTTAAGTAGGAAATCCATATATGTGGTACTCACGATTTGATAGGGCTTCAAACTGGGCCTCATTGTCAAGAATTCTCTTTACTAATGCCCTTACCTGCTGCTGTAGTAGTCCTCTGGCTAGCTATAATTTATTTAATTGCCAGTATCTCTATATCATTAGCAAACAAATGTCCTAGCTCGAACTCTTTTGACTTAGATCTATAGCACGATTTAGATTTGAAAGAACGGTAATAGATTGCTAAATGTCTTGTAGCTTCCTGTTTATATAATGTGGTGCACAACACATCTATAAACAAGGCTCTATTAGACACGGCTTGTAGACTCCCTAGGATAGAACTGCTCTGATACCAAGTTTTTCACGTCCCGAACATAGGGAGGCATGGCCGGCACCCAGTTCCGTACTCAGCCCGAGCGTACCGCTCTATAACTGTGGACTCTGGAGGGGTAACCCTCAGCTTAGGCTGATTAGGCCATATTCTGAATTGTTTGAAAATAACATCTCTCTCATCTGTGGTTAAACATACCCAAAAGCTCATATATATATATATAACTGTGGAAGCTGACAAGGCCGCCATAAACATCTGCTGATATACAAACTATACAGGATTATCTACAAGCCTCTAGAGATAACTGAATTGTACCCTGGTCGGGATAGGGACTTGACCTACCCATCAAACCTGTATATATACAATGAACTCCAAGGTCTAGACCTGGCAACTACGAGGAAGTGGAGCTTACCAACTAAGCTGAGGTTTGACTCTGTCTACTGAGAGGGTCTGTCCAACTATCAATGAGGACCTGCAGACATGAAATGCAGTGTCCCCGGCAAAGGGGACGTTAGTACAAAATAATGTACCGAGTATGTAAGGCAACAAGATAACTGAAAGCTGAAACTGCACTGATAATATAATAAATGAAAGTAACTGGGAGTCAAAGATAATCTAATGATATGCTTACCTACTGATACTAACTCAACTCTCTCAATAGAGTAAGTATAATAGTTGTCCAGCCTTATAAGGCTCGGTATGTGCAACTGCTCTGCCGTAGTAGGCTTGCTCATAGGCGATCGGCCATACTAGGCTCTATATCTCGGCCATACCACGCTCGTTCATAGGCGCTCAACCACAGTAGGCTCGGTATATAACTCACCATCTGATCAGAGGTTGCCCAATAAGGGCCTGCCCATCGATTATATCTCGATGGTGGTAAAAATATTGTAATACTATATATATATACTCTCTGCTCTCTTGGATGACAAAAGACAAAACTTAACTGAATATGAAGTCCCGATAAAGGAGAATACTGTAACTTATGAGACTAGGATAGTGTATATAAATTCGGGAGTATGAACTTCTCTTTATGTCTTGTTGTCAAACACATATAGTTACTAGATCATGCCAAATGAAAGAAAGGATTAGCCTTAACATACCTTGTCACAATCTTTCCAATCACCAAGTTGAACTCACCTCTTCGCACCTTAATCTACAACAACGATAATAATACTATCATTATGTTATGAAAGATACAAATATCGCACAATGAACGACAAGCTTATTTTGTATTAAAACGGGGAACATCTCCCCTATAATCCTTACTTCCTCCAAATTCAAGATAACACCAACAACACAAGAACACAACAATAACAACATATATACATTATTTTTCAGCCTTATATATACCATCAAATACTACAAAATAGCCCAACATACCTCAATATCTTCATACACAAAACGACCATTGTAGTAGCGTCAAACAACCCGGAAATGTTACGACGAATGACTAGACCACCACCCTAAAGTTATATGGTGTTTCTCCATACCCTTCCTCCTCCAAAATGCCACAAAACAGTAGTAAAACACGCAGCCCAACAACAACACAAAACAGTCCATAAACAGTCTGCTACAAGTGAATAACTCAAACTCACGACTTCCGATCACCGTCCCGTGAGTTCTTACAAGTATAGAATGAATTACCATGAATTTACAGCAGAAAAAATGGATGAAAGAGATCAGTAAACTCACCTTATTTGTTGGATAACTCCGCTCCTATCTTGGTTCTTCAAACTCTAGGTTTTACCTCCAATTAGAACTTGAAAGGGAGAGAAAATCAATTAGGGTTATGTATGGTTTATATGACCTATTTTCAGACTAATATATGAAGAAAATAGGCCTTTAAAATTCCTCTTTTGGCAACCCGAAATGGCCTCATTTTTGGTCTCTCATTTAAGCAAGTAGGTGACACACGTACTTGTCACCTAGCAGCCTGCGTAGTCTCGCAAAAATGCCAGTATCTATTGACTCTGATGTATTATTGACAAACAGTTTAATGAGTTAGAAAGTACACTCATAGAGCTTCAATTTTATGGGTGGAAAACCCCATAAATCTAAGGATCTTGGAAGAACATCGCAGTTACATTTGACCCAAATTTTCAATAAAACTTATGAACGTAACTTGTGAGATGACTTTCATCGACTTTTGTTCTACAACTCGCTTGACTTCAAAACATAACACACGACTATCATACGACTAACATAATTCATAACATAACCTCCTTATCATGTTAAGCACTCTAGTCTCACCCCAAAAGTACATGTTATAACATTCCCAACTTATCGACTTTCAGCAAAACATTATTCTCTTCAATTCCTTTAGCTTCTAAATCTTCCAACCCTCTTTGTACATGTTGTTCATAATCTTCAATATTTGTAACCTACATGTTAACATGATTAACTAACTTTGTAAACTTTTAAAAGATGATTTCATTTCTGAGCTTACATCAATTGACTTATGACGTACTCTTATGTACGAAAACATGGGCTGTAACAGAAATCTTCACTTCGATGATAAACCGCTATGGGGATGGTTAAATAATCTTTGGCTCAATGGTAAACCTCTAATGGAAAGCAAGGCTTGCCATCGAACCAAAAACTATTTAACCATTCATGAGTTGTTTCCACCAATGAAGCAAGACTTCTAGTGTTCTAATTCGCATACTTTGCATTGAAACATTTGGGGGGGGGGATAGTATAATATGTGGCAACAAGAATGCCACAATAATTGGGGACTGTTAGAACTTGAAACAATAATGTCTCATCAAGACCGGGGACTGTATGACTAGCCCCGTAGAAAACGTTGTATAAGTTAGCCACATGTATTGGCAGTTTTTTGCTTTAGCAAATGAATGCTTATGTACTTTTAAAGAGAGAAGGAATAAAATAAAGTCCTTTTATTTTTATCTTATTTCTTGTCCAAATGATTTGATTTTATCATTTGAAAGTTAACAAAACTTCAACTGCTTATGCCGGAATGAACAAGAGACGTCCTCTTCAAGAATACCATAAACACAAGAGGGACTTCTCTTATAAAACATGCATAGTAAAGGGTTGATTCTTGAAGAATTTGCGTTGGAATCAAAAGCTATCGGATGAATATATACCCTATGCTTTAATCAATTCAACACAAAAGGAATATATATTGCACAACACTTAAGCAAAAAATTCCTTTTTTATCAAAATACCAAACTCGGTGAAAAGTTTGACTTAATTACAAATTACGAAAGGAAAAAAAGAAAAGAAGAGAAAAAAACTAAGCATCATTGTTGCCGGATCCCGAAGGGAGAGAAGGATATGCATTTCCCCCAGTGGAAGAAGGCGGATCAGTTGCCGATTTTTGGCCTTCGTCTTCATATTCCTAAATATCCCCTAGAGTCCTCAAATACTCTGAACCAATACTAAAAAATCGGTTGAAGGTGATTTAGCGGGAAGGCGTTACCGAGCAGACAACTCCAGTTCTCGGGCCTGGGCAATACAATCATCTATATTAGCGATGCCTATTTTGTCCTCTTCACAAGTTGTCCTCCTCATATGATATATGGAATAAGACTTTTCAAATAAGACGGAATTCCTTGGTCCTGGAGCTTTGCTTGGAGCCTATCAATTTTGGCCCGAAGGCCGTCTCTTTCGGATCTCAAGGCAGTAATGAGAGAATCGAGCTCAACATTTATAGTTAAGTGAATCTGCTTCTGATCCATGGCCCTCTTGAGCCTTTCCTCCATCTTGGCCCTCTTCTCCTCGGTAACATTGGCTTCCTTGGTTTTGGAGCTTAAGCCTGCCTTCCAATTATTTATTTGGCTCCTCGAATGCAGACTCGCGCTTGGCAGCAGCAAGCACAATGTCATGGAGCTCGGCCCACTTAGCCTTAGCCTCTTGAAGTTGCTCGTTTAATTGAGTGGCTTCTTGGATGTCGGCCATTTTATCTTCCTTGATCTACGACAATCGAGCCTCAAGCTCGCCCATCTCAATAGCTTTTGCCTCTAACACCTAGAGGTGCACGACAAGGTTGTTCCTTTCGTCCAATAGTTGATCCCGCTCAGAAGCGAGTCCTTGATTATAAAGGATCAATCTCTACATGCCTTCAAACGAGATAAAGTTGGCCTGTAAAAATGAGTATCAAGGTTAGGATTCCCATTACAGTAGGTAAATGGAAAAGAAGTTATAATAAAACAAGTAAGGTACGGCTGCCGCGTTGTGCATGGCATTATTTAACAAGCATTGTCCCAAAAGGGAGCGCATTTTCTTCCAATATTTTTCTGAAGCTAGCGGCTTTAGATAGTTTGCAAGCTCCAATATCTTGGACAACAGGTGACACTCCTTCGAAACCGAAAGAGTATAACTCTTCCTCCATTGAGGATCTGAGGAAAAGGGTGATAATTGTGTCCCAAATTCCCATGGTTGGCAGATCAGGGAGAAGAAACACCCCTTTCTCGAACATCTGTTACAATTGGAGGAGATGCAGTTGGTGTTGGTGGTGAAAGTATGACTGGTGTTGAGAGGCGTGAAGTTGTTAGTGTGGAAGGATGAGAAGCAGCTGCGGTGGGGGTAGCGCTGATTGTTGTTTTCTCGGTGGTCGAAGGTAGAAAAAGACCAGGATCCAAACTCCTTGGAGCGTGGCTGTAATGGGCATTGGGAAGAGAGTGTCCATTATCTACCAAGTCTATCTCTCCCCAAAGTTCTTGGTTTTCTCCTGCAGATGGGTTTTGAAGCTCCCCTACTGAGCATCCGATTGAGTTGATGAAGGTCTTTTCCTCCTTTGAAGGGAAGCCTCTCCAACACTAGCTTCCCCTTCATTATCAAGGACCACTATGACTATGGCCAACTCAGTCATTATTTCCTTTATCTTCTTCCTTTGGGCCCCAGCTGAGAAAGAGTGTCATATTTTCGGTTTCTTCTTCTCGGGCTGGGGAAAATGAGAAGAAGCACCCTCATCA
The DNA here is from genome assembly GCF_000393655.2 of Nicotiana sylvestris. NCBI lineage: Eukaryota > Viridiplantae > Streptophyta > Magnoliopsida > Solanales > Solanaceae > Nicotiana > Nicotiana sylvestris. Next base: position 79,518,057 of record NC_091068.1, on the reverse strand, counting down.
GAAGCAGATCCGGGGGCACTACTTCGAGCAAGGGCACTTTGCAGCACTTTCCTGGCCTCTTCGGGGTCAGCTAAGACTTCAACAATGAGGCAGGTGACACATCCTTGCGGAAGTTCTGAATCAAACAAAAAATAGAGTTGGCAAATCTTTTATGAAGTTACTTGTGTCCGTACAAAGATAAAAGAAGACAAAATCTGATTAACATATTTATTTGCCTTCCACCCGTATTTGATGTCCATCTCCTTCCATCGGCGGGATTTTGGTGTTCTGATTTCCAGAATGTTTTTGACCTGCTGGACCAGATCTTGTACTCATGATGGCTCCCATCTAGTAGTTAGAACAAAAGAAATAAGAAGATTGTCAACAATGGAAAACAATCTTTTCACAAAGGAAGGAAACGAATTGAAAACTTACGAAAGTGATTCCACGACTCAGGAAAAGAAGGAGTTGTGGTCGGAATGATGTCCCTAGTAGCGATGATGACAAATTGCTCCATCCACCTACGGTCATTGTCATTATCCACACTAGTGAGAATAGCGTGGTGGCCGCTTTTACTGAAGTTTATTATTCCCACACGGAAAATTTTAGGAGAGTAAAGATTCATCATGTGTACAAGGGTTAGGGTTTTTCCGGTCTCCGTGCATAGTTGGGGAAGGAAAAACACTATTCGCCATACTGATGGGCCTACTTGGGCTAGGCAAACCTGGTACTGGTAGCAAAACTCCAAAATAATGGGGTTGACCCCTTTATTCGACCCTAGGGAGAATGGGCCTAAAGAGATATGTATAGACATACGTAAAACACTATTTGGTAAAAGTAATCCGTTCTATCATATCTGAGGAAAGATTGCAAGATCAGGGCAATTGTAGTCCTCCTTCACAGTAGGAATACTAGAAGGATGAATGGAGGAGGGATACCTACTAATAGCCCAAGTCCATGAAGACGTAGAAGGGGCCTTCTCTTGGAAGTCATTAGTAGTACTGAGGTGTTTTGGTATGATGGTGCTTACAGAGGGACGTTTAGAATCGACATCAGTTTCTTTGTCCTTGTTTCTCTTTGGGCCTCCACCGAAGAGGAGACCAGAGTTTTCAAAAGGGCATTGAAAGAAGCCATGGTAATAATGGGTCAAAAAAACTTTTGTTAAGAACGTTGAAGAAGACGGAAAAGATTCTAAGCAAATGTAGAGTAAGTGCAGAGAAGAAGGACTTATGAAAAATAAAACATTGGAAGTAGTAAAGTAACGAGTAGAAGTAAAGATACATACGGCAAAAATAGTGGTCATGATTACCTCGAAAAGCGACAAAAATATATGTTGAATCATGGGGCAACACGTGTTCAGGGTATTAAATGCGAGAAGAAGGGGAAGCTAGTGATGGAGAGGCTTCCCTTTAAAAGAGGAAATGATCTTCATCAGCTTAATCAGATGCTCAGCCGGGAAAAACAAGTATGGTTTTATAAGAGAAGGCCCTCTTATGTTTACGGTTCTCTTGAAGAGGACGTCTCCTGTTCATTCCGGCACAAGCATTTGAAGTTTTGTTAACTTTCAAATGATAAAATCAACTCATTATTTGGACAACAAATAAGATAAAAATAAAAGGACATTATTTTATTCCTTATATCTTTAAAAGTACATAAGCATTCATTTGCTAAAGTAGAAAAAAACTACCAATACATGTGGCTAACTTGTACAACTTATTTCTACGGGGTTAGTCATGCAGTCTCCGGTCCTGATGAGACATTATTTTTCCCAGTTCTAGCAGTCCCCGATTATCATGGCATTCTTGTTGCCATATCTTATACTATTCCCCCAAGTGTTCGAGTGTGACATATGTGAATTAGAACACTGGAAGTCTTGCTTCATTGGTGGAAATAACTTGTTAATGGTTAAATGGCAAGATTTGCTATCCATGATCGGTTTACTATCGATCATTTGATTATTTAACCATCCCTATAGCATTTTACCATTGATGTGAAGATTTCATTGCCTTGTCATTTAAAGGTCTTATCCTTACCGATGACGCTCCTTTCGTAGTATGCTTTCCGTTGTTGCATCATTAAAAACCTTCCAGAAATATCCGATTGGGACAAAAATTAGTTAAAGGGAAAAAGAGTGTAGCACATACTTTTAGTATTGATAAGATCCATCAGCAGTAGTAACTTTTGAGGTGAGTCACGTTCCAATTACTAGGAAATTTGACTCCATCTTGATTCTCCAATTTGTACGATCATTTACTGATAACAGTTGAAACCCGGTAAGGACCTTCCCATGTTGGACCCAACTTCCTGGCGTTGATTTCTCGAGTGCCGTGAGCCACCTTTCTCAAAATCAAGTCTCTTACTTTGAAGTAGTGGAGATTGGCCCTCCGATTATAATATATTTCCATCCTTTGCTTTTGGGCCACCATCCTCACGTACGCCAAGTCCCTGTGTTCATTTAGCAAGTCCAGCCTCACCAAAAATGCTTCATTGTTAGCTTCTTCGTTTGATCGGGAAAACCTTAAAGTTGGTTCCCTTACTTCCACCGGTATCAAAGCTTTCACACCATATATGAGAGAGAAAGGTGTTTCTCTTGTGCTCGACTTCGCCGTTGTCTGGTATGCCCATAGTACATCCGGTAGCTCTTCGAGCCTTGCCTTTAGCAATTTCTAGCTTCTTATTAAGGTTCTGAATAATCACCTTTATTTGTTGATTCCGGTTGTCCACTAGCACTCAGATTGTACGGTGAAGATGTAACTTTCTTGATTTTCAAACCTTTCAAAAATTATGTGACTTTGAACCTATGAACTCCGACCCCTTCTCACAAGAAATTTCCTTTGGTATTTCGAATCGGCAGATTATGTGGTCCTATTGAAGTCTATCACTTTGCATTCACCAATCTTTTGGTAATAACCTCTTCAACCCATTTAGTAAGTAGTCAATTAAAATTGTATACGGCGAAATCGGAGGGTCTAATTTCTCGTAATTAGGGCATTTCAAGAAATCATCTCGATACCTCGAGGTTGCGAGGATATGGTCGAGCTCCCTCTCTCGAGGTTCGTTGACGCCCGACCTAACGATAATGTTGGCCGCGGTCATGATGGGAATGGGGAGTTCCCAAGGCATGCAACTAGTACTGGTAGAGCCTGGTGCCGTCTAGTTGTCCCATCCCCCTATTTTTGTAATTAATGTTTTGGTACTATGTTGGGATTCCCCTCCTATATAAAGGGGGTCTTTGACATTTTGTAAGGGTTCGGTTGCTTCAATTGTTACACATGAAATATACATGAAACATTCCATTTTACTCTCTAATATATTCTCTTGATATTATTGTTTTCATTTATTATCTTCATATTTGTTCATCCTTTATTGCTTATCATTGGCCATAAAGAGCCTCCGTTAATTTTAATATAACTGTTAGTCACACTTCAACTGCCTTTGATAGCTTGTAATCGAGCTCTGGAATCGACCTCGAGGCCCCACATCCACAAGCTCCAGGCCTCGATAATTGGCCCAACGGTTCGATTATCGCCATTCCCTTAACTCTTATTTCATTTCTAAGTCTCACATACATAACATCAACTGCTTAACAAACTAGCATAAAAATAGATCACGTATTTTTAGAGTCCCATCAACAAATTTAATTGTTATTACCATTTTCATGGTAAACAGTTTGGTGCCCACCATGGGGATAAAAATAATAGTGATTATTTTCTTTCTGGTTTCATCACACAACACAAGTTATCTTTCACTCTTTTTCTTGTCCAAGATCTTCGATTTTAGGTCAATATGTCTAACTCAGTGAATGGGGGCGAAAACAACAATCTCGAGGACCACGCAGATAACGGTGTGGATGTTCCGGGTGTTGGTGTACTACTACAAAACCCTGAGAATGTTCCAGAACCAATCCCCATGGAAGCAGTCTCACGCGATGCCCAACGCATCGATATAAGCTCACATACCGACAAGAGCGTGCGTCAAAGAGATCCACAAGAAGCTTAGAAAACCCCAACTAGGGAAGAACGTGAGGTTAGACTTCACGTTATTTTTGAAATGTTGCAGGCACAATAGTTAGCTATTGCTCAGCTGCAAAGTTACCCAAAAACTCCCAGCACAATAGCACCGGGGGCAGCTCCCCTAGCCGAACAAGTACCTGAGAGATCGAACAATAACGGGTCGATAACTGACCCTGTCATCGTAAAAATGCTCGAGGTCCTCACCAGGAGGATCGAATCGGGCGATAAAATGATAGAAGCCAATGACAAGAAGGTCTAGACCTACAACTCCAGGGTCAACCAAATCCCGGGCGCACCCCCGGTCCTAAAAGGTGTGGATTCGAAGAAGTTCATATAAAGGCCCTTCCCCGAGGAAGCGGCCCCGAAACCCATTCCAAAGAATTTCAGAATGCCAGAACTCCCAAAGTACAATGGGACCTTAGACCCTAATGAACACGTTACTGCCTACACTTGCGTAGTGAAGGGCAACAATATAAAAGACGTCGAGATCAAGTCTGTATTACTAAAAACGTTCGAGGAAACGTTCTCTAAGGGGCCATGATGTGGTATCACAACCTAGCTCCCAACTCCATAGTCTCATTTTCCATGCTGGTAGATTCCTTCATAAAGGCACATGCCGATGCCATCAAAGAAGCCACGAGGAAATCTGACGTGATCAAGATCAAGTAGATGGAGAATGAAATGCTGCGAGAGTTCGTATCTCGCTTCCAAATGGAACGGATAGAACTACCGCCACTCTCCGACGACTGAGCAGTGCAAGCTTTCACTCAAGGTTTGAATGAACGAAGTTCGGTGGCTTCAAAACAGTTGAAAAAGAATTTGATCCAATATCCTGTTGTGACCTGGTCGGACATCTACAACCGATACCAGTCGAAGATCAAGGCCGAAGACGATCAGCTGGGAGCCCTCTCAGGTTCAATATACCCAAGCAGGTTTCCGACAAAGGAACCAAAGCCAAAAAACGAGAGATATCAGCCATACACCGAAGACAGGAGGAATTCCCCGAGGCGCAACACACCTCACTATTATTGAAGGATAGACCGAGGACAGGATCCTTAGGGAATCATCAATAGGGCCAGATTCGATAGGAACGCATGGCCAATGGGGCCACCACACTTATCAGAATACAACTTCAGCATCGATATATTGAACATCGTGTTCGCCATTAGTAAAATCAGAGACGCTAGGTGTCCCAGGCTTGTACTATCGGATCCCTCACAAAGGAATCATAACTTAGTGTGCAAGTTTCACAACATGCATGGACACAGGACCGAAGATCGCCGGCAACACCGGGTGGAAGTGGCCCGATTACTCGATAATAGCCATCTTCGAGACTTCCTCAGCGACCAAGCCAAAAAACAGTTTCGAGAAAGGGAAACAACCAAAAAGAACAAAGCAAACGAGCCACAACATGTCATCCACGAGATCTTTTGAGACGGCCGCAACTAGCCAAAACACCAAAGTCCCCTCCAGCAGAGGGACTAAGAGATAAATCAACGAAAAAATAGCAGCCTCAAGACACGCCCTCGGCCGTATCCGAATAAAGGACCGTACCGCATCCCCAAACGAATACCAAGGATCAAAAGCGCCATCGACATTGAGGTATAGCCATATCCCTTCTTATTTTACATTTCATATTAACCCTCGTGCAAGCGCCCAATCGAAGCAGTCAAAGCGCTAACCCAGCCCGAAGACCTTAAACTTTTAAAGCATCCATTGCACTCTTTTCCTTCGATCGAGTTTTTATCCCGACAAGGGTTTTACCGACAAGGTTTTTAACGAGGCAACATCCACATGCTACCTAAGGAAGACTGGACAAGTATTCCAGGCTTCTTTTGCAATCAACCCCAAATACTAGAGGGCATCCCCCTAGGGTCCCATTAGTAGATGATATATTGAGCCAAATGGTCGAACGAACCGTGCCTATATAGTCGGTCCCCTGACAAAGAAAAAATGTATACTTGTGTCAAGCAAACAAAGAATACCTTTTGTCAAAGCATCTCAAACTCCAAAGAAAACTCAGCATTTTCGCTAAAATGATTCCTCCATCAAAGATGTCCCGAATACTCGGAGACTAGCGTCAACAATTCAATACCCGCATGACCTCAGGGTCGGAACTCCAAGCTCATAAGCCCTCAATGAGGCAACATGAAAATCACGAAACATCTCCAAGGCCAAAAGTGCCCCGAACACTTAGGGACTGGCGCCGATATCTACAAAATTGCATGACCTCAGGGTCGGGATCTTTGAAATTGTAAGCCCTCAACGAGGCAATACAAAGTTTACCGATAATGGCTTCTGAGCCAAGGTATCCTAGAAGACTCGAGGACTGCTACCGATCACGATTCATTAGAAAACCCGAGGCCATAAGACCCCGAGCGGGCAGACTCGGTCTCGTAAGACCTACATAAGGTAGCAACTATATCAGTAAGACCTCAAGCAAGACATGAACAATACTTGTACCAAGTATCCAAATCTGTAAGACCTCAAGCAAGGCATGAACAATATTTGTACCAAGTATCCAAAACTGTACGACCTCCAGCAAGGCATGAAAAATTTGTAAGACCTTACTACAGGCATAAACTCGATCCCAAAGTTAAGGCTATTGTCACACCTCCTTTTTCACTACACCCCGCAAAGGGCATGAATGAGTTTTTCCAATTAAAGGACAATCAGAACGGGATTTAGTTATTAATTATTCAGAGTCGCCACTTGGGAGATTAATGGTGTCCCAAGTCACCGGTTGAATCCCGAACCGAGGAAAGTTATGACTCTGTTAACAGTCTGCGAACCAGAAATCCGAGTAAGGAATTCTGTTAACCCGGGAGAAGGTGTTAGGCATTCCCAGGTTCCGTGGTTCTAGCACGGTCGCTTAACCGTTGTATTTGATTTTATCTGATTTTAATACATGCTAACTTATGTGCTTTTTATTTGTGAAACCTCTTATTATCATTATTTATTTTAAAAGAATTACGACGTCGTGAAAACACGTTTCGAACCACGTCGCAATCAATGCACCCGTGGTTGTCAACACGTTTCGACTTCGTCGAGATTTGGATTTGGGTCGCATCAATGCGCACCCGAGTTCAAGAAGGTACTTTAATTAAAACCGCGCTTAAATATTCTAACGTAATATTATTTTGGGGAAGACCGTGGAGTTCGCTAAATGGCCATCCCAAATTCTAATCATTTTTTAGTAACCTCATTGAGGGCCCCGTAATTAGTGATTTTATTTGGGCGAGGCTAGTAGTAATCCCGAAGTAACTATGATTTCCTACTTATTATATGTCTCTAAAAGACTGATTAATTTAGAATTAAATTACATTGAAGTAAACTAAGAACCAAATTCAAATAAAAAATGGGCCTGCCTCATGACTTTGATATAGTCCAATTGGCCCAACGAATATTGGTACGATTCCACTGCAACAATTGATATAACATTAACGAGTCACTACACTGACAATGCATACCCTCATTTTAACTGAAGCCGTGAACTCCAAAATTCCTAAACGATTTATCCTACCAATTACCTATCAAGACCTACTGCTTTTAATGAACTAAATCAATTGTGAATGAGTTTTGTTTCATGATTTTTAACTGTTTTCGATACCAATCTACCAACAACAAATTAGGTTTGCCTATCAATCGATTTCAGACCCTTTAATCAAAAGCAAACATTCTATTATACTAGCATGATCAACGACAAAAATATTAGTAACTAAGCTAAATGTCACCAGACCTGCTCCTGAATTCACATGTCATTTACATAGATCCAATTACTACTGATGACTATTAAATTCACACGAACCTTCAAATTAGACCAAACCTATGCTCAATGCTATTTCAAATGCTCATTTCAACAGTTCAACGTTGTGCAACATTCAACATGTAATCAACCTTACTGGACAATCTTAATTACATATAACTACCAGTTTATATAACAGAAAACTACACTATGAATATCAGTTAAAACACAGTCTGCCTTCAGTTGAATAATAGACCCTTTGAACATTTCATTTCAACTTCAACGAGCATACATCAGTGGGGTTCAAAGAAATGTACCTGGAAATGGGAATGTAAATAGAGAAAAGGAAAGGGGTCAGCTACTTTGAACAGCAACAGCAACAAACTCAACAATATACACCACAGAACATGCCAGGAACTTCTTTGAAAACCAGAAATACAAGCAGACTCCACAGATCAATTCAACACACACTTCAAATGCACTCCTAGCCCTCCCAGCTGAACCTAAACACCTCTGCAATACTGCTAAACCCAAAACCCAACTGAAATCCAAAACTAATAATGAAACTGTAAGATTGTTTTTGATTTCCTCATTTTTTTATGTTTTTATTTTTTGAATATTGGAATGGAACTACTAACTGGAATTGAAAGCAGGGAGGAGAGACTTTTGTGGGGATTTTCGAGCTTAGAGCTAAAGGAAGAAGAAGAACCCCCTTTTCCAAGGCATTTCATGCCCTTTTATAGGCAACCAAAAGAGAATAGATCAGATTCTGATTTTCTAATTAGTCCCTTCCCTATTTTCAGTTTAGTCCCTCTATTCTTGACTTGCTAAACAAGTAAGCACCCCTATTGTGCTGAAATGTGCACTAAAATCCCACTCTAGAAGGCCCTAGGGTATTCCCCTACCCATACAATACCTATACTGCCCTTCCATATACCTTGATATTACTATTCCTATTAGAACTACCCTTTTCCATACCCAAACTACCCCTGAAGGCTTCTCTAAGTTACTGATCCTACCCTCACCCTTAACAGCTATAACCAATCCCCTAATTTAATCTAAAACTAACTAAAATTGATTAATTAGCAGTCAGAAATCAACTAATTAAACTAACCAATCCCAATTGCTCAAATACACTAACTTAATCAAACTAAGACAAACCAGAAACTAGGATCAACCAAAGCAGGGCTTAAGCTAACATGCTCAACGTTAAATGAAATTAAACTAATTCTTAACCAATAAACTCACAATCGACCATTCAAATATCAAACTCAGAACTAACAGTAATTGACAGAACTATACTAATACAAATAAATCATAAAATTAACAGAACACTTAATGAAACAAAAACTGTAACTAAAACTTCAACCATGCGAGTAAAAAGAAACAGGAAAAACTCACAGAAGCACGAGGAACTCCGGCCAGTCACTAACGTCTGAATCCTTTCAGATTTTTGACGCGTAACATCCCTAACCATGTGTTCTTACAAGAGAACACATGGTTAAGGATACTACGGTTCGAAATCACAAAGATTTTGGTTTAGGGTTTTGGCCAGAAATTCTTAGATCTAAGATTCGAGCCGTTTCACAGTGATTTGAAGGAAAATAAACATGGATTAGTATTGACGGAAGGCCGGGGATTGTGTGGTGTGATTTTGGGCTGGTTTGGATAAACCTTCGATTTGACCGGAAACTTCAATCGAAGATTCTACGAGCTCCGGCCTTATTCGAGGGGAACCAGTGGGTGGAATGGAAAGAGGGGAGTGAGGAGGACGAGTGGTGTAATTTTGGGCTTGAACTGTGAAGGTGACGTTCACCGCCGGCGAGGGGTTTGATGGCGGCGCGGATTAGGGTTTGTTGAGGATAGGTAGGGTGAGGAAGATGAGGCAAATGGGGTAGGGGGGGGGGGAGTTTTCGGACATTTATATACAAACAACCTAGTTAGATCCAGACCGTTGGATTGATGAGATCCAACGGTCGTGATTGGGGCTGGGGAAAACGACGCCGTTTCAACACCTGGGAGGAGGACCGGGTAAGGATTTGGGCTGGACTGGTTTGGAACGGGTTTAGGGGCGTTTGTGCTTGAAAATTCCAACGCATTGGCCCAACTTTGGGTCTTTAATAAGACCACTCTTCTACTCTTATTTTCTTTTTATTTTCTTTTCTTACTTTTACAATTTTTATAATTTTTCTAATTTTTATAGAGATGTAAAACTAACATGAAATCCTAGTTATTTCCAAACGAAGACCAATTAATTCTTAAAATTGTATGAAAACTATTTCATGACGAATTCCCAATAGAAATTATTAAAATGCAAAAATGAACTAATTTTGTGATTTTCCATGTTTTGTTCTAAACAAATTAAACTTTAGTTGATAAAAAAAACATAAAACTAAAACCTAAATGAAAAAATGCATATTTTTGTATTTTATAAAAATTAACATGCACAAATAGAATGCAACAATTATCAGAAAATGATACCGAAATGCGCAAAAATTGTAAAAATAAAAAAAATTATTTTGTTTGGGATTTTGGGAATAATCATATTTAGGGCAAAAATCACATGCTCACAGCTGCCCCTCTTTGCTCGGAAACGCGAAAGGTTTTCGGGCAAAGATAAGTGAGCAAATACGAGCGATTTTTGCCCGTTCATATATTTCGTTGTGAAGCATTTTTGAAAAGTTTGACCGCATCATGCTTCAGAGGTTGCCTACATATCCTGGGCTAAACAGGAATCAGGTCAGTGTAGTTCGGGAATGACCGGTAGCTGGGACTAACGGGAGCTGTGATTGTACTGCGCTTGATGTTGTTACTACTGCTGTTACTGCTTGCTGACCTCCCTTATTACACCACGTCAAAGATAAAAGAAGCTAAACTAACTATGCTCTATGAATTACAAAAATCCTATCTAAATTCTTCAAACTTGCTCTTGTACTTCCTTGCTGCCTTGTTGTCTTGTGTCTCCTTGTTGCCTCATTGTCTTGTTCTTTCTCGATAAAATTCCCCGTTGCTATTCCCCTAGGCGGACTCCCAACTTCTGAAACTTGAACTGTATGTATTCCTCTGTTATCCAGGCGGGCTCCTGACTTCACAACACAAATACAACAACGAAAACTTTCTGCCCCAGTTTGAAAACTGAGCACATGTTACTGGCTGAGATTTTAAAAACTAAAACTTGAATTATAATACCTCTATTATCCAGGCGGACTCCTGATTTCTGAATTTGAAATTGAATGTCTCTATTCTCCAGGCGGACTCCTGACTTCTGAATTTGAAATTGAATGTCTCTATTCTCCAGGCGGACTCCTGACTTCAACTACAACTTAAAATATAACAACCTCAATTTTCCAGGCGGGCTCCTGACTTCAACTCCATTCTTCAAGCGGGCCCCTAACTTCCGAAATTTGAATTGCATGCCTCTATTCTTCAGGCGGGCTCCTGACTTCAAAATAGACAAAGAGATTGATTGAAAACTAAAATTAAATTATATCACCTCTGTTCTCCAGGCGGGCTCCTGATTTTGACTGCTAAAAATATTTAACACCTCTATTTTCCAGGCGGGCTCCTGACTGCTGAACTTAAAATTGAAGCTGCTCCTCTATTATCCAGGCGGGCTCCTGACTTCGACTGCTTAAAATATTTAACACCTCAATTTTCCAGGCGGGCTCCTGACTGCTAAAATTAAACCGTATGTCTCTATTCTCCAGGCGGACTCCTGATTGCTAAAATTAAATTGTATGTCTCTATTCTCCAGGCGGACTCCTGATTGCTAAAATTAAATTGTATGTCTCTATTCTCCAGGCGGACTCCTGATTTCAAAATAAACAAAGAGATTGATGGGAAGCTAAAAACTTGAATTGTATCACCTCCGTTCTTCAGGCGGGCTCCGGATTGCTTAAAATCTGAATGGTATGTCTCTATTCTCCAGGCGGACTCCTGATTTCTGAATTTGAAATTGAACGTATTCCTCTGTTATCCAGGCGGGCTCCTGACTGCTCCAAACAATTATGAACCTAAGGTGTTACTTCTCACTGTACCAAGGTATCTTACCCGGGTATATGAATTACGTCCTATTATCCAGGAAGGTCCTGACAACTCGCACTTATTCTAATCATGCAAACTTTGCAACCAAATTACATTCCCCTTATGCTATTCAGGATTATCTTGTGTTTAATCAAACCGCCTTTTGTGATCAAACCTGATTACTGCTTGTTTTTCCTTCTTGGAGAATACCTTCTCAACGGCTAACTTTCTGCCCCTGTTACAATCAAAGAAAATTTCGTCAGTTTAAAACGGTGGTAAGTTGATGGCCTCCTTGCTGAAAAATCCTTCCACTGCCTTGCTTTGTGTTGACTGCCTTCCACGCACTGACCCTAAACCGCTTGACTTTCTGACCAACTTTTAAATTTCCCAACATCCAGCGACTCAAATGTTTTACATTCACGCTGTTATTTCATTTTTCTGGCCTTTTGTTTAAGCTTTTGCCTTTCCCCACGACATTCCCCAATCATTTCACCGATGAAACTTCAGTTAATTCCCTGTATTCCACTTGACATCAAATTGTTTTTGACATGCTCTGACCACGTTGTGCTTTACAATTCAAGGAGCCGGTAGTGAGCTTTGAAGTCCTTTCTGCTTGCATTGACCAGGACTAGTACTGAAACATCTCAGCTAGATAAAACCCTTAAAAGAAAATGAAATGCTCTGCTTGATTTGGTGTTTCCTAAAATTGATCAGAAGGTCTTTCTTTGGACCATAATGTAGGCTTTTGGATTGGGTTAGAAAGAAAGGTATAAAAGGCTCAAAACAATTCGAATGGGTTTAAATTACAACTTTCGGAATCCAGTTTTCACAAAAATCATAACTTCTGCCCCAGTTTCTTGCTTGGGGATTTTTGGATTTCTATTTTGGTATGACTGAACCTCGGAGTAAGGTTGCCTACGTACCCTTTCGGGATCAAGTCAAACGTTGTTCACTGTATTATAATTAACTTTTGTTGTTGTGTTTTTCTTTCTTTCCTTTTCTTTTCCTTTGTTTTTCTCTTCTTTCTTTTCCTTTTGTTTCTCTCTTCTTTCTTTTCTTTTGCTTTTCTCTTTTTTTTTTCCTTTCTTCTTCTTTTTTTTTCTTTTTCTTTTCTTTCTTTTCTTTTCCTTTGTTTTTCTCTTCTTTCTTTTCGTTTTGTTTTTCTCTTCTTTCTTTTATGTTCGGCACCTGTGTTCCCTGATAGTGCCGTTGATTCCAAAAGAGGGGTATGAAAAATAAGTAAGGCTCAAAGGGGATAACAAGGGATAATAGTATTTGGATAGCAGGACAAAATGCCTTCCTCATTTCAATCTTTAAGATATGCCAAATACAAACAGATACATTCAGAAAATAAAAAAAATCATACATAATATCTCTTGACCGCATCGGAATTGATGGCCATTTCTATACATTTTCCTTCCACATCTGTCAAATACAATGCTCCGTTAGACAATACTCTGGTTATTACAAATGGTCCCTGCCAGTTTGGGGCAAACTTTCCTTTTGCTTCAGCCCAATGAGGCAAAATCCGCATCAGTACTAATTGTCCGACTTCGAATTTCCTTGGACGTACTTTCTTGTTGTGTGCTCTTGCCATTCTTCGTTGGTACAATTGGCCATGACACACTGATGCCAATCTCTTTTCATCAATCAAACTCAACTGCTCAAGACGGCTTTTTACCCATTCATCATCATCGATCTCAGCCTCTGCAACGATTCGCAGAGATGGGATTTCCACTTCTGCGGGTATTACCGCCTCGGTACCATATACCAATGAGTAAGGAGTTGCCCCTACTAAGGTACGAACGGTGGTGCGATATCCTAACAATGCAAAAGGCAATTTCTCGTGCCACTGTCTAGATCCTTCAACCATCTTCCGGAGTATTTTCTTTATATTCTTATTGGCTGCTTCAACCGCACCATTTGCCTTGGGACGGTATGGAGTAGAATGCCTATGAGTAATCTTAAACTGCTCACATGTCTCCTTCATCAAATGACTATTAAGATTAGCCCCATTATCTGTGATGATTACCTTTGGAATCCCAAACCGACAGATGATATTTGAATGCACGAAGTCGACTACAGCTTTCTTAGTCACAGACTTGAACGTCTTAGCTTCCACCCATTTGGTAAAATAATCTATAGCTATCAAAATAAACCTGTGCCCATTTCATGCTGCTGGATTAATTGGCCCAATAACATCCATGCCCCACGCAACAAAAGGCCATGGTGCAGACATCGTATGTAATTCTGATGGTGGAGAATGAATCAAATCTCCATGTACTTGGCATTGATGACACTTACGCACAAAACTGATACAATCCCGCTCCATCGTGAGCCAATAATAACCCGCTCGGAGAATCTTTTTTGCTAGAACATACCCACTCATATGCGGTCCACAAACTCCGAAATGTACCTCAGTCATGATAGTTATGGCCTGTCTTGCATCTATACATCTCAACAACTCGAGATCTGGAGTTCTTTTGTACAACACTCCTCCACTAAGGAAAAACCCGCTTGCCAATCGCCGAATCGTTCTTTTCTGATCACCAGTGGCCTGTATCGGATATACTCCCGCTCTAATGTACTCTTTGATATCATGGAACCACGGCTCTCCATCAATTTCCTCTTCTATCATATTACAGTAAGCATGCTGATCACGTACCTGAATCTGCAATGGATCAACATAAGCCTTATCTGGATGGTGCAACATTAACGCCAAAGTAGCCAAAGCGTCAGCAACTTTATTATGAATCCTTAGAATGAACCTGAATTCTATGGCCTGAAAACGCTGACAAAGCTCATTCAGACACTACCGATACGGTATAAGCTTCAAATCACGTGTTTCCCATTCTCCTTGAATCTGGTGTACCAGTAAGTCCGAGTCACCCATGACCAAGACTTCCCGTACACCCATATCCACAGCTAATCTCAATCCCAATATACAGGCCTCATATTCTGCCATGATGTTTGTACAGTAGAAATGAAGCCGAGCTGTAACAGGGTAATGCTGACCTGTTTCCGAAATAAGTACCGCTCCTATTCCCACGCCTTTCATATTTGCAGCCCCATCAAAGAAAAGTTTCCATCCCGACTTCTCAGCTTGTTCCAATTCATCAATGTGCATCACCTCTTCATCAGGGAAATAGGTTTTCAAAGGCTCATAATCTTCATCGACGGGGTTCTCAGCCAAATGATCGGCTAATGCCTGTGCTTTCATGGCAGTCCGTGTCACATAGATAATGTCGAACTCTGTAAGCAAGATCTGCCACTTTGCAAGCCTCCCTGTGGGCATGGGTTTCTGAAAAATATACTTCAACGGGTCCAAGCGAGATATAAGGTAAGTAGTGTAAGATGACAAATAATGTTTCAACTTCTGTGCCACCCAAGTTAGGGCGCAACATGTCCTTTCCATATGAGTATACTTAACCTCGTAAGATGTGAACTTCTTGCTGAAATAGTAGATAGCCTGCTCCTTTCTACCTGTAACATCGTGCTGCCCCAGTACACAGCTGAATGAACTGTCCACAATTGTCAGATATAGAATCAAAGGCCTCCCTGGTTCTGGTGGGACCAACACGGGTAGGTTTGACAAATACCCTTTTATCTTATCAAAAGCCTCTTGACATTCATTAGTCCATTTGACCGCGGCATCTTTCTTTAACAACTTGAAAATTGGTTCACAAGTTGCCGTGAGCTGAGCAATGAACCTGCTGATATAGTTCAATCTTCCCAACAAACTCATCACCTCGGTTTTGTTTCTTGGAGGTGGCAACTCCTGAATGGCTTTGATCTTCGACGGGTCTAATTCAATACCCCGCCGGCTGACTATAAACCCCAGCAACTTCCCAGATGGCACCCCAAAAGCACACTTTGCAGGATTGAGCTTAAGATTGTACCTGCGAAACCTTTGAAAGAACTTTCTCAAATCTCTAACATGGTCGGATTGCTGTCTATACTTCACGATCACATCATCCACGTATACCTCGATTTCCTTATGTATCATATCATGGAAGATGGTTGTCATGGCCCTCATATAAGTTTCCCCAGCATTTTTCAAACCAAATGGCATGACCCGATAACAATATGTTCCACACGGCGTGATGAATGCCGTCTTTTCTGCATCTCCCTCGTCCATTAGAATCCGATGATAGCCCGCGTAACAATCCACAAAAGAGCCAATATCATGTTTGGCACAATTGTCAATCAGTATATGGATGTTGGGCAGTGGGAAATTATCTTTTGGACTTGCCTTGTTAAGGTCTCGATAATTGACGCACACCCTGGTCTTGCCATCTTTCTTCGGCACAGGCACGACATTAGCTAACCAAGTGGGGTACCGTGTAACCTGAATGACCTTTGCCTCAAACTGCTTGGCAATCTCTTCTTTGATCTTCACTCTTATGTCCGTTTTGAACTTTTTCAGCTTCTGCTTGACAGGGGGAAGTGCCAGATCAGTGGGTAATTTATGAACCACCAAATCGGTGCTTAGACCTGGCATATCATCATATGACCATGCAAAAACATCTTTGTACTCATGCAATACTTTAATTATCTCCTCCTTGAGTTGTGGCTCCAGATGAACACTTACTTTAGTTTCCCGCACATTGTCTTGGTCCCCTAGATTAACTGCTTCTGTGTCATTTAGGTTAGGTTTGGGTTTTTCTTCAAAATGACTTAATTCTTTACTAATTTCCTCATAAGCTTCATCGTTGTTACAATCCACCCCATCATCACACTCGATTTCTTGTATTATTACTTTCGAGCTAGATTGGCTTTTAAAACTGGGCCGAAGTTTCCTCATGCATGTCATATCATTGATATCAGCATAAAAAGAACTGTACAAAAAGAAAAGAAAAGAAAATGGAAAGAAAATTAGGAACGAAGAAAATTGCATTTCATTGAATGTAAAGATAACAAGGTTTTAACTCATCCAAACGGACGGAACATAGCAACTGGATTACAAACCCTGGAATAATCCAGGTGACAAAAGGAAAACAAAACCCACTACCACGACTCCCTCCGAATTGGAAGAGGAGTAGCTTCCCAATTGTTGATGTTAGCATGTGGTCCGATGTACTGTATATCTGCTCCGCTTGACCCTTCCCCGGCCTCAACCATGTTTACTTCAGCAAATACTCTCTCGAACACTTTATCCAAATTCCCCTCTGCCCCAATTAGTGATCCTGACACCTTTGCCAGTGACTGCTTCTTGCTACCTGGTTTGACGAAGGACCCGGACAAGCGTGGAATTGGTTTGGGAAGAACCCAAACTCTCTTTTTCATTTTACGGGCCCTTCTAACATCTGCCGCTGTTGGTTTGAACCCTAATCCGAAGGTGTCCAGATTTTTGGGCAGGGACACAGATTGAATAATGCCCTGAAGTTCAGCCCCCAGACCTTTCCCAAGCACGAACCCGTTATTCAGCATTTCTGATACTACCATGACGGTCGCAGCTGCCACCCTGGGACATGGCATGCTTTTACCCTCGGGCACTCTGCTCACCGGGACCGTGTCGAAGACCTGATAAACCCATGGTCCCTTATCATCTTCAGTTTCTATAAAGGGCACAATGGCATCATTCATGGCGCATGTGGGATCTTCCCCATGTAACACAATTTCTTGTCTGTCCCACTCGAATTTGACCATTTGGTGCAGCGTGGAAGGCACGGCTTTGGCCGCGTGAATCCATGGTCGACCCAACAAAAGATTGTAGGATACTGCAGCATCCAACACCTGAAATTCCATAGTGAACTCGACTGGGCCAATAGTCAATTCGAGTACAATATCCCCTACTGTGTTTGTTCCTCCTCCGTCGAACCCTCGAACACAAATGCTATTTTTGCGGATTCTATCCTCATCGATCTTCAACTTGTTCAATGTGGACAACGTGCAAATATTAGCACTCGATCTGTTATCGATCAGTGCCTGAGCAACCATTGAACCTTCACATTTGACCGTCAAATAGAGAGCTTTGTTGTGTTCTGTGCCTTCCACGGGTAATTCATCATCAGAAAATGCTACCCTGTTCACTTCAAAGATCTTGTTGGCAATTGTCTCCAGATGGTTCACTGAAATTTTGTCGGGCACATGAGCCTCATTCAATATCTTCATCAAAGCTCGGCAATGTTCGTCAGAGTGAATCAATAACGACAACAACGAGATTTGGGCCGGTGTTTTTCTCAATTGTTCAAAATTGGAATAATCTTGCACTTTCATCTTTTTCAGAAACTCTTCTGCCTCTTCTTCCTTCACAACTTTTTTGACTGGCACTGGATTGTCTTTAGCGCCCTTAGCCTTTCTAAACTCGTCAGGGGCAAAACAACGTCCCGACCGAGTTAGTCCTTGTGCTTCACAACTCTCTTCCTCAATTTCCTTTCCTTTGTATGTCACCACTACCTTGTCATATCTCCACGGTACGACTTTGCTATCAACCATGGGTAACTGGACTACCAGTTTTATGACAACCGGTTCTACGTAGGCCCCTTTCACAACCAACACGGGTGCAGATGATGACCGTGGTACCACTAACTTGACTGGCTCCGGCTTTTTTGCAGCCACAAATGGTCCTTTTCCCATTACCAACACTGGCTTGTCTTTTATTGCTTTTAACTGAACCACTGGCCTTGCACTCACTGTCTTTTCTTTGGCTTCCGTAGAACGAATCACCATAACCACCTGCGAAGGTTTTTTAGGCTCTGTTCCCTTATGTATCAGTTCAATCATATTGGCCTCATAATGTGCGGGTAACGGATTTTGGTTGATGTTTGGGGCCTCTGGAGCCTGTACTTCAATACGGCGATTATCAATGAGCTCTTGTATTGCGTTTTTCAACTTCCAACATTTTTCAGTATCATGGCCTAGCATCCCTGAGCAATACTCGCAGCTAATAGAATGGTCCAGGTTTCTGGGAAGGAGGTTTGGTGCTTTGGATTCAATCGGGGTCAACATTCCCAACTGTTTCAATCTGTGGAAGAGAGCGGTATAAGATTCTCCCAGCGGAGTAAATGTTTTTCTGTTTGGGGCCTTCTCACTTCTAAAAGCTTGATTTGGGCGGAAGTTGGTTCCTGGTCTGTTTGCCCTGGGAGGTGGATAGGTGTTTTGTGGGGGTGGATGAGTGTTTTGGGGATTCGGTGTACGGCATTGCGAGTGCACCGGGGGCTGAGTGTAGGTCTGGGTGTGGTGGATAGAAAAGTGTGGTTCCGGTAGTGGATAGTAGTGTTGCAGTGGGCCATATGAGGTATATTGGTAGTTTGGGTGGTGGGGTCTGGGTTGGTTGTAGTAGAGTGGAGGGTTATTGGGCCTGGACCAAGCGTTAACTTCAACTGTAACAACTTCTTCTTTCTTCTTCTTTCCAAGCACACCACCAGTACCGCTTTGGATGGCCTGGGTGGTTGCTTTCAAGGCCGAGTAGCTCAAGATCTTGTTAGATTTCAATCCTTCTTCAATTATGGCTCCCATCTTTACCACTTCATTAAACGATTTTCCGACGGAGGTCACCAGATGATCAAAATAGGTAGGCTCCAATGTTTGCAAGAAGTAATCTACCATCTCACTCTCCCTCATTGGAGGATCAACCCTTGCAGCTTGTTCCCTCCAGCGGAAACCAAACTCTCAAAAACTCTCCCCAGGCTTCTTTTCCAGTTTCAACAATGACAAACGGTCGGGGACTATCTCAAGGTTACATTGAAAATGGCCAATGAATGCCTGTGCCAAATCATCCCATGTATACCATCGATCGGGGTCTTGCCTCGTGTACCATTCTAGCGCTGACCCGCTCAGGCTTTGACCGAAATATGCTATCAACAATTCATCCTTTCCCCCAACACTTCTCATTTTGCTACAAAAGCCACGCAGATGGGCTACTGGGTCACCGTGCCCCTCATACAAGACAAACTTCGGCATTTTAAACCCCGCAGGCAACTGAACATCAGGAAAAGGGCACAAATCTTTTTATGCGACGCTGACTTGGTTACCTAAACCATGCATGTTCCTGAAGGATTGCTCCAGGCTTTTGACTTTTCGAATCACTTCCTCCTGTTCTGTATTCTTAACTGGTTTCTCAACCTCTCCCGGGATTTCAAAATGGGGAGAATAGGTGTATGGCTCAGGTGCTTTGAAAGTGGGTTCGGGAGGGTAATATTGGGTGTCGTGAGCTTGGAATAGTAGCTCACTGGATGATCTATGTAGTGGGGCTGGGGGAGGTGCCACAAAGACGGGAACCATGGGTGGTGGAGGGTTCTGTTTAGGGGGTGGAGATGGGGGAGCGTATGAAGTGGTACCATAACCCTGGGCATGATAGGGGAAAGCTGAAGATGCGTGGGGGAGTGGTGGGCTCCTGAGCTTGGGCCAAGGGTGGGATGTAAGATGGATTAGCAGGATATAATGGTGTCGGATGTCCCTGAGACCATGCCCGATGCATTTCAGCCATTTGTGCTTTTAATTTCCTCATCTCTTCTTTCATAGCACCCACATCTGTTACCTCAACTTCATTTGAAGGGTCTACGATGCTGATTTCCGAATCCTGCCCTGTCATTTTTACTTGATCTTTCGACCAGGTGTTGTATGGGTGAGTTGCCAGAATTGCCAATCAACTAACCACCTACCTGGACTCACACATTTAGACAACCACTTTGTTAGCGATTAGGTTTTAACAGATTTAACAACCGCACATTGGCATGAATGCATTTATACAATTAATCATTTCTATTATGCATTTGCTCGATCGCATGCGTCATCCTGGCACTTCGTTCCTCGTTTCCTTTTACCCTTCTTTCAAATTTCATCACCTCATCCCTTTCTTGTGCTCTTCTCTTTCTTTTGTTTCTTTCTCTTTTGTGTTCCCGCTCATTTCTCTTTTGTTTTTCCGCTCTTTTCTCTCTTTCTCTCTTTCCTTGGTTTTTCTCTTTTTTTTACGATTACAGTCGAATCCTATAGGGATTGCCTACGTATCGTGACCCCGCACGAATCAGACCAAGCGTAGTTCATGAAAATAAATGCGACAATACAGGGTGAATTTTTTTTGGAATTTTCAATTTTCATTACTAAAACAAACTATTACAAACTCAACACTTTTCGGAATGAAACTAACAGACGCAAATTAAAAGCAAATACAGACTCTAAGACTACAGACGTACTCGACCTGGAAAGATAACAGACATACAAAATACTGACTCAAAAATGGTAGAAAATTACAGACACGGACTATGCATACTCTAGTGCTTCAAAGTTAGGTGTCCGCGGGGCGTCGTTCGGCCTCGCCGCGGGCCTAGGATCCAAATCCCTTTCAAGCTGCTCTAACTCGTTTATGGTTCGCTTCACATAGATCATCACTGCTGAGACAAACGTAGTATAGGTCATGTCTTCACAAACCCGGAATCTCCTGAAAATGGCATGAGCAATGGCTCTGATCCTGTCTCTTGTTTGCTTCTTTTCTATGAGCAAGCGTCTTATCTGATCGCTGCACGTATTTAAAGCTCGAGAGTCCTGCAGGTGTTGGTCTTGCAGCCGCTGCACTTCTACCTCAATTTGGGCCAATAAGTCGTAACAATGTCCACTTTCAATTTCAAAATCTCTAGCCTGCCTAACCGTTTTACCCTCAAGGGCAACCACTTTTCTTTTTAAGTTGGCGACAATTTTCTCATGGTCCCTTTTTAACTGATTCAGGTAATGGCGACGCTCCTCTATTCTTGTAGCCCATTGCGCTTTAAGTTCTGCCACGACATTCTCAGATTTTTCTAATTCATCCCGCCATTCCCTGACTTCATTTTCTAATCTTTTTATCAATTGCTCATCTGATCGGCTCCTTGGTTGCTTATCGACGGTTATCTTCAGTTGCCGGATTTGGGCCCTAAGTGCTTCATTTTCTCGAGTCAGTCTATTCTTTTCACCTTGATCTGCAACAACCTGTACACTGTTCTCGAATTTCAGACTCTCAACTTGCTGCTTCAGTTTACCAATCTCAACTCGATAGCCTTCTTCCTTTGCTAACCAATCCCACTGCTCTTGGGACGACTTGGCGAAATCTTCGAGATGAGGTCTTTTAGCCGGTCTCCCGCGTGCCACGTCACCTCTTAACCAATCATGATACCCTGGGGCAACTTCCCCTTTGACCCTATCTGACACACAAGTGTTTGCCATCAAATGTTGACACTCACTCCAAATTTGGCGAACCTCCTCCTCAGGGAACCGACCGTCAGGACTAATTTCGACCACTTGGGTACTCAGATCTTCATCTCTTAGTACTACTTGATACCTTCCGAGTTGCCTCAGAACCCGATATGGTGCATAGGACTGGATGCTTTTGAGTCCCATTAACAAAAATTGTGGCCGGGCTGCTGGCATATATATGATTTCTTCGACAGGCAACCATCCAAGCACCCACTGTATCTGGCTGGAATTGAGGTTCCGAAATAATAATGCCCAGGCCGTGACTCCTTCAGGTAGACTAGCCCCTTTGATTCTTGTGTAAAATTCACCTATACAAGTTTTCTCAACCGAACCATAACTCAATAGCTGAGAGCGAGGGCACAAATGCTCAGTCATCCACATTTGTAACAGCAAGTTACATCCCTCAAAAAATTTGCCCCCAGCTTTGCACGCAGTGAGTGCTCGGAAGATATCAGCCACGATCATAGGTGCTAAAGTGCTTTTCCCCATGGTTTGCAAGGTACTGACGACCCCTGCTACTTTCAAATCAATATTACCATCTTTCCTTGGGAATATTATGAGGCCCAAGAAGGCTATCATAAAAGCCACCCGTCTGTGTTCCTCCTATTTTTGTCGGTTACTTCTACTGCATAGCTTAAAGTCTGGATTGTTGAACCCGCCCACGTGGCCATACCTATCATATATGAAGCGGAAACTGCAGAAACCCTTTGCAAAATCAGGATGATGAACTGTTCGGGGTATTTTCACGGAATCCAAGAATCAGTGTATGGTAATAGCTCTAGGAGCAATCAAGTACTTGAACCTCAATGGAGCTTGATCACTTCCGATATACCCCGCTATTTCTTCTAATGTTGGGGTGAGCTCACAGTCTGAGAAATCAAATACATTATGTGTCGAATCCCAATGGGCGACCAACCTGATAATATCCCCCCGAGGCTGAATGTTTAATAAATCCGGAAGGTCTTTCAAATATTTTTTCACTTCGTCTTGCCCCTCTTTGCCTAAATCATTCCACCATAATTGCAGCTCAAAAGGGATTTTGGTCATTATTGAAAAGGGCTCATTTATCATCGTGCTCATCCTGCACATTTATTAAAGCGTTTAAGCAAAAAGAAAACTTTTTATTTGAAAAAAAAAACTATCTATATTTTGACTCAAAATTACCGATATATTTTCAAGCGAAGCACTTGACTCTCAAACATGGCCCTTCAGCATTTTGGGAATAAAGATTTTAAGGCTATTTATGACAAGACGACTCTACTTATCTTATTCACAATTCTTACTTCTCTTTTTTTTTTAAATTTAAGATGAAAATACCCAGTATTGCAACACGGTCTTTCAACGCCCCGAGGACGAAAACTTAAGGCTTTGTGGATTGAAAAAAAACATGACCACAGGTGGCTATCTATGCAAGGTCAGCCTTCCGGCGTTCCGTTTGGGAACATTTGGCTATTTTTGACAAAAGGCATCACCTGGTTTATTTATGACAAAAATTAAAATTTTGATATTTTTTGGTTTTTTTTTGCAAAGGGGAGGTTGGACCCGATGAGGGTTGCCTACGTATCTCACACCCTGTGAGAATCAAACCGGCGTAGTTCGGGCAAATTAACCGAACTATTTTTGAAAACAAAACTCTTTTCTTTTTCATTTTCCATGGCATGACAAACTATCTTTCCTTTTCTATTTTGAAAACAAGACAAAATAACGACTCTCTTTTTCTTTTTCATTTTCAACAAAAAACAACCTATTTTTCCAAACTAAAAATAAAAGACTCTGTTCCTATTTCTTTTTCAACAAACAATAAAACAACCTATTTTTCCAAACTAAAACAAAGACTTTTTTTCCTTTTTGAGTAACACAAACTATTTAAAACTAAAATAATTTTTCATTTTCTCAAAATTTCGGCAGAGTTTCGGCAGTATTTGGGCATTGGTTTTTTTCTAAAAAATAGTCAATTAGCTCTCTACACTATTATTTCTCTCTTTTTCTCTTTTTCTCTTTTTCTCAATTTTTCGACATTTAAAAGCCGGTCAACCCCTGTGTGGTCATTTTCATTTCAGGATGGTCATTTTCATTTCAGGATGCTAGTCCTAGACGGACCCAACCCCTGTGTTGAGTCCCCTAAGTCAAATGCAACATGATGCAAATAATTGTTCCTACTAGAGATCCGGCATGAAGTCATGTTATTCTATGTTCAAAATCTGGGTCGGTGTTCTAGACTGTGTACCGAGCGGATAACTCAAGTCGAGGAGGGGGCAACTTACCGGGAACCAAAAGACCATCCGGCTTCGCAACTTGTCCGGCATCTTTCTTATTTCAAGGTATGACACTAACAGAATAGGGAGTCTCAACCAGTAAGCACATCCCCGGAGGTAAAGAGAGAAGGGCGTCGATACAGTTTATATACAGTTCAGATAATATCAAAGCGGTAACATTTAGCACATTTAGCATAAAACATGTAGGAAAATCAGATACAATTAAATACAACAATTTATCTAAGCTCGAATTCTGAACCCTGAACCAGAGATTCTGGGTTCGTTCCCCAGCGGAGTCGCCAGAGCTGTCACACCTCCTTTTTCACTACACCCCACAAAGGGCATGAAGGAGTTTTTCCAATTAAAGGACAATCGGAACGGGATTTAGTTTAATTATTCAGAGTCGCCACTTGGGAGATTAATGGTGTCCCAAGTCACCGGTTGAATCCCGAACCGAGGAAATTTATGACTCTGTTAACAGTCTGCGAACCAGAAATCCGAGTAAGGAATTCTGTTAACCCGGGAGAAGGTGTTAGGCATTCCCAGGTTCCGTGGTCCTAGCACGGTCGCTTAACCATTGTATTTGTTTTTATCTGATTTTAATACATGCTAACTTATGTGCTTTTTATTCGTGAAACCTCTTATTATCATTATTTATTTTAAAAGAATTATAACGTCGTGAAAACGCGTTTCGAACCATGTCGCAATCAATGCACCCGTGATTGTCAACACGTTTTGACTTCGGCGAGATTTGGATTTGGGTCGCATCAATGCGCACCCGAGTTCAAGAAGGTACTTTAATTAAAACCGCGCTTAAAGATTCTAACGTAATATTATTTTGGGGAAGACCGTGGAGTTCGCTAAATGGCCATCCCAAATTCTAATCATTTTTTAGTAACCTCATTGAGGGCCCCGTAATTAGTGATTTTATTTGGGCGAGGCTAGTAGTAATCCCGAAGTAACTATGATTTCCTACTTATTATGTGTCTCTAAAAGACTGTTAATTTAGAATTGAATTACATTGAAGAAAACTAAGAACCAAATTCAAATAAAAAATGGGCCTGCCTCATGACTTTGATATAGTCCAATTGGCCCAACGAATATGGGTACGATTCCACTGCAACAATTGATATAACATCAACGAGTCACTACACTGACAATGCATACCCTCATTTTAACTGAAGTCATGAACTCCAAAATTCCTAAACGATTTATCCTACCAATTACCTATCAAGACATGCTGCTTTTAATGAACTAAATCAATTGTGAATGAGTTTTGTTTCATGATTTTTAACTGTTTTCGATACCAATCTACCAACAACAAACCAGGTTTGCCTATCAATTGATTTCAGACCCTTTAATCAAAAGCAGACATTCTGTTATACTAGCATGATCAACGACAAAAATATTAGTAACTAGGCTAAATGTCACCAGACCTGCTCCTGAATTCACATGTCATTTACATAGATCCAATTGCTACTGATGACTATTAAATTCACACAAACCTTCAAATTAGACCAAACCTATGCTCAATGCTATTTCAAATGCCCATTTCAACAATTCAACGTTGTGCAACATTCAACATGTAATCAACCTTACTGGACAATCTTAATTACATATAACTGCCAGTTTATATAACAGAAAACTACACTATGAATATCAGTTAAAACACAGACTGCCTTCAGTTGAATAATAGACCCTTTGAACATTTCATTTCAACTTCAACGAGCATACATCAGTGGGGTTCAAAGAAATGTACCTAGAAATTGGAATGTAAATAGAGAAAAGGAAAGGGGTCAGCTACTTTGAGCAGCAACAACAACAAACTCAACAATATACACCACAGAACATGCCAGGAACTGCTTTGAAAATCAGAAATACAAGAAGACTCCACAGATCAATTCAACACACACTTCAAATGCACTCCTAGCCCTCCCAGCTGAACCTAAACACCTCTGCAATACTGCTAAACCCAAAACCCAACTGAAATCCAAAACTAATAATGAAACTGTAAGATTGTTTTTGATTTCCTCATTTTTTGATGTTTTTATTTTTTGAATACTGGAATGGAACTACTAACTGGAATTCAAAGCAGGGAGGAGATCCTTTTGTGGGGATTTTCGAGCTTAGAGCTTAAGGAAGAAGAAGAACCCCCTTTCCCAAGGCATTTCATGCCCTTTTATAGGCAACCAAAAGAGAATAGATCAGATTCTGATTTTCTAATTAGTCCCTTCCCTATTTTCAGTTTAGTCCCTCTATTCTTGACTTGCTAAACAAGTAAGCACCCCTATTGTGCTGAAATGTGCACTAAAATCCCACTCTAGAAGGCCCTAGGGTATTCCCCTACCCATACAATACCTATACTGCCCTTCCATATACCTTGATATTACTATTCCTATCAGAACTACCCTTTTCCATACCCAAACTACCCCTGAAGGCTTCTCTAAGTTACTGATCCTACCCTCACCCTTAACAGCTATAACCAATCCCCTAATTTAATCTAAAACTAACTGAAATTGATTAATTAGCAGTCAGAAATCAACTAATTAAACTAACCAATCCCAATTGCTCAAATACACCAACTTAATCAAACTAAGACAAACTAGAAACTAGGATCAATCAAAGCAGGGCTTAAGCTAACATGATCAACGTTAAATGAAATTAAACTAATTCTTAACCAATAAACTCACAATCGACCATTCAAATATCAAACTCAGAACTAACAGTAATTGACAGAACTATACTAATACAAATAAATCATAAAATTAACAGAACACTTAATGAAACAAAAACTGTAACTAAAACTTCAACCATGCGAGTAAAAAGAAACAGGAAAAACTCACAGAAGCACGAGGAACTCCGGCCAGTCACTAACGTCTGAATCCTTTCAGATTTTTGACGGGTAACATCCCTAACCATGTGTTCTTACAAGAGAACACATGGTTAAGGATACTACGGTTCGAAATCACAAAGATTTTGGTTTAGGGTTTTGGCCAGAAATTCTTAGATCTAAGATTCGAGCCGTTTCACAGTGATTTGAAGGAAAATAAACATGGATTAGTGTTTAGGGAAGGCCGGGGATTGTGTGGTGTGATTTTGGGCTGGTTTGGATAAACCTTCGATTTGACCAGAAACTTCAATCGAAGATTCGACGAGCTCCAGCCTTATTCGAGGGGAACCAGTGGGGGGAATGGAAAGAGGGGAGTGAGGAGGACGAGTGGTGTAATTTTGGGCTTGAACGGTGCAGGTGACGTTCACCGCCGGCGAGGGGTTTGATGGCGGCGCGGATTAGGGTTCGTTGAGGATAGGTAGGGTGAGGAAGATGAGGCAAATGGGGTAGGGGGAGTTTTCGGACATTTATATACAAACAACCTAGTTAGATCCGGACCGTTGGATTGATGAGATCCAACGGTCGTAATTGGGGCTGGGGAAAACGACGCCGTTTCAACACCTGGGAGGAGGACCGGGTAAGGATTTGGGCTGGACTAGTTTGGAACGGGTTTAGGGGCGTTTGGGCCTGAAAATTCCAACGCATTGGCCCAACTTTGGGTTTTTAATTAGACCACTTTTTTACTATTATTTTCTTTTTATTTTCTTTTCTTACCTTTACAATTTTTATAATTTTTCTAATTTTTATGGAGATTTAAAACTAACATGAAATCCTAGTTATTTCCAAACGAAGACCAATTAATTCTTAAAATTGTTTGAAAACTATTTCATGACGAATTCCCAATAGAAATCATTAAAATGCAAAAATGAACTAATTTTGTGATTTTCCATGTTTTGTTCTAAACAAATTAAACTTTAGTTGATAAAAAAAACATAAAACTAAAACCTAAATGAAAAAATGCATATTTTTGTATTTTATAAAAATTAATATGCACAAATAGAATGCAACAATTATCAGAAAATGATACCGAAATGCACAAAAATTGTAAAAATAAAGAAAAATTATTTTGTTTGGGATTTTGGGAATAATCATATTTAGGGAAAAAATCACGTGCTCACAGCTATATATCGAACTTGTAAGACCCCTAAAAAGACATACCCTCGATATAGACGCCTAAACTACTTCACTCAGGATCAAAATGGCTCTGGCCAAGCACAAATTACTATGGTCATACGGATGTACCAGCCAAACAATTGCGACTCGGGGACGCCCGACCGTCGCTACAAAATCACAGGTCATTACTTCGAAACTACTTCAAAAAGAACCGGTTAAACAGGTTACCCTCGGCATAGGCAACAGAGCTTCAACCATGTCAGCTCCAAATCACAAGCTTCAGGCTACTCAGCCTCCGAGCCAAACCTCTCGAGGTGCTCAAACATTGCCGCAAGTTACTCGAAATAAGGTTCTTCCCGAATTAACGGCGGGTCAGGCAAAAATTACTTCAAAAGTCCTTAACGAGGGGAAAATAAAGCCAATAAAAGGTCGCTTCGACCCAAAGCATAGGAGCCATTGTCGCTAGCTTACTTTAAAAGGTCTCTTCGACCCAAGGCGTAAGAGCCATTGTCTCTAGCCCGCATAAAAAATCGCATCGGCCCAAAGCATAAGAGCCATTGTCGCCAGCTCACACAAATTGGAAAACTTGAGGGTCGATTGAGCTCGAGTTTAAACCCAACTCGGAGACAGAACCCAAAATAGTTAACTATATATGCCTAAGGGCAAAGCGTAAGAGCCATTGTCACCAGCCTAATGAGCCTCAGGTCCATGCACATAAAAGTTCACTTCGATCAAAGGCGTAAGAGTCATTATCGCCAGCTCACACAAATTTGAAAACTTGAGGGTCTCTATTGAGCTCGAGTCGAAACCTGACTCGGAGACTGAACCCAAAATAATTAACTACATATGCATAAGAGCAAAGCATAAAATCCATTGTCGCCAGCCTAATAAGCCTCGGGGCCATGCACATAGAAGATGGCTTCGATCAAAGGCGTAAGAGCCATTTTCGCCAGCCCACGTAAACGTAAAAACCTGAGCGTCAAATGAGCTCCAGTCAAAACCCGACTCGGAGACTAAACCCAAAATAGTTGAACAAAAGCATAAGAGCTCAAATGCAAGCTTATACTAAAGGTCGCATCGACCAAGCGCGTAAGAGCCCCCAGGCCAGCCTAATGAGCCCCAGGGCCGTATCATCAAACCTAAAGACTCCTACTAACTCAAAAGGTCAAAGATCTGGCTAAAATCTTGGCTAAATGAAACCCAGAAGATACAAAATCGCGAGGATTCCCTCTTATACATACAAGTAATGGAATACAAGCTCCGTTTACAGCATACTATGAAAGCTATATACACAAGAACAAGAAGAAAGTAAACTTACCCCTTTGGGACTATGGCCCGGCAGCCTCGTCCTTGCCATCTTCGGCATCATACAGAAGGAACTTGGCATCATACTCCTCACCCTTAGCTTGCTCGATCTCTTTCAAAAGATGAAAGCTCCTAGCATGAATATCCTCGAGAGTTTCCCTCCGAGATTTGCATTTCGCATACTCTTTGCTATTGCTCACACAATCGAGGGCTCTCCTCAATTCAGCTCTAGCAAAAGTAGTGCTCTTCAAATAGGCCACTGCTTTTTCATCTACCCTGGTGCTGCTCATTACAACCTCGGCCTAGACATTCACTACCTCGGCCTTCGCCTTCGAGAGATCGAATGCGAGCCTTGCGATCATGTTCGCTCATGCAGACTCATTTCCACGAACGATCCGGATTTTTGCCCAAGGGTAGAAATCATAGCGAAATCACTCTCCTTGTCCGCAATTTGGGTATCTACATGGGATTGCAGCTCGCCGAACTCACATTTGACCCTGCCAACTTTGCCCCAGAGTCGCTCCAGCTCCCCCGTTTTGCTCTCCAACTGAAATATCGAAACGTTAACCTCTGAAGATGAAATAAGGAGCATACGTCAACATGAAATGCAAGGTACCTGTCTCTCGAGGAAGCTCTCGTGGCTCCGGCTTCAATCCGCCTCACACCACAAGGATTCCAGCTCGTTTTCGTTTTTCACACAAAGAAGCTTAAGGGATTTCTCCTTATCCAAAGATCTCCACAATCGAGCCTCATAACGAAGTAGCTCGTATTTGAGCCTATCAAAGGCCTGCAAAAGAAAATTCAATGATAAAGAAAGGGTGTGAAATCGGAATGGCCCTATGCCGGTTACCAAACTTACCATAATGCCGAGCCGCTGAGCCTCACCAATGGTCGAGCCAATGTTCGATGGCTTAGTGTCCCCCGAAGAACCTTTGTCAGAAGAAGAAGGCACCACGTGTCCCTCACTCTTTGAAGCGCTATTAGCAGAAACGGGGAATGTTTTTTCGAGAACGAAAGCCTCCGAAACCAAATGATCGGTCGAATTGCGTCTCCTGAACCGCTGAGAGGGACTCACCCCGCTGCGAGCCTCCTCACACCCCAAAGATCCTTTCCGTTTATCATCGACCCTCGACCCCAAGGTTAGTAGTCTCTCCTCCTCCCCCAGAGGGCATGGCCTCATCTGAGAGAAATCTCCAGTACTTGCGGCGGCTAAGTTAGTAGGCTAAAAAGAAGAAACCCCATTTTGGGGAAGCAAACCACTAGGCGCCTACCATGATGCTTTGCCTCACACCTCCCTTTGGACAGGTCTAGCCACCTGCGCCTATCATAAGTTGAGCAAGTTCCAGCTTACGAGACCACTCGGCCAAATCAGGGACATTGTTTGGCAACCAGGGAGTTGCTACAGAAATGAAACAAAAAAATGTCATTACAGAGCCCGCCACCAGTCAAAACGATGAAAAAACAGGTGCGACACTTACGTGTGAAGTTCCATTTCTAAAGAAAGTGCAAAAGCTCTCCAGGAATGATATCGATCGTTTGAGCTCGAACGAACTGGTTCGTCCATCCATGATCCTCATCCTCTTCACTGCTAATGATGGGAGCCCGGGTGGATCGACGCTGCAGAGCAATCAAATCTCGATAGCGCAGTGGCCGATATAGCCTCACAAGATGACTGAGGGTAAACTCAATCCCGTCCTTGTTGGTGAAATATCGTATCATCTGCAATATCTTCCAAAGGAATGGGTGAGCCTGCGCCAAGGTAACCCGATATGTCCGACAGAACTCAAGTACGACCCGGTCGTGGGGACCCGATGCAAAAGTATGTGTGTACATGCTCAAAAACCTCTCGACATAGGCCATGATGCTCTTCTCAGAGGAAGGTACTTGTAATACCTTACCTTCTCCCCATCCGCAATCTTTTCTGATCATCTAGAGGTTTTCCTCTCCTACTGATAAGATCAACCTCGACGCATGCTCCTGATATCCTGGAACATTAGGAGGTCTTCCCAACGTAATATCTATTCTCGAGGCCTGCTCACCGGGCACCGGTGGTGTACCACCGACCGAATGCGGAACGTAGATAGAACTACCCTCTCTTTGTTGGGCAGATATCGACATATCAGCCATGGCTATGATAAAATAAGAAGGGGTAGGTATAAATTTGAGCAAAGATTTTGAGTTGGAACAACGGGAGAACTAGCACAAAGCGTCAGGTTCCGTGGTCACTCAAAATAGAATAATCACCAATTGAGAGGAAAATGAATAAATATATAGGGGCAAGGCAGTGGCCGCTCGCCTACCTAGAGGGTCAATTAATTCTGGTCGTGTTAACATCAACCTTTTTCTAGGGAAATGTACTGACAGGATCACCTCGAGGTCCCTGTACCAGACTACTCGAATGCTACTATCCCACGAAATTCGAGAAGCAGCGAGGCCAATCTAACTTCGGGACCGAAGTCCTCGCTATCACTGTACCAGACTCCTCGCTATCACTAGCACCGGCCCTAAAGAAGCTGCCAATCTAACTTCGGGACAGGACCAGATTTAGGGGTCCCGGTAGATCCAAATACGGTTTTCGAAGAGCTAACGCCAAAAGTCAAAGGTTAACTCCACACGAGCAACGAGGTAAGAAGAACGAAAAGACAGAGAGAAGAAAAACCCTTTTTTCATTACCAAAAATATATTTACAAGGGACGTCTTTACAAGACTCACTCCCCCGGGAGTACATGCACAAAAAGAAAAAGGGGAAAAGGCAAAAGCGACACGAGGCATACTCTTCATCGCCACTATCCTCCGAACCATCTCTGGGACGATCAAAAGTGCCAACTTTATCTCCAGCCCCCGGGCCTCCTCAATTCCAACTGATAGATCGACGCCTCCGGCCTCGATCTCCTCCATGGTTTTCCTCCTTGCCTCTGCCCTAGAATGTTCGATGGCCCGAGCCAGTTTTTGCTCGGCCTTTATCGATATGTCATGGGCTATTTGATTCACTGTGGCTGCGCCCTTCAGGTAAGTAGCAACATTTCCTTCGATCTCAGACTTGGTCGCAACCAGCGCAGCAATCTCCTTCCGAGCATCCTTGAGAAGATCATGGGTCGACGTCAACTCCGAGGTCACTGCCTAGTTTTGTTTCCTCAGCCCGAGGATCTCCACATTCAGTCGCCCAGTCTTCGAGTCTTTTTTCTCGAACTACAAAAAGAAAAGTAAACTAGTCAGTATCGAATTATGGGAGTAAAGGAAAGACTCATGCATAACAAAATACCTGCTCGGCAAGGGCAGCTTTTTCTCGGAGTGCTCCCTCAAAAGTAGCCCGGAGTTTGCCTGACTCTTTCTCCTTCCGGGTAGAACGAGCCTCCGACTCTTACAGTCATAAGGAGAGCTTCTCAAGCTCCTTCTCACGGCACGAAAGCTCCTCGTTAAGCTTGGAGAGGGCATGATCATACATCTCCTTGCACTACAGCAAATTAGAAGAGTTAGAATAATGAAGAAAGATGCTTGAGGCTAAAAGAAATATACTTAGTAGATATCACCTGTTGCATGAACCTCTCGACCGCCTTGACAGGGCCGGGAGCATCAAGAACGACGTTCCTTCTAACATCGTCAAGAATATTTCCCAGCGTGCCTCCCCCTTGAGAGGACCCCGGCTTTTGCGGCGTTCACATCTTGAGCATCCCTTAGCTCCCCTGATGATAAATAAGATCCAAAAATGAAATTATCTATGTCACCAATGTCCCCGAGGGGCCAATTCTGCTCCTAATAAGCTCCGGGTCCCGACCTTCCAAGGTCAGCAGCAATAGTCCCCCAACAGAAACTGCACCGAACCCGGTCATGGCATCCGAGTCAACATTGACAAATTCCTCGAGGATCTTCGGTCTACGGGGATGACCTGAGTTAGCCGTCCCCGATACAACAGCTTCCGGTTGGAGTGTCTGCGGGGCTCCCTCTCCTCCA
Source organism: Nicotiana sylvestris (assembly GCF_000393655.2). NCBI lineage: Eukaryota > Viridiplantae > Streptophyta > Magnoliopsida > Solanales > Solanaceae > Nicotiana > Nicotiana sylvestris. The sequence continues at coordinate 79,484,613 of NC_091068.1, read as the reverse complement.
AATGGTATCCACTCTCGTCATCATTTTCGTCCCCAGTACTGTGGCTTGCCTCGGAAGCAGAAGCTGAGGTCCCAATGGAAATTCTAGGCCTATGCGGCTTAGGTTTCTTTGTCACAGAAGGGTTGGTAGCCTCCTTGCCTTTCCTTTTATTACCCTCGACAAGCTCCGAAACCTCTGTCCCGCTTTCAGGGGTGGTCTTATCAGCACATTCTCGCCAAGGCCTGCACGAGCATAGCATCCACAACTTATCAGCATAAGAAGGTACAAGAAAAAACATAGGGTTAAGACGTAGGCGACAAGAGAAACTTCACCATGGTTCTTAGCCATCCACTACATCTTAGCCAGGTCGATCCAAGATCGAGCAAGATACGGAAACTTGTTGTCCAAACTCCCAATCCATCCTGGAAGATCCGAGACCGCTTCAGGATACCAAGTGACAGTTGTAGAAAACAAAAGAGGTCATCTTTTTTGGAAGAGAGAAAAAATATCACAAAACATGTTCGAAGGAAAAAATGCTTACGCTGCATGTTCCACCTCTCAGGTAAAGGCATCCTCCCGACAAGAATGATGTCCGAGGTTTTAACTCAGACGAACCTACTCTTCCATCCCCGATCTTTCTCCTCATCGGTGCTCAAGAAAAATGATTTCTTGGGTCGATGATGAAGCCTAATCAAGCCTCGATAGAACTGGGGGCTGTACATCCTCATCAAATGATTCAGGGAAAAGGTCTCGTCCCCAACCTTATCGATAAAATAACGAAGCATCAAGACTATCCTCCAAAAAGAGGGATAGATTTGACCGAGCTTCACCTGATATTTATCGCAAAAGTCGAGGATGACCGGAACTATCTTCGGGGGAGGGGATCCAGAACGATCGGCCAGAACCAAAGTAAAGAGATAAGTATATACGTGGAGGAAACCGGCTTTGTAATCTATTATGTTCTCATCAGGGATGAGAATCTCCACCTCCACTACCTTCCTCCACCGGTAGTCCCTTTTTACCGTCCCTATATCGATCACGACACTGACGTATCGGGACACGTGTTCGCATCAGCCCGGTGTAGCAAGGGGTTTATCGATGGTATAATCTTTTGACATGTCAAGATCGGGGGAGTGCATTGTCCCAGGGTAGGTATCACTTTTGTCTTCTTCTTAGACGGCCGAGATGAAGAGACGACTTCGTTTCGCCGAGGAACCGTCTTGGAAGTTCTGGCCATTACGATGGTAAAAGTTTCTTTAAGAAAGTAAGAAGGAATAATGTAGAAGGAGATGGGTCTGGATTCGTGAATTTAAAGATGTTGGGAAAATAAGGATAATCAAAAAGTTGATATATTTATAAGAATCACATGGACAGCGAAAGGGATGAGCCAATAGTGGTTCGTGAGTTTCTCGATAGTCGCATTTGACGGCGACCCTTGCACAGTTTTTTGGGGCATGGCATTTAATGCTCTAATAGGCTGACGTCATGGCGATGATGTCCTCGGAATAGAGGCTCAAAATCATTTCATATTACTTCATTCTAGGAAACGCAAAACTATCTATATACGGCAAAATCGGAGGGACCAATTTCTCATCATTAGGGCATTTCAAGAAATCATCTCGAGTCCTCGAGGCTACAAGGCTATTGTCAAGCTCCCTCTCTCAAGGTTCGTTGATACCCGACCTAACGATAATGTTGGCAGCGGTCTTGATGGGAATGGGGAGTTCCCAAGGCATGCAACTAGTATTGGCAGAGCCTGGTGCCATCTAGTTGTCCCATCCTCTTATTTTTGTAATTAATGCTTTTGCAATATGTTGGGATTCACCTCCTATATAAAGGGGGTCTTTGACATTTTGTAAGGGTTCGGTTGCTTCAATTGTTACACATGAAATATACATGAAACATTCCATTTTGCTCTCTAACATACTCTCTTGATATTATTGCTTTCATTTATTATCTTCATATTTGTTCATCATTTATTTCTTATCATTGGCCATAAAGAGCCTTCGTTTATTTTAACATAACTGTTAGTCACACTTCAACTGCCTTCGATAGCTTGTAATGGAGCTTTGGAATCGACTTCGAGGCCCCGCATCCACAAGCTCGAGGCCCCGATAATTGGCCCGACGGTTCGATTATCTCCCTATCCTTAACTATTATTTCATTTCTAAGTCTCACATACATAGCATCAACTGCTTAACAAACGAGCATAAAAATAGATCACGTATGTCTAACCGAAATCTTACTTTTTCGGGGCCCGTGGAGAGGACCAACTATGTCCATTCCCCATTTCATGAATGGCCTTGGGGACAACACCAAATGAAATAGTTCTACTTATTGGTGCACCAATTGCACATGAAGTTGACATTTGTCGCATGTCTGAACGAATGCCTTTGCGTCTTGCTCCATCCGGGGCGAATAGTTACCTGCCTTAATCAGCTTTAGAACTAACGAATCTGCACCAAAATGGTTCCCGCAAACTCCTTCATGGTCTTTTCTCATCACGTAGTCCTCCTCTGAGGTTCCCAAACATTAGGCCAATGGTCCTTGGTATGATCTTCTATACAATTTCCCATCTACGAGGCAATAACGAGCTACTTTAGTTCGTAGTGCCTAGGATGCCTTCGAGTAATTTGCCACGCCAAAGATATTCGATGAACTCATTTCTCCAGTCCCAGACTAGGTTGGTTGAATTGACCTCGCAGTAACCATCTACATACAATACTGAATGTAAATTTGAATGACAGTACCGGAGTTAGATCCTTTCATCTCCGTAGATGACCCAAAATTGGCCAATGCATCTGCTTCCATGTTTTCTTCCTTTGGAATGTGAATGATTTATCATTCCCTGAACCGTGCAAGAAATGACTAAACCTTGTTCACATACTATTGCATACATTTTGCCTTTATGTCAAAAATCCTGTACACTTGGTTTACTACTAGCTAGGAATCACATTTTATCTCGATGACCTCGGAGCCAAGTCCCTGGGCTAATTCGAGTCCTGCAACCAAAGCCTCATACTTGGCTTCATTTTAGTTAATGGAACAGTCTTAATGGCTTAGCTTAGGGTTTCTCCCGATGGCGTGACTAGGACTGCCCCAAGGCCGGACCCTTTTACATTGGAAGATCTATCTATAAACAAGGCCCAAAATCTTGATGCCATTTCCGAGACCAGCACTGCTTCCATAGCAGCCAATGGAATTAATCTGAGACTTAAATTGGCCACAAAGTCGGCCAAACTTATGACTTAATCGCAGTCCTAGGCTTGTACTATATGTCGAACTCACTAATTTCAACTGCCCCTTTAGCCAAACGGCCTAACAACTCAGGCTTATAAAGAACATTCCTTAAGGGAATGGTTGTGATAATGGATATCGGGTGGCATTGATAATAAAGCCTAATCTTTCGAGAGGCAATTACGAGAGCTAAGGCCAATTTTTCGAGGTGCGGATAGCGAGTCTCCGCTCCTGATAATATTTTACTCACATAATAAATCGAAAATTGTGTACCTTCTTTCTCTCAGACTAAAATGACACTTATCGTTACTTGGGAGACTGCTAGATATATTAGCAGTTGCTCACCTTCACTCGATTTTTACAATAATGGAGGGCTTAATAGGTATATTTTAGGTCTTTAAGGCCTGTTGGCATTCCGGAGTCCATTCAAAAATATTTTTCTTTTTTGAGGAGTGAGAAGAAGTGATGACACTTTATAAAGGATTTCGAGATGAATTTACTTACGAATCGTCCAGTCAGCCTCTATACCTCTTTTACACTTGTCAATTGGTCTGGAATGTCCTCGATAGCTTTAATTTTATCAAGATTCACCTTGATCCCTCTTTGCAAGACCAAGAACCCCAAGAATTTTCTGGAGCCAACCCCAAACGCACTTTTTCCTGGATTGAGTTTCATGTTATGCTTTCTCAAGATATCGAAAGTTTCCTGGAGGTTTTTCAAATGATCTCCTACATTCTAAGACTTGAATTACATGTCATCAATGTATACCTCCATATTTTTGCCTATTTGATTTTCAAACATTTTGTTAACGAGCTTATGGTAGGTGGCTCCGACGTTTTAAGCCCAAATGGCATCACATTATAGCAATATGTGCCAAAGTTTATTATGAAAGAAGTATTTTCCTAATCCTCCGGGATCTTATTGATTTGATTTTACCCGGAGTAACCATCAAGGAAATTCATTAACTCGAGTCTGGCCATAGCATCAATAATTTGATCAATGTTTGGCAATGGAAATGAGTCTTTAGGGCATGCCTCATTTAAATCTTTATAGTCTACAAACATTCAAAACTTGTTATTCTTTTTTGGTACTACAACTACGTTGGCTAACCATTATGGATATTTTACCTTCCGTATGGAACCGATATTGAGTAATCAGTTTACCTCTTTTTTAACAAACATGTTCCTGACCCCCGCTATCGGGCGTTTCTTTTGCCTTACTGGTGGAAAGTTCAGATCCAGGCTTAACTTGTGCACAACCACCTCAAATGGGATACCTGTCATGTCTGAATGCGACCATGCAAAATAGTCAATGTTAGCTTTAGGAAATTTATAAACCCTAACCTGAGCTCGGGGTTTTGTCATGTCCCCAGATGGAACTTCCTCTCCAAGAACTCTTCGGATAAGACTACTTGCTCGAGTTCCTCTGCAATCGACTTGGTTGCATCCGTCTTCTCCGGTACCTGAAAATATCGTGGAACTTGATAAGATTTTGATGATTCCTCGCTTTTATCATCTTCATTCGAAAAGGAAGAAGGCATTAATTTCTGTAATTGCTATTTGGTGGGCTCTTTTCCGTTGCTGTTAGAAATAGTTAACGTATTCATCTCCCTTCTAGCCAGTTGATCTCCTCTTATCTACTTGATTCCTTGTGAGGTTGAGAATTTCAACAACCGGTGATAGATTGAGGGAAAAACCTTCATCTCATATATCCAAGGCCTCCCAATGATTACATTGTAGCCCATGTCGCTATCTACTACTTCGAATAAGGTGGTCTTGGTTACCCATTCGACATTCGTGGGCAGCAGGACCTCTCCTGGGGTTGTCACACTTGTGAAATTGAATCCAACTAAGAGTTTTGTCCCCATTATAATGCTTCTGGTCAGCTTTACTAGCTCTAACACTCTCCATTGGATGATGTTAGTTGAGCAAGCCGGGTCAACCAAAACACGCTTATTTTTTTAAATCTATAACATTAAGAGAGATTACCAAAGCGTCATTATGTGGCAGAAGAAGTTCGTCACAGTCTTCCTCCGCGAAGGTAATATCATCTTCTGTGACTTCTCGGGGTGTCACTGATATTTTTGTTTTGTTTTCCACCGAGAAGGCTACACCCTTTATTTCAATCCCTCCAAAAATCATTTAATAGTCAACTGATAGGAGTCTTCTGCCACCTTCGAAGGCTCTGCATTGTTCCAGCCTGAAGAATAGTTGTTTATGGCTCGATCACTTAAAAATTCCCTGAGATTCTTCAATAATGTCGCCACCTCCTCACATAAATGCCGACATTCCCCAGTTCTATGGTCGTGAGTACCATGATATTCACACCATAAGTAGGAATCCCTCTGGCTGGAATCAGATCTTATTGGCTTCGAAAATCATGCTTTTTTTATATTCTGCATCGCCGATACCAAGTCCACTAAGCTGATGTTGAAGTTGTAATCAGATAACCTAGGATATGTGGAGTATCGGGCTCCCGATACTTCTTTTCCTTGTAATGACCTATTGTTCCGGCCATGGTTAACTCTTTTGTTAGGCGCGAACCTATTCGAGGATAAACTCTTTGTTATTGCGTCCCTTGGTTCTTTCATATGGTAGGAAACTACTGTTAGAAGACCGCCAATCCGCATCGAAATCACTTTTAAACTTGTCCTATTTTTTTTCTCGGTCTTGTTCCATGGTCGATGTCGGGAACCGGAGCTGATCGTCTTCGTTTCTTTTTTTTGACTTGTAATAGTTATGGGCATCAGCCCTGTGGTTGATTGGAATTCGAGCAGGCTTTCCTTCAATTTTCGGGAGGCATTGGAGCTTCGTAGATTCAAGCCCTTTGTGAACGCCTCTGTTGCCTACTCATCTGTTATAGCTGGTAGCAACATCCTCTCTTTCTGGAACTGGATCACGAATTCTCACATCAATTCAGACTCACCTTGTGCAATCATGAATATGTCTACCTTCCTAGCTTGGACCTTCCTTGCCCCGACATAAGCCTTAATTAATGAATCTGCAAGAATTCCAAAAGAGTGAATTAAATGCTCGGGTAAGAGTGAATACTATGGCAGGGCCCTATTTGTGAGGGGTTCACCAAACTTCTTCAGTAAGACCGATTCGATCTCATGCTGAGCCAAATATTTCCGTTTCACAACCGTGGTGAAGGTTATGATGTGCTCCTATAGATCTGAAGTCCCATCGTATTTTGGTATGTTCGGCATTTTGAACCTCTTCGAAATTAACTCTAGCGCAGACCTCGGCTTAAATGGCAATTGCATTTATTTTTTCGAATATGGTCATTTCAAAACTGGCAGTGCGCCCAGAATCTGATTTATTTGGGCATGAAACTCCTTCGCATTTTGATCCATTCATTCGTTTATGTCACGACCCAAAATCAACCGTCTTGATGGCGCCTATCATGGAACTAGGCTAGCCTTAACTCAACACCTAACACCAACAACAATAAGTTTGAAAACATTTAACGGAAGCATTTAACATTAAAGAAAAACTGTCTAAAACATAAGAAAAATCTCAAAGCAATACAATCTAGCCCAAAACCAGGGTGTTACTGAGTACATGAGCATCTAGATCAGAAATACAGCCTACTAAGTGTCTAGAGATATAAACTGAAAGTACAACAAAGATAGAGAAGGAGAGTCAAGGCCCACGAACATAGTGAAGCTACCTTGATAGACTCCAAATATCTGGGATCCCCGGTCAGCAACCACCGCCGTGAATAGAGTTGCATGGATCTACACACGAGGTACAGGGAGTAACGTGAGTACACCAACTCAGTAAGTAACAAGTCCAAACTTCGACTGAAAGGTAGTAATGAACTCAACCTCAATAGGTATAACGGAAATAAATATGTAGAAACGTAGGCATGCTTTCAAGTCAAGTATATAACTCAAAGCAGTAAAGTAAATACAGATATGAACAGCATACAATATACAACTCAGCTATCTCTACATGCCAATACACTGACTGTATGAAATGCGTCATGTGCCTCCACTCCTAAGTGCTCAACCATTCGATACTTTATATGTCCATCCGACCCAGGGAAATCCATTCCCGAACATATACAACACACTGCAAGTCACCCAGTACCGAGGAAAAAGGGTAATCAAACCCTGTGGAGAAATCCATCTCCAGGTATCAAGTACTTCAGACAAATCCATGTCCAAGGAAATCCATTCCTCAATAATATCATCTGCGCTCACTAGGGGTGTATTACAGACTCCGGAGGGGCTCCTGCAGCCCAAGTGCTATCATAATCATCAATATAACTGATGTGGCGTGCAGGCCAATCCCATAATTGTCACTCATAACCAGGCTCTCGGCCTCACTCAGTCATCAACCTTTCCAGTCTCACCACGGGCTCACACTGTCATGAAAACAACCCAGAACAATGATATGATGAATCAATAAATAAGTGAGACTGAGATATGATATAAAAATGCATGATCATGACTGAGTATGGAATATAAAATGAAAAATAGTAATATTACAACAATAAGCGACCGCTAAGGGTCCAAACAATACCGACACAAAGCCTAAACATGATATCTAGCATGATTTACAGCTCAACTACTTTATCACATGATGGATACATGGATATCAACAAGATTGAGTCACTAAACGGTGCCATAGAATTACCCAGGTCATAATTCTCATGGCGCGCACCCGCACGCCTGTCACTTGGCATGTACGTCACCTCAATACTAATCACATAACACATAGTTCAGGGTTTCGAACCCTCAAAACCATGTTTGGAAGCGTTACTTACCTCAAACCAAGCAAAATCTTACTATGCGATGCCTTTGCCTCTCAAATCGGCCTCCAAACATCCCGAATCTTGCCACAAGCAATACAATACGATCAATATAGGCTAAAGGAATTCCACAAGAAAAATACCAAATTATAGCAAAAATCCAAAATCGACTCTAACCCAGCCCTTAGGCCCACGTCTTGAAATCCGACAAAAGTCACAAAACCCGAAAGCCCATTTACTCACAAGTTTAACCATACCAAATTTATAAAAATCCGACCTCATTACGTCACCCAAATCCCCAAAATCCACTCTCCAATTCTCAAGCCCTAAATCCCCAATTTCAAGCTCAAATCCCCAACTAGGTAATGAATAAGGCCATGGATTCACAAAATTTAGACCATTACGGGTTAGAATTACTTACCCCAATGTTTTCCCTTGAAATCCTTCAAAAATTACCTCTCTCCCGAGTTCCTCAAGTACAAAATTGAAAATGGAAGAAAAACCCTCGAACTGGTGCTTTTCTGTCCAGCAATACCGCACCTGCGACCCATTGGTCGCTTCTGCGACGCCGCTATCCCAGGTGCGGATTTCACTTAAAATACCAGACTCCGCTCTTGCGGCTCCAAGACCGCATCTACGTCCACCGCAGGTGTGGAAACCCATCACACCTGCGAGCTTCTAACGCACCTGCGCCCAGCTGCCCGCATCTGCGACCCTCGCAGGTGCGGGAAAATCTTCGCACCTACGGATCCTGTCCAACTCCTTCTTGGCCGCATCTACGGCACATCCTTCGCTTTTGCAGGCATGCACCTATGGTTCCCACTCCGCATGTGCGATTACACCAGCAACAGTAGCACTTCAGTTGCATTTCCTCCACTCAAATCAAGCCGTCCACCACCCGAAATCATCCCGAGGCCCTCGGGATCACAACCAAACATACCAATAGGTCCTATAACCTGATACAAACTTAGTCAAACCTTCGATCACTCAAAGAAACATCAAAACACCAAATTACACTCGGATTTAAGCCTAAAGGACTTCAATCTTTCGAATTCTACAAACGACGCTGAAACCTATCAAACCACGTCCGAATGACCTCAAATTTTGCACACAAGTCAGCAATGACACCATTAATCTACTCTAATTTACGGAAATCCAATCCGACCTCGATATCAAAATTTCCACTACTTGCCAAAATCGCCAAAATTTTAACTTTCGCCTATTCAAGCCTAATTCTACCACGGACCTCCAAATCACATTCTAAATACGCTCCTAAGTCCAAAATCACCTAATAGAGCTAACGGATCATCAAAATTCAAATCTGAGTTCGTTTACTCATAAGTCAACATCTAGTTAATTTTTCCAACTTAAGTTTTCAAATAAGAGACTATGTGTCTCAATTCACTCTGAAACCACTCCAAACCCAAATCAACAAACCTGGTATATCATAATATAGCTGTATATCACAAAAAAATCAGAAAATAGGGGAAACGAGGCTATAACTCTCAAAATGATCGGCCAGGTCGTTATAATTTATTTCCCTCGTAAACCTTATGAGCTTGATTTTGAAGTGATCATTCCTGTTGTCAATCCCAGATCTGCTACCAGTTCCCCCGCCACCATTGAAACTGACTTCACCCCTTGGGGTGTTGTTGTCGACCCTATGAGTCGTTTGACTTGCAGAAGCGTTGGGAGGAATCTGGCCCCTTCCATTTGCATTATTGGAAGCACCCAACAATGTTTGTTTTAACTCCATCATTACTCGGTCCTTCCATGAGAGGTGACTCATGATTGGTTTCTACTGTTCCCTTAATATTTTCACTATTTCCATGACATGTTTCTCTTCTGCGTCATCAGGAGTTGGCTCCCGCACATGCCGGAGGTACTGCCCTTCACGAACTAGGATTGCTTCGTACCCTTCATTTTGGTTGTCGCTGATTGAGTCATCATATTGAGACAAATTTTTGTGTCCCTCAACGTTGTGTGCAATGTTGACATCATTAGCTGCCATTTCTGATTTCTTGCTAAGGAAAAAATCAAACAATTTAGTAACAATGTAACGACCCGACCAATCATTTTGAGCATTTTCACTTTGCTCAGTAGTTTGGGGCATGAATAGATATGTATGATGTATTAGGACTTGTGTGCAAAATTTGAGTTCATTCCGAGTTGATTTGATATGTTTCGGTGCGAGTTTTGGAAGTCGAAAGTTTGAAAGTTCATTAAGTTTGAGCTGAGGTGCATTTCATTGTTTCGATGATGTTATACATGATTTGAGGCCTCGAGAAGGTCCGTATTATATTATGGTACTTGTTGGTAGGTTCGCAAGGGGTCCCGAGGGGCTCGGGTGAGTTTCGGATAAGTTTGGGCTGTGTTGCGCTCGATTTTTAATGTTTTGACGTCGTTTCTTCTATTATAAATGGCATCAAATTAAGTAAATGAGCTCCAAGTTCTGTTTTGGTTGAAGCATTAGATCTGTATCGCAATTACGGAGGTATAGCAAAAACAGTCATCGTATGAGGATTTTATGGTCATTTTACTAAGAATTGGGTTGCCAAATTTTTTTAGATTAATTACGAAATTGTCATTGCTTCGTATTTAAAAATCAATACTATTTCCAAATATTGAAACCAACATATTTCCTTCATTATAAGGCTATATGGAGTTATTCAAAAGCCTATCTTGACTGAAATTTCATAAGGAATCCATTGGAGGCATCAAAAAAAGTTCCAGGATCGTTTGGCACGTAAAATGAGGCAGAACAACTGGGCAAAATTACTTAATATGGAAGGTTTGTTCATTTGGTCATATTTTGAGTTGGGGAGCTTGTATTTGTACAATATTTGGAGGCGATTTTCACCATATGGATTGAGGTAAGTGCTCTATACTTGATTTTGGTTATATTTCATGAATCCATCTTCATTTCTGGTATTTGATTAATAATTTCAAAGTGAAATTTGGGGGTTTGTGTAAAATTTTATAAGGTGAATTTTGGAGTTTTGAACACCGATTTGGAGTCGGATTTGAGTGAAACTAGTATGGTTGGATTCGCAATTGAATGAGTTGTCGGATTTTCCAAATTTTATCAGGTTTCGAGGTACGGGTCCAAATTGGGCTTTTTGGTCGATTTTGGGCATTTGATTAAAGATTGGAATTTTTACCTCCTATAGTAAAGGTTGATACCTTATTTATTTTAAATAAATACCATTTTAAAAAATTATATTCTATAGCTATCTTTTGATTTTTATAGCCAAATATCTATTTGTGGTCACTTCCTACCCTTAAGCCATAAAATACGCTTTGTATTATTTTTCTCTCATTCTTTCAGATTTTTCTCCACCCTCTCTCTCTAAATGCCAGTTTTCTCCATGAATACAAACTCATGGATTCTCTCTCATTAGTTCCTCCGTCGATTGTTCTACCGAGTAGCCAATAGGAATTTTCTAGGACTTTAACTTCTTGGAAACTTTCATGGCTTTATTAGCCAAAAACTTAGCAATTTCTTCTTCAGTGATCTTTCTCGTTTTCTTATTGTTTCTCTCATCGCTGGTGATGGAATAATGGTCGGAATACGATGGGTCATTGGCAAAAAACTTAGCAATTTCTTCTTCAACGATCTTTCTCGTTTTCCTCTTCTTTATCTCATTGTTGCTTATGGAATCATGGTTGGAATCCAATGGGTTGTCAGAAAATCCTCAGCGAAAAATAGGTCATCTGAAGTTTAGGGTTGAGCAACTTGAAAATTCTGTTACCTTTTTTTAAATTGTATTTCAATGTATCTCGTTGTATTTCCATGTATTTCATTGTCTTTTTTTATTGCATTTTAATATATCTCGTTGTATTCCATGTATTTTATTGTATTCACTGTCTCGCTATATTCCATCAATTTATTCATATGTTTTTTTTAATTAATATAATTTATGTATTTTATGTATTCAGATTTATAATTGTGTTTGTTGTGTTATATTAGGAGTCTATTGTGTTAATTGATTCACTTTTCGTTTAAAAACAACTGAATAGACCATGAATTGCGCTATTTACGTTACTGTATTCACAAATACATATCGTGAATACGGTCGAATACAGTCGAATAGAATAATCTGTTTAGATGTAATCTCTTGTTTCATGCCGTGAATACAATCGAATATAATAATTTGTTTAGTTGTAATTCCCTATTTCACGCCGAGAAATGCTACTGTGTTCATGAATACATTAGCTTAAATACATCGAATACACTCTAAAATATCTGAAAACATAGCTATAGGAAGTAATATAGCAAATAATAGCAATAACTAGCTAATAACCACTAAAACATAGTGGTTTATAAAAGTTTCTCTTAAAGATTTGATCTTTTCGATTAAGATTGGTTCCTTTAGAATTGTTTGATGTATTTGAGTTGTTTTTGACTAGATTGAGACGTTCAAAGGTCGCTATGCATGAGATGGCACTCTTGGAGCATCGCTTGGCTTGCTCGGCGTTTGGAATTGGCTTGTTTGAGATAAGTAACTCTTCTAAACTTAGTGTTGAGGGTATGAAACCCCAAATTATGTGTTATGTAATTTGTGTTGAGGTGACGCACATTCTAGGTGATGGGTGTGTGGGCGTGCACCCTGTGAGTTGTGACTCTATTGTTTCCAGGGCACTGTTTAGTGGCCCACTATGTTGATATTTGTGTTTTTGACCATGTGATAAAGTAATTGAGTGGTACATCATGCTAGATATCATGTTTAGGATTTATGCTAATATTGTTGGGACCCCTAGCAGTCGTTTCTTGTTGTCATCTCATTTATTTCATTGATATTTTGTACTCAGTCACATTGATGCATTCATATCATATCTCAGTCTCAGTTGTTACTTATTGATGCATCATACCATTAATCCGGGTCAGTTTTCATGACATTGTGAGCCCGTGGGTGATACTAGAGAGATTGATGACTGAGTGAGGCCGAGATCCTGATTATGAGTGATAGTTGGGGGATCGTGTTGCACGTCGTAGCATATTTTATTAATTTATGCCATGATTGACTTGTTATAGCGCTTGGGCTGAAGGAGCCCCTCCGGAGTCTGCACACCCCCAGTGAGTGCGGATGATATTATTGAGGGAAGATTTTCCCTAGACATGGATTTGTTCGAAGTATTTGATATCCGGAGATGGATTTCTCCATAGGGTTGGATTTGCCCTTTTCCTCAGTACTATTTGACTTATAGGTAGTGTTGTATTCCGGGATAGATTTCCCTGGGCCTCATGGGCCATCTACAGTACCGAGTGGTTGAGTATTTATATATTATTGAGGGATGGATTTTCCTGGATATGGATTTGTCCGAAGTACTTGACACATGGAGATGGATTTCTCCACAGGGTTGGATTGTCCTTTTTCCTCGGTACTGGGTGACTTATAGTTAGTGTTGTATATATTTCGGGATGGATTTCCCTGGGCCATATACAGTACTGAATGGCTGAATATAATGAGTGGAAAGTATGATATAGTGAGGTTGAGTGCATGATTCATCTATGAGATACGTGGCATTGGCATGCATACATGGCATACCTGCATAGAGATGCATTTTCCTCATCTTGTACGGTATCACATCATTTATGACTTTTTACACACATTAATATGTGGGCATAGAGTGGTATTTCACAGTCGTTATTTGTAAAGGAAATGGAACATTTTTATGTATTGTGGAAAGGATTTTTCAGGAAAATTACAGTTTTCAAACTATCTTAAAAAATTTCGATGATTTCGATAAAGGATTTGGGTTTTCACTGATATTCTAAAAAGCAAAATTATTTTCGAAAAACTGCGCAAAGGCTGAACGTTTTTATCTCTGAGATTATTTCCTTGTTTATATGCTCTATGTTGTATGAACTGATGTTGGTTATTGGTGTTGGACCCGACCTATGTTCTAGCTCGTCACTACTTTCAACCTTAGGTTAGGTTTGTTACTTTTTGAGTACATGGGGTCGGTTGTACTCATACTGCACTTCTTGCACATTGCGTGCAGATCTCAGATGCCGATGTTGCTGCGTTCGATGGTTGATGTATTCGAAGGCTTACCTACGTTCCTGCTGTAGCTGCCTCTTGTTCATTGTAGCCTTAGATTATTAAAATTCTGTTTATATACTTTTCAAACAGAAGACGTATTTTCTTCATATCAACTTTGTATACTTTATTCTTAGAAGCTCATGATTTGTACTACCAGTCCTTGGAAAATGTAATAGATCCAGATAATTTATTTCGTTTAATTGACTTATTAGCATTATTGAAATTGGATAGTTATTAGTTGGCTTACACAACGGGTTGGGTTAGGTGCCATCATGACTAGTGGATTTTGGATCGTGACAGATTGGTATTAGAGCTCTAGGTTCATAGGTTCTACAAGTCATGAGATAATGCCTAGTAGAGTCTTGCGGATCGGCATGATGACATCCATACCTATCTTCGAGAGGCTACAAGACATTTAGGATATACTTCCCATCTTTCTTTCCTTATCGTGCGGCATTAATTCAGCTTGAAGCGTAACTCCTTGAATTCCTTCCACACATTCTTATGCGCACATGAGTGCTCGGTATCAATTGTGCATTGATGACTTGTGATTCCTTGGATGAGGTGCGAGATGTGATTTTTGTGTACTGATGATGGGACGGTCTACAGGACTTGAGGCCAGGTTTTGGCTGTAGCTTGAGCACTGATCTGTTGATTGTGTGAGCACATGCTTTTGGATTTATATGTCCGGTAGTGTCCCTATTAGTGGAATTTGTGGCTGGATGGCTACGTGATGGGTATGATATGACTGCGAGATGTGTTCGTGTGATTTGAATGTGACGAGAAGGGTTTGCTAGAGGTGTAGAAAGAACTATTGGTCTACTTGATTTCCATCTTGATTTGACGTATATTCTCGAGTTATGGGTGTGTTGAAGGATCTTTTCATGTTGTTAGTTGAGGAGTGGAGCAGATTTTCATGTTGTGATGTGAGTTCAGACTCAGGAAGAATAAGTGGTTGCGTAATAGTTATGACTGTGGAAGGGTATAGAGAGAGGTCAGCTTGAGGCAAAGTAGGTGGGTTATCTCCTGCGGGGTGTCCTGACATTTATGTGATCCCTATGTTGTTTGTTAAGAGTTCTCTTTTACCAGTGAATTATATGTGTTGCAACTTGAGCTTGGATCGCATATGAGAGTTGGCTGGACTATTACAAAGGCAAATGCGAGATTTGTAGATGATCCGCGATATTAGATGGTTTGTGTTACATGAGCTTATGAAGGATTTAGTTGAATTTCGGTGTGGGATTTTGGTAGCAACAGAGTATGGGTATTGTAAGTTATTAGATACTTTATTCCTTGGCTTTGCGCCAAGTAGGGGAGTCTGTTATCAACGGTTTGATTGCACGGCTATATGTTGTATTGGGTTCCGTTTGAAGTATACTGGTGAATCACTTATGACTTACAGAGGTTGAGATTGAGGATGACTCGAGTAAGGGAATTTCTGGATACGGGTTGTATTACACTCGATGGGTATATGGAGAATGTTGTGGATTTGTATATGGCTAGAAGCTGAGAGTTACATTGGATTTTGTTGAGACTCTCAGTATTTCTATATCATTATGGATTATACATTCCATATCAGGAAGGTAAAAAGAATAGATTTAAATTCACAAAAGGTCTCTTCAGAGTGGGTATCTTGGTTGTGGTACTTTTGGGGTTCTTAAGAGAGCATTCAGCGTCTTATGAGCCTTAGGGTGGTGTGGTTTTATGCTAGGGTCTTGTGTGGTGAGTTTTGGTTGAGGATTGTCGTATTATGGCGAGGAGAAATATCAATTTGAAGGTAATTCAGAAGGAACTCGGAGGAATATGACAACTTGGTAGTAGGTTGGATCGGTATGGTAATGGATATGATCGGTTCTTTGGGTGCTTATGATGTGGTGGGTTTCTACATGTGTTTCGTGGCAATGATCTCAGATTTTTGATGACCTGCGTGACTTGGTTGAGTTAGAGAGATTTAGTTTTGATGGCTTAATTATGTGTAAATGGGTTTCGAAGAGATCTCAATAGTTTCTATCACAGTTTGAGAAGCATATTTCCTATTGGCGTGAGGAGCATGTGATGTATAGTGATTTTCTACAAATGAAATCAAATAGAAAGTTCTTGGCTAATTGAGTATGTAGTTACTTGTGACTCGGAGTGGATTATAAAGTTCTCGCATTTTTCATATGATGGCATGGTATAGGCGGTGTGTTGTGTGGGATCAAAATTGGCATGTGCAAGGTCACGATTCAGTTTTGAAGGGAAGGACATAAATTCTTAGGCAACATAGACGATTTTAGATGTCTAGGTAAATGATATTACTATTAGTTATGGCTTGATGAGAGTGTAAGTTTCAGAAGGGGCACTGTGTTTTGATATGTGGATGCTTCATTGGTATTGCGGTACTCGCTTGGTTGATCGATTGCTGATATTTAGAATTTTGTTATGTGGCACGGAAGAGATATAGAAGTATTCCTCGTGGAATGATCGTGTATGAGAGATGTGTTAGACATTTAGGCGGTGGAGTTAGGATCATATATGGTGATTCGTGTGTTCTATGGATTTGAAAACTAGGAGTTCTCGGGAGCAAATTGTTGCAATGTTGTGGATTGTGAAGTGTGGCGAAAGCTAGCCAGATAATAGTATGTGTTATGATTCAGTCATTGTGGACTTTTGAAGGGTTAATTATCTATTTGTAGGTGACCAGAGTTGATTTGGGGGTCCATTGGTAGGCCCAATTAGGATGTGTATTCTACACCAAGTTGGATTAATTGGCTCCATATTGATATTGTTGAGGGATGTGTCATTCAGATAGAATTGATTTTATTCGTGTCAGAGGTGTCTATGTGTTACTCTTCTATGGTATGGGGGTTGTGATTCGTGGTTATATGCACACATGGTGAGGTCCTATTTGGGCTTTATAATGGGATTTAAGCGAGAAGAGTATTTGGGTGTTGCATGATTGATTGCGCATTGGTTATGTTTTTTCAGGCTTGTGTGGCATTGCATCATTTCCTTTTCCGTGTTTAAGGTAATGCACTTTGGGAACTTGATGTCAAATCACGTGTGGCTATTAATTTTGAGCAAGGTGGCTTGAGGTATATGCCATGGACCAGTGTTTGGATGGGGACACGCATTGTAGCGGAGTTATATTGGGATATGATCCTTATGATGGATTTGTGTGTTTTGGTTCTGCGGTGTGTGATGAGCTCTTAGTGTTGCGTTGTGGTGGTACCCGTTGAGCTTGCGGAATGGTTCTCTTGTTTGAGTCATTTTCCATGTTTGAGTACATTTGGAATGTTGCTTGTTGGTGCATAGATTGCACGGGGTCTGTCTTTGGATTGTATTGATGTGTCATTTCACTAGAGTGGTCGTGTTGGATGAGATGAGGTCATCGGACCTAGAATAGGTGCTATCGGATTTGATTGCGGTATATTGGTAAGGATAATATCGCTGATCGGCTTAGAAATTGGCTATAGTTCTTGTCGAAGGAGGGGGAGCTCCATGACTTGTTGATCTGATAAATGGTTATGAGTTTCTGCTTGTTTCTTTCATCATCTACAGTACACAGGCTTTAGAATGAGGTTTTGTTTGACATGAGATTTATTACCGGTATTGGGTTGTTTTGAGCAGCTACTGTGATCAGAAATTTTGCTACGAGTATGCGAGTCGTGTGGTATGTCGGGTGATTACATATTGGGTTGTGGTTATGGCTTGATATATCTTGTTCAGACTTATACAGTGTGTAGATGAAGTTCGGGTCTTGTAGTATATTTCGGATATTGGAAATTGGATTTTATGGTTTATGAACTAAGGTTGAAGTAATGATCTTCAATTATGTTGTGTTGGCAGGCTTATATGGTATAGGGTGACGTGAGATCACCTCCAGGTATGTGCATGGTAAGGTTACACGGTGGTTTGACGGCTTAGGAACAACTCTTGCCACGTTCAAGGATGAACGTATGTTTAGGTGGGGGAATTAACGACCCGACTGGTCATTTTGAGCATTTGCACTTTGCTCGGTAGTTTGGGGAACGAGTAGCTCCATATGATATATTAGGACTTGCATGTAAAATTTGAGTTCATTACGAGTTGATTTGATATGTTTCGGCACGAGTTTTGAAAGTCGAAAGTTCATTAAGTTTGAGATGAGGTGCGTTTCGTCGTTTCGATGTTGTTATACGTGATTTGAGGCCTCGAGTAGGTCCGTATTATATTATGGGACTTGTTGGTATGTTCTTATGGGGTCCCGAGGGGCTCGGGTGAGTTTCAGATAAGTTTGAGTTTTGTTGCGCTTGTTTTTCTTATGTTTCGACGTCGTTTCTTCAAGCATAAATGACACCAAATTAAGCAAATGAGCTCCAATTTCTGTTTTGGTTGAAGCATTAGATCTGTATCATAATTACGGAGGCATAGGAAAAAGGAATCGTCGAATTTGGACATGGTATGAGGAATTTATGGTCATTTTACTAAGAATTTGGTTGCTAGATTTTTTTCAGATTAATTACGAAATGACCACCGCTTCGTATTTAAAAATCTGCACTATTTTCAAATATTGAAACTAACTTATCTCCTTCATTATACGGTCAAATGGAGTGATTCAAAAGCCTATCTTGACTGGAATGTCACAAGAAATCCATTGGAATCATCAAAAGAAAGTTTCAGGATCGTTTGGCATGCAAAATGAGGCAGAACAACTGGGCAAAATTACTTAATATGGAAGGTTTGTTCATTTGGTCATATTTTGAGTTGGGAGCTCGGATTTGTACAATTTTGGAGGCGATTTTCACCATATGGATTGGGGGTAAGTGTTGTATACTCGACTTTAGTTATATTTCATGAATCCATCTTCGTTTTTGTTATTTGATTGATGATTTCAAAGTGAAATTTGGGGGTTTTGTGTAAAATTTCATAAAGTGAATTTTGGAGTTTTGAACACCGATTTGGAGTTGGATTTGAGTGAAACCGGTATGGTTGGACTCATTATTGAATGAATTATTAGATTTTGTAAATTTTATTGGGTTCCGAGGTGCGAGCCCAGATTGGGCTTTTTGGTCGATTTTGGGCTTTTGATTAAAGATTGGAATTTTTACCTCCTATAGCAAAGGTAGATACCTTATTGATTTTAAATAAATACCATTTTAATAAATTATATTCTATAGCTACCTTTTAATTTTTATAGCCAAATATCTATTTATGGTCACCTCCTACCGTTAAGCCATAAAATACGCTTTGTATTATTTTTCTCTCTCAATCTTTCAGATTTTTCTCCACCATCTCTCTCTCTCTCAATGCCAGTTTTCTCCATGAATACAAACTCATGGATTCTCTCTCATCAGTTCTTCTGTCGATTGTTCTTCCGAGTAGTCAACAGGAATTTTTTGGGACTTTAACTTCTTGGCAACTTTCATGGCTTTCTTAGCCAAAAACTTAGCAATTTCTTCTTCAGCGATCTTTCTCGTTTTCTTCTTCTTTCTCTAATCGTTGCTGATGGAATCATGGACGCAATCCGATGGGCCGTCGGAAAATTGTCGGCAAAAAATAAGTCGTCTGAAGTTTGGGGTTGAGCAACTTGAAGATTCTGTTACCTTTTTTTAAAAGTGTATTTCATTGTATCTCGTTTTATTTTCATGAATTTCATTGTATTCATTGTCTTTTTCTCCATTGTATTTTAATGTATCTCGATGTATTTCATTGTATTCATTGTCTCACTATATTCCATCAGTGTATTCATATATTTTTTCAATTAATATAATTTATGTATTTTATGTATTCAGATTTATAATTGTGTTTGTTGAGTTATATTAGGAGTCTATTGTGTTAATTGATTCACTTTTCGTTTAAAAACAACTTAATAGACCATGAATTGCGCTATTTATGTAACTATATTCTTAAATACATATCGTGAATACAGTCGAATACAATAATATGTCTAGCTGTAATCCGCTATTACACGCCGTGAATACAGTCGAACACAATAATCTGTCTAGTTGTAATTCCCTGTTTCACGCCGAGAAATGCTACTGTATTCATTAATACAATAGCTTAAATACATCGAATACACTCTAAAAAACCTGAAAACATAGCTATAGGAAGTAATAGATTAAATGGTAGCTACAACTAGCTAATAACCACTAATGAGGATTTTAAGGTCATTTTACTAAGAATTGGGTTGCTAGATTTTTTTTCAGATTAATCACGAAATTGTCACTGCTTCGTATTTAAAAATCTGCACTATTTTCAAATGTTGAAACCAATATATCTCCTTCATTATAAGGTCAAATGGAGTGATTCAAAAGCCTATCGTGACTGAAATTTCACAAGAAATCCATTGGAGTCATCAAAAGAAAGTTTAATAATCATTTGTCATGCAAAACGAGGCAGAATAGCAAGGCAAAATTACTTAATATGGAAGGTTTGTTCATTTCATCATATTTTGAGTTGGGGAACTAGGATTTGTACAATTGTTTAGGTGATTTTCACCATATGGATTGGGGTAAGTGTTATATACTCGATTTTGATTATATTTCATGAATCCATCTTCGTTTTTGGTATTTGATTGATGATTTTAAAGTGAATCTTGGGGGTTTTGTCTAACATTTCATAAAGTGAATTTTGGAGTGTTGAACACCGATTTGGAGTGGATTTGAGTAAAACTAGTATGATTGGACTCATAATTGAATGAGAGACTCGTAACTGAATGAGTTGTCAGATTTTGTAAATTTTATTAGGTTCCGAGATGCGGGCCCTGGTTGGGCTTTTTGGTCGATTTTAGGATTTTGATTAAATATTAGACCTTTTCCGATTGGGATTGGTTCCTTTAGAATTGTTTGATGCATTTGAGTTTTTTTTACTAGTTTTGAGCCGTTCAGAGGTCGCTACGCGTGAGATGGCACTCTTGGAGCATTGCTTGGCTTTCTCGACGTTTGGAATTGGCTTGTTTGAGATAAGTAACTCTTCTAAACTTAGTGTTGAGGGTATGAAACCTCGAATTATGTGTTATGTGATTAGTGTTGAGGTGATGCACATGCTACGTGACGGGCGTGCACCTTTTGAGTTGTGACTCTATTATTTTTGGGGCATTGTTTAGTGGCCCACTTTGTTGATATTTGTATTTTTCTTCATGTGATAAAGTTATTGAGCTGTACATCATGCTAGATATCTTGTTTAGGCTTTATGCCAATATTGTTGGGACTCCTAGTAGTCGTTTATTTCTGTCATCTCATTGATTTCCTTGATATTTCGTACTTAGTCATATACATGCATTCATATCATATCTCAGTCTCAGTTGTTACTTATTGATACACTATATTATTATTCCGGGTTAGTTTTCATGACATTGTGAGACTGTGGGTAAGACTGAAGAGATTGATGACTGAGTGAGGCCGAGAGTCTGATTATGAGTGACAGTTGTGGGATTGGGTTGCACGCCGCAACATGTTTTATTGATTTATGCCATGATTGGCTTGTTATAGCGCTTGGGCTGAAGGAGCCCCCCAGTGAGCGCGGATGATATTATTGAGGGATGGATTTCTCCATAGGGTTGGATTTGCCCTTTTCCTCGATACTGACTGATTTATAGTCAGTGTTGTATATGTTCCGGGATGGATTTCCCGGGGCCGCATGGGCCATATACAGTAACGAGTGGTTGAGCATTTATATATTATTGAGTGATGGATTTCCCTAGACATGGATTTGTCAGAAGTACTTGACACCTGGAGATGGATTTCTCCATAGGGTTGGATTGTCCTTTTTCCTTGGTACTGGGTGACTTATAGTTAGTGTTGTATATGTTTCGGGATGGATTTTCCTGGGCCGTTTGGCCATATACAACACCGGGTAGTTGAATATGATGAGTGGAAAGTGTGATACAGTGAGGTTGAGTATTATGAGAGTGAGTACATGATTCATCTATGAGATACATGGAATTGGCATGCATACATGACATACCTACATAGAGACGCATTTTCCTTATGTTGTACGATATCACATCATTCATGACTTTTTACACACATTGATATGTGGGCATAGAGTGGTATTTCACACTCGTTATTTGGAAAGGAAATGAAATCTTTTTATGTACTGTGGAAAGGATTTTTCAGGAAAATTACAGTTTTCAAACTATCTCAAATTTTTTCGATGATTTCGATAAAGGATTTGAGTTTTCACTGATATTCTCAAAAGCAAAATTATTTTCGGAAAACTGTGCGAAGGCTAAATATTTTTATCTCTGAGATTATTTCCTTGTTTATATGCTCTATGTTGTATGAATTATTGTTGGTTACTGGTGTTGGACCCGACATATATTTCAGCTCATCATTGCTTTCAACATGAGGTTATGTTTGTTACTTTTTGAGTGCATGGGGTCGATTGTACTCATATTGTACTTCCTGCACATTGCATGCAAATCCTGAATGCTGATGTTGCTGCCTTCAATGGTTGCTAGATTCAAAGGCGTACCTACGTTCTTGTTGTAGCTACCTCTTGTTCGCGGTAGCCTTAGATTATTAAAATCATGTTTATGTACTTTTCAAATAGAAGACTTATTTTCTTCATATCAACTTTGTAAACTCTATTCTTAGAAGCCCGTGATTTGTACTACCAGTTCTTGAAAAATGTAATAGATCCAGATAATTTATTTTGTTTAATTGAATTATTAGCATTATTGAAATTGGATAGTTATTAGTTGGCTTGCCCGACGGGTTAGGTTAGGTGCCATCACGACTAGTGGATTTTGGTTCGTGACAAACAAACGTAAGGATCAAAGTAATTAAGCAATTGTCTAAGCCCCACGGTGGACTCTAAACTGTTTACCCACAAAACTGTACAGTTAAATTTGTTATGTGGTTTATAGACAAGCGAACTGATTTGATCCAAAAATGATAAAGAAATAAGATTGAAAATGAGACTTAGCAATTGAAATTGAAGAAGGTGACAAGCCTAGATCCGAGCCCAATGTCTCCGAGGATAAAAATAAAAGCAATGATAAAGAGCAAATAAAGTTGTTTAATTGAGAGCGAAAGTACAATATAGCATATGTTTCTCGAAGAATTTCATGTGTTACAATGACTGTTGAGCCTGCTATTTATAACTATACCTAGGGAAATAAGATCCTAGGATCAAGCCTCACTTAAATAATGATAAAGGAGTCATTGATGAATATGTAACGGCCGGCCATGAATACAAATATTTTTTGTAACGGTTGCTCATTTAATATTAGAAAATATTCTCTAATTGAATGCTATCCAATGACAAATACTCGATCTGCTTCTGTTGACCATGCTCCCTTCGGGATTTACCCGATATCGGTTGCAGCTATGGGCTGAGTTAGTTCGATTTTATCAAAACCAAACTAAACTAACTATATCGATTTGGATTGGTTTGGTTTTGTTGGGTTTTTTGGGCTTTTCGGGGCTTTTTGTTGTATGAATATTATTTCAATCTTACTTAAAAATTTTATAAGTAAATGTATGTTTAATAAAATTAAAATATATGATCTATTAAAATATTCTTATGAAAGAATTTACTTAGTAACACATGATAATTATTTTTTAGTCGTCTCATAATAATTTTACGTTGAAGTACATTTTCAAATCGGATTTAATAATTAAGCATAAAAATAAATATGAACCTATATAATGATATGTTCAATTTAATTTTAAATTGTCGAAATATCATTTCATATTCGAAAAAGATATAAGAATTTAATATATAGATCTTGACATGTAAATATGGAAGAATAAAGAGATTGACACATTTCACTAGCACTTGATAAGAAAGTGATCAAACAACTCATTAATTAAAGTTAATAAATATAGAGCACTTCATATTTAACTAAAGCAAATATATCTAGATATTTTTTAAATTTTTTTATAAAAAAGTCTTAAAAATATATATGAAAAGTATATATTTATATGTCGGTATGGTTCGGAGTTTTTTTATTCAATATTAAATCAAATCAAATCAAACTTAATCAGGTTTTTTAATCGGTTTGATTTGACTTTTCGATATGGTGCAATTTTTCGGTTCGGTTTGTACACCCCTAGTTGCAGTTGTCGTATACGGTATTGGTTGTTACTTGACTCTCCTTTTATCTGTGTTCGGTTCCACGTATCATATCATTCGATCATTTATTATAAATCAATTTTATCCAATACATAGTGGAGATATTACGAAATTTGGAAAATAGTAAGCGAATATGTTGTGATAGAAAGTTAGAAATTGAAGGGAATTGATCTTTTTCTGAAACCAAAATGGAAAATAGTAGTAAAAGCTTTGAAGTTGATTCTGGTGATAAGCTGACGTTCATAGCAATCCGTGGTGCTCCAAAAAGTGAAGTCTTTAAAAGAGCTATATGCATTCGAAAATTTATTCCTCCTACTCATATCGATTTTATTCGAATAATCGAATCAACTTTTTTTGTAACCTTTTTAAAAAGGAATTTTACAAATAATACTTTAAAGGACAACTACGATTTGGTTTTATGTTGATAAAATTACAAAAGCTCTTAAATAACTCACAAAGGTTGTGGTGAGGCGTGGAGCAGTAACTATTTCTTTATTCTTAATTAAAAGTATCGGGTTCAAAATTTGAGTATGAGATTGTCTTTATTAGGAAATGCTTTACCCTCCAATATAGGACATGTTGGCGAGAATCAGGATTGTAGTCGGGCTTCAGTGTTAGTAGCGGAGACCAGATAAAAAACCAGAAAGAAAGTCTTGAATAATGAGACACATATGACGCCATTTAACCGTCATAATTCTACCTTGAGTTACAGAATCTTATGCTACGAAGTACTATTTTTTGATGAAGTCCGAAAGTCCAAACTAATAAAATAAATGGTAGAAAAATGATGAGGTAGTGGAAGGAAAAATAAAAAGTGAATGTCGGTGTCCGACTCATTCACATTTATTAAATTGTAAAGCCTCAGAATAGATATATCAATACATATATATTAATCTAATCATTCACATACCACGTTTTATCTTTATTAAGTTATTAATGAGCGAATAAATTTGAGACAAACAAATCGTCTTTTATTTCACTTGTAATCATGCCAATGTCAACATAGGCAAAAGTTATCTACTTACACATTTGTTGTTCACTGATAATTTGTCAAAAAGTACATGCTTTTGGTGGATATATGTCCTAATGTATAGTGTGATTTAATAAAAGGTATATGGTCAATCGGATGAATTTATGCACATTATGTGTCTTTTATGTATAAATACGAGTTTGAAGGAAAGTTGATTAAAAGTGGATGAATTGGTGCGAACCGAGATTTAAAAAAAAAAAAAAAATCAAAATAAAAAGAGTTGAAGGCAGCTCGTCCAGGATTCATACGTCGGGGGAGATGGGGACGAGCTAGGGGAGTAATTCTTCACAGCAAACAGTGATTGGTTGTCATCTCACGAGCAAGTAGGGTTGTCAATGGTTCGGTTCGGCCGGTTATTTTATAAAATTTGTACCATACCAATTTTTCGGTTATTCTATTATGTATAACCAAAATTAGACTTTTCGAAACCGTCCCAATCATGTCTGTTTCTCTTCGGTATCGGTACGGTTCGGTTAATTTTCGGTATTTTTTTATATCATGTAAAATTCACCAGTAGAAGTAGAATGCAATAACATACGTTCTTTTATTGGACTTAGCAAAACTCTCTAGACATTTTTACTGTTTAAAGGGTGATGAATTAAAAAAAAGATGGCTAGAGTATAGATCCATCAACTATTCTACAACAGCGTAAAAGAAATCAAACAAAGGCAAAGAAAATATAAATCACACGAGTTGAAAGATATACCAAGCTGAGACTCAAGAATAAAGTCTATAGAAAATTAAATATTCAAAAAGATAAATCCAAATTATATGAAAGGAAACATATTCAATACATTGTAGTTTGCTACTCGTAATCGCTAGAATTCGTTAGAATACTTTGTGTCTTGCTAATAAAGATACTTGAAATAACTTAGTTTAAATAGAAGTAGCATAATAGGTTTTAGGAATTAGTATTTTGAGTTTAATTACTTGTTAGCTTGTAATAGTTTTCATAATTCCAAGGCCCAAAGAAAATTTAATGCATTATTACTTTTGAACTTACTAAATAAATATATTTTCTACATGTAAAATTTATTCGGTATTTTTTTGGTTTATTTTTATAAAATAAAAAACCTACCCTAATTATCGGTGCGGTTATAGATTTATATAAAAACCTAAGATTTCTTAAAAAGAAACCTAAAAATCGGTTCGGTATGGTACGGTTTGATCGGTTTAGTCGGTTTTCGAAAATCCATTGACACCCCTACGAGCCAGTGCGTGACCAAAAGAGAAGAAAAAGGCATTGGGAGCTCGTTCAAGGGGTGCGCGACACACGGAACTCAGACGCGGCCTCGGCGATTCTTGGCCAAAATTAGATTGGCTTGGACGACTTCTACCCACCCTAGGTCATATAGATGCCGTATGAAACGTCTTTTAAAGAGGGTTATACGTCTTTGGAGGAAAGAAATGTGCAAGGAGGAGAAGAACACAAATTGGGCTATGATTCTGTATTTTTCTTCTATTCTTTCTGGTTCGTTTATGAATTTTAACAATTGTTGTGAATACCATATTATGAGTGATTAAGTAATCTAGTTCTGGGATTATAGTTTAAACGATTATTAACATTTGTTGATTACTATTGAAGGAAGAGACACGTGGGAAGCACATGGGTTGTTAGTTAGTTATAATTAATTTATGGAAGGGTTAGTTAGAAGTTAGTTAGCTCACTTTCTTCTTAGTCTTTTAGCTTAGTAATGTAGCGGTAGATCTCAGATGTGTATGTATGTATATATATATATATATATATAGCTAGGCTTGTAATCAGATTATTCTAGAATGAAAATCTATTATTTCTCTCTTCCATAGTGTCACGACCCAAACTGGAGGGCCATGACTAGCACCCGACCATACTTGCCGAGCACCAACTTACATTTCATCTAACCTTCATTATTATCTTTTAGGGCTGACGAGATCAATATAAATGGTAGACCTAGATCATGGACAATCAGCAATAAAATATGACGGCATGAACATACATAGTAGGGATGACCAGACAATCAAGAAACTATATATAAGGTATGAGCTACCACGCTACCATGAAAGACTATACAACAAAAACCAGCCGACAAGGCATACCAAACTATACATGAGTCGACACTTGTCTATGAGCCTCTAAATGAATATAAGTGCTGCAACATAGCCGGAACAGGGCCCCGACATACCCATAATGTCTATAACAGAAATGCATACCAAGACCACGGCAAGTCCGGATAAGGGATCTCGCCAATCACCGCTGAACTGGACAACCTACTGTGGTGGGGAGCTGCACCTGCCTGTCTATCAGGACCTGCAGCACGACATGCAGCGTCCACAAACAAAAGGACGTCAGTACGAATAAAGTACTGAGTATGTAAGGCAGGGAACCATAAATACGAACAGTAATGTAAGCAGGGATAGAGAATATACAACCTCGAAAATCTGAGTACCTCTGAGGGCTACTGACATGCAATGCATGATACATATGTATACATAAACTTTTAAAACATACGCCTCTGTGGGCATCATCATCATCATATCGTACCCGACCATAATAGGCTCGGTAAAAACATACCCGGGCATCATAAGGCTCGGTAGAATCGTACCCGGCCACGTGGAGCTCGGTAAATCCCAACTGATCAGTGGTTGCACAATAGGTGCCGTACCCGGCCAACTATAGCGTGGCTCGGTAGAGTAAAATAGATACATATATATAATGCATGTTCGACTCATGGAATCACATTCTAAACCTTTCGGAGTGACGTAAGGTCGGTATCCTCTGTACACGTTATTAGGACTAATTCTTAACTATGAACCTTATAAGAATCAGGAAGTACCAACAACATTGATAACATAAGAATAAGAGAAGCAACATTAACATCAATCGTTCCATAAGAGGGAAAACAATGTAAGTACTGCTAGCTTCTAAGAGTAGAGTATCTTTGGAAGCTCGTTCATTACATTATGTACAATCGGAGTCGTGCAAAAGAAGGAAAGGGATAGCCTCACATACCTTGTATATACTGCCCCAATCTCAAGCTATGCAATTGTCAAAACTCCTTAGTCTACAATAAGAGAAATGATACTATCGTTATCATTTAAGCGTCATAACTATTATGTATCGACCACAACCTATTTTACGATGAAACGGACAGCACCTCCCCTATATATATGACTTCACACCATTCCAAACAATCACCAAACAGCCCAAACAACATCAATAATAAACATATTGAGCCTCCCAAAATAGTCCACGCACAGCCTAATCACTCCATACATACGACGACCACCGTAGTCGTGTCAAACGACCCGAAAATGTTACGAACAACTATCATCCCACAACCCTACATATATATGGTATTTATCCACACCCTTCCTCCTCCAAAACTCCACAAAAAAGTAGTAAAATACGCAGCCCAACAGCAACGTAAAATAGTCCACAAAACAATAACATTACTACCAAACCTTTCGATATATATTTCACAAGTTTTAGCTTCAATGGCTTAGCCGCAACTTGGATAATCTTAAATACATATAGAGTAAGAGGTTCCTTACCTTTATACAGAAATAACAACTCCAATTTGACCTTAAATTTCCATGATATATCCATTCAATGCTGCCACAACAACAAAAAAGCGAAACTAGCGATCAATTAGTGTTTTTCGGCACTAGAATCACTTTAGAAGGCTTAATATCACCTAGGATTGATATTAAGAATATTAGGGAGTATTTACAGAACATAAACCCTTTAAAACAACCTCTCACACGAGCTGGAGCGACACAAAAATGAGCAACAACAAGAAGAACAAGAGACTTACTAGCGCCACGGAATTTCCGACACTTGATTTGTGTTGTTTGCCCTTTTTTTGGGTCTTGAATCTTGAGAGAACCTTGAGAGGATGTTCCTAGGGTTCTAAGATCTGAAAATAGTGAGAAGAAATGACTTAAAATGGGTTGGAGGCATCCTATATAGGTCCAAATATCTTAAAACGCCTTAGTAGGCCCCATAGAGAGGTGTTTGGCGGAGTCTCGCGAAAATGCAAATATCTCTCTACTCCGAGATCGTATCGATGAACGGTTTATTGCATTGGAAACTAGACTCATAGATATTTAATTTTGTTGGTATATCATCCCGTAATTCCTTGTAAATTAGGAGAAAAGATTAGAAACATTTGACCTAATGTTTAAGTAAAATTATGAAGCTAAGTTGCGACAACTTTTGTCGACTTTTGTTTCATAACTCGTTTGACTTCAAGACTTATGATACGGATATTATATGATTAAAATACCTTAATACATGACCTCTTGAGTGTATTAAGCACCGCTAGATTTACCTGAAAATACGAGTTACAACATCCTTGATTCATTTAACTTCTAATACTTGTTAATCACCCTTATACACTCTTGTATCACTTAAGACCAATAGGATTGACTTCTTATCATCTCAAAGATAATTCCTTCTTGGATTTATGTTAACTAATATATGGCATGAACTAACACATGTGGATATGGGTTGTAACACCCTCCCCCCTTAGGAACATTCGTCCTCGAATGTAAGGGTTTATGGGGAGTTTAAATCATCATGGATTCCAATGGAAATTTCCGATCAATTTTCCCCTATAAAATGGTCACTAGCAAAACTTGCAAGTAATTAAGCCCAACATATGGCTTCACAAGGCTACACAAAGCATTATGCATATTTACATTATCTACATATCACCATTTTGTATTAAGGAGGAGTATTCTCAAATTATTGCTTACCTCATAGAGCCGTTTCACCTTCCAATGTATCCTGTCTTCCACCAGCATCCTTGTTATCTTCATTCTGGAATAGGTAAGGGTATTTAGACTTCATCTCCTCTTATGCTTCCCATTGATTTACGGCTGAGAGCATCTGCCACAATATTGGCTTTACCGGGATGATACAATATCTCGACGTCGTAGTCTTTCAGTAATTCAAGCCACCTACGCTGCCTCAAATTCAACTCTTTCTGCTTGAAGATGTATTGTAAACTCTTGTGATCTGTGTAGATGTCAACATGGACGCTGTATAAGTAGTGCCGCCATATCTTCAAAGCATATATTACTGCAGCCAATTCCAAATCATGGGTTGGATAATTCTTTTCATGCTTCTTCAATTGTCTTGATGCATAAGCAATCACCTTCCCATGCTGCATCAATACGCACCCCAAACCTATACCTGAGGCATCACAATATACCACATAACCTTCTGTTCCTTCAGGAAGAGTGAGCACTGGTGCAGATGTCAATCGATTCTTCAGCTCCTGAAAACTACGTTCACAAGTGTCAGACCACTGGAATTTGGTAGCTTTTTGTGTTAACTTAGTCAATGGTGATGATATAGAGGAAAATCCTTCTACAAACCGCCTATAATATCCTGCTAGCCCTAGGAAGCTGCGGACTTCTGATGGTGTTGTAGGTCTCGGCCAATTCTTTACTGCATCGATCTTCTGAGTGTCGACACTAATACCCTCATCAGATATCACATGGCCAAGGAATGCTACTGAGTTCAGCCAGAATTCACATTTGGAGAGCTTAGCATATAACTTACGATCCTGAAGCGTCTGTAATACTATCCGCAAGTGGCCCGCATGTTCCGCCTCCGAACGAGAATACACTAGAATGTCATCAATGAATACAATCACAAACACATCAAGATAGGGCCTAAATATAGTATTCATGAGATCCATAAAAGCTGTTGGGGAATTTGTTAGCCCGAACGACATCACCAAGAACTCAAAGTGCCCGTATCTTGTCCGGAAGGCCGTATTTGGAATATCCTTCTCCTTAACCCTCACCTGATGATACCCTGAACGTAAATCAATCTTGGAGAAATACTTGGCACCCTGGAGTTGGTCAAACAGGTCATCAATTCTTGGAAGTGGATACTTGTTCTTTATAGTAGACTTATTCAACTGTCGATAGTCGATACACATCCGTAACGACCCGTCTTTCTTCCGCACGAATAGGACTGGTGCACCCCAAGGTGAAGTGCTAGGCCTAATAAAGCCCTTATCCAGCAAGTCCTTCAACTGCACCTTCAACTCTCGCAACTCTGCCGGGGCCATTCTGTATGGAGGAATAGAGATCGGTTGAGTGTCAGGCAACACATCAATGCTAAACTCAATCTCCCTTTCAGGAGGAAGGCCTGGGAGTTCATCTGGGAAAACATCTGGGAATTCGTTGACCACGGGGATTGATTGTAAAGTAGGCGGTTTCGCCTCCGCATCCCTAACGCGAACGAAATGATAAATGTAACCTTTTGAGATCATTTTCCTTGCCTTAAGATAGGAAATAAACCTACCTTTTGGTGTAGCAATATTCCCTTTCCATTCAATGATGGGTTCACCAGGAAATTGAAACCTAACCATCTTCGTACGGCAGTCAACATTTGCATAGCATGAGGCCAACCAGTCCATTCCCATTATCACATCAAAATCAACCATTTCTAACTCAAATAAATTTGCCGAGGTTTGACGACTACAAATCATCACAGTGCAACCTCTATATACCCTTCTAGCAATCACAGAATCTCCTATCGGAGTAGATACCGCAAGGGGTTTACTTATCAATTCAGGTTCAATGCCAAACTTATTAGCCACAAAGGGTGTAACATATGATAATGTAGATCCCGGATCAATCAGCGCATATACATCATAAGAAAACACAGATATAATACCTGTAACAACATCTGGAGACGACTCGAGATCCTGTCGACCTACTAGAGCATAGGTTCGATTTTGAGCACCACTCGAACTCGGCACTGCACCTCTACCCCTACCACGACCTGTCGACTGCTGAAAACCCCGTGCTGGAGGTCGAACTGATGAGGAAGAACCAGACACAGATCCAGTCGGCTGAGCCATACCATCACCTCCTCTATTAGGACAATCCCGCATCATATGGCCAGGCTGCCCGCACGAATAGCATGCATCAGAACCTCGACGACACAGTCCAAAGTGGGCCTTGCCGCACTGATCACAATGTGGTGTTGGGGGTCTCATCTGACTAGTATCCCTGTGATGTTGCGAGCCAGATGCCTGCAAACTCTGACCTGGACCAGAATGGGTAAATCGATCATATTGAGGCCTCTAAAACTGTGGGGGAGCACTAGCTACAGGTGGCGCCGAACTCCTCGAAGACTGGGGCCTGACGCTGCCTCTGAAGTCATTAGAATACCTTGCAAATCTTGCCCTCTTATGCTGGCCCCTATCCTGCTCCCTATCTGCCCTCTGCTGGCGCTTACGATCCTCTAGGGTCTGGGCATAAGCCTGAATACGGGAAATATCCATGCCCTCCACCAAGGAGGCTGTCGTGCACTCATTTATCAGATGTGGTCCCAATCCGTTCACGAACAAATGCACCCTATCACTCATCTCGGCCACCATATGGGGAGCATACCTTGCTAAAGAATCGAACTGCATACTGTACTCTCGCACACTCATATTACCTTGTCTAAGGTTCAAGAACTTATCAGCTCTAGCTCGTCGTATCTCAACTGGCAAGTAGTGACGAAGAAAGGCCTCAGAAAATTCCTTCCACACAGCTGGAGGAGCGTTCGGACCCCTGGATCTCTCCCAACTATCATACCAGAGAACCGCTAAATCTCGTAGCCGATAAGAAGCCAACACTACTGCCTCTATATCACTAATATGCATAACCCGCAGTGTACGATGAACCTGGTCAATAAAAGTCTGTGGGTCCTCCTTGAGGTCTGATCCGGTAAACACTGAAAGGTCTAAATTAATAAAATCACGAACTCTTGTACTAACTGGTTTATCAGCAGCACCTGTATTCTGCCTCTGAGCCTGAGCAACTACCAAGCTAGTCAACAAATGCAAAGCACTCCGCATATCCTGGTCTGTAGTGCCAGACGGAGGAACTGGAGGCGCTGGGTGCCTTCTAATATCCTCTGTAGGAGATGGAGTAGATGAGGTATGAGAGGGAATCTCACTCTAAGCCTCACTTTGTCCTGCTCTGGCTTGGGGCACCTGACTGTTACCCTCTCCCGCTGCTGTATCAAGCCGTCTACTAATCGTTTGCTTCCTAGTTGAAGGCATCGCTGAAAGAAAATAAGGTGAATATTAGAGATAAACACTTACGACAAAAATCTACGCTCGATCTAGATTCAGGAAGAAGGTAACAACCCTATATGTCATGTAGCCTCCTGATTATAAATGTGGCGCGCTACACATCCATAATCAAGACTCTACTAGACACAGCTCATAGACAACCCCTAGGACAGACTTGCTCTAATACCAAGTTTGTCACGACCCAAACTGGAGGGCCATGACTAACACCCGACCATACTTGCCGAGCACCAACGTACATTTCATCTAACCTCCATTATTATCTTTTAGGGCTGACGAGATCAATATAAATGGTAGACATGGATCTTGGACAACCAGCAATAAAATATGACGGCATGAACATATATAGCAGGGGATGACCAGACAATCAAGAAACTATATATAAGGTATGAGCTACCACGCTACCATGAAAGACTGTACAACAAAAACCAGCCGACAAGGCATACCCTCGACACTTGTCTATCAGCCTCTAAATGAACATAAGTGTTGCAACATAGCTGGAACAGGGCCCCGACATACCCATAATGTCTATAACAGAAATACATACCAAGACCACGGAAAGTCCGGATAAGGGATCTCGCCAATCACCGTTGAACTGGACAACCTACTGTGGTGGGGGAGCTGCACCTGCCTGTCTATCAGGAACTGCAGCACGACATGCAGCGTCCACAAACAAAAAGACGTCAGTACGAATAAAGTACTGAGTATGTAAGGCAGGGAACCATAAATACGAATAGTTATGTAAGCAGGGATATAGAATATACAACCTGGAAAATCTGAGTACCTCTGAGGGCTACTGACATGCAATGCATGATACATATGTATGTATACATAAACTTTTAAAACATACGCCTCTGTGGGCATCATCATCATCATATCGTACTCGACCATAATAGGCTCGGTAAAAACATACCCGGCCATCATAAGGATCGGTAGAATCGTACCCGGCCACGTGGATCTCGGTAAAACCCAATTGATCAGTGGTTGCACAATAGGTGTCGTACCCAGCCAACTATAGCGTGGCTCGGTAGAGTAAAATAGATACATATATAAAATGCATGCTCGACTCATGGAATCACATTCTAAACCTTTCGGAGTGACGTAAGGTCGGTATCCTCTGTACACATTATTAGGACTAACTCTTCACTATGAACCTTATAAGAATCAGGAAGTACCAACAACATTGATAACATAAGAATAAGAGAAGCAACATTAACATCAATCGTTCCATAAGAGGGAAAACAATGTAAGTACTGCTAGCTTCTAAGAGTAGAGTATCTTTGGAAGCTCGTTCATTACATTATGTACAATCGGAGTCGTGCAAAAGAAGGAAAGGGATAGCCTCACATACCTTGTATATACTGCCCCAATCTCAAGCTATGCAATTGTCAAAACTCCTTAGTCTACAATAAGAGAAATGATACTATCGTTATCATTTAAGCGTCATAACTATTATGTATCGACCACAACCTATTTTACGATGAAACGGACAGCACCTCCCCTATATATATGACTTCACACCATTCCAAACAATCACCAAACAGCCCAAACAACATCAATAATAAACATATTGAGCCTTCCAAAATAGTCCACGCACAGCCTAATCACTCCATACATACGACGACCACCGTAGTCGTGTCAAACGACCCGAAAATGTTACGAACAACTATCATCCCACAACCCTACATATATATGGTATTTATCCACACCCTTTCTCCTCCAAAACTCCACAAAAAAGTAGTAAAATACGCAGCCCAACAGCAACGTAAAATAGTCCACAAAACAATAACATTACTACCAAACCTTTCGATATATATTTCACAAGTTTTAGCTTCAATGGCTTAGCCGCAACTTGGATAATCTTAAATACATATAGAGTAAGAGGTTCCTTACCTTTATACAGAAAGAACAACTCCAATTTGACCTTAAATTTCCATGATATATCCATTCAATGCTGCCACAACAACAAAAAAGCGAAACTAGCGATCAATTAGTGTTTTTCGGCACTAGAATCACTTTAGAAGGCTTAATATCACCTAGGATTGATATTAAGAATATTAGGGAGTATTTACAGAACATAAACCCTTTAAAACAACCTCTCACACGAGCTGGAGCGACACAAAAATGAGCAACAACAAGAAGAACAAGAGACTTACTAGCGCCACGGAATTTCCGACACTTGATTTGTGTTGTTTGCCCTTTTTATGGGTCTTGAATCTTGAGAGAACCTTGAGAGGATGTTCCTAGGGTTCTAAGATCTGAAAATAGTGAGAAAAAATGACTTAAAATGGGTTGGAGGCATCCTATATAGGTCCAAATATCTTAAAACGCCTTAGTAGGCCCCATAGAGAGGTGTTTGGCGCAGTCTCGCGAAAATGCAAATATCTCTCTACTCCGAGATCGTATCGATGAACGGTTTATTGCATTGGAAACTAGACTCATAGATATTTAATTTTGTTGGTATATCATCCCGTAATTCCTTGTAAATTAGGAGAAAAGATTAGAAACATTTGACCTAATGTTTAAGTAAAATTATGAAGCTAAGTTGCGACAACTTTTGTCGACTTTTGTTTCATAACTCGTTTGACTTCAAGACTTATGATACGGATATTATATGATTAAAATACCTTAATACATGACCTCTTGAGTGTATTAAGCACCGCTAGATTTACCTGAAAATACGAGTTACAACATCCTTGATTCATTTAACTTCTAATACTTGTTAATCACCCTTATACACTCTTGTATCACTTAAGACCAATAGGATTGACTTCTTATCATCTCAAAGATAATTTCTTCTTGTATTTATGTTAACTAATATATGGCATGAACTAACACATGTGGATATGGGTTGTAA
Organism: Nicotiana sylvestris; assembly: GCF_000393655.2. NCBI lineage: Eukaryota > Viridiplantae > Streptophyta > Magnoliopsida > Solanales > Solanaceae > Nicotiana > Nicotiana sylvestris. The sequence goes on along the minus strand of NC_091068.1, from coordinate 79,448,577 downwards.
CACATAGATTGAGAGCTTTCTTCTAGAAACTTCAATTCCGCTATTAGAGCTTAAGCTCGAGCTCAACTCTGATCTTCATTATGGTATCATAGCTGGAGATCTAAACAGCAGTAAGCTAAGGACATCAATTCCAGTTGCTGCAATTTTTCATTCATTTGGAGAGTTGAAGGCATTTCTCGTTCGAGCTAGGGTTCAATAGCTTCTACAATCAATTTGTCATCTTCTTCTATTTTTGGAAGCTAAGTGAAGAACTAGCGATTCGTTCAATTCTCAACATTCATGGCAATTGATGAATAAACTCCTTCTTCAAGCAGTACATGAATCACCATTGATCATCATCATCCTTTGTTCTTACAACCATGTGATACGCCAGGTAGCTCGTTAATCTCTATTCAACTCAAAGGCGCTGAGAATTACACGCTATGGAGTAGATCAATGAAAATTAGATTAATTGGTAAAAGCAAATTAGGTTTTGTGGACGAATTATCGGAAAAATGAATTATGGGAAAAATCAATGATATAGTGCTATCTTGGATCATGAATGTTGTGAGTAGTGAGTTGCTTAGTGGAATCGTGTACAAGTCTAGTGCACACAAAGTTTGGACAGATTTGAAAGATAAATATGATAAGGTTGATGGATCTAGAATATTTTATGTACACAAAGAGATATCTACATTGTCTCAAGAGATTTCTTCAATGTCAGCATACTTTGCTAAGTTGACAGACCTTTGGGAAGAGTATGATGCTCTCAAGCCCTGCCCAGGATGTGATTGTCCAGAATCAAAGATTTATGCTGAGTATTTCGAATACCAGAGGCTACTGCGGTTTCTTATGGGCCTAAATGAATCCTATAGTCAGCCTAGAAGCCAGGTTTTGATGATGACTCCAGTTCCAAGTGTTAACAAGGCATACTCCATGGTGATATCAGAAGAGAGTTAGAGATCTTTGGGAAAATTCACACAAATTGTTGATCTATCTGATGGAGTTGCACTATTTCGCAACAAGGGAAGTGTGAATTCAGGAAACATTTATAGATCTAGGAGGAACAATTTGTATTGTGATTTCTGTAATTACAAAGGGCACACCAGGGACAATTGCTAAAAGATACATGGTTATCCTTTAGATTTCAAGATGAGTAAAAAGGCTAGTGAATATCAACAAAGACCTAAGGTAAACTTGACAGCACATGAGATACAGCAGACACATGGGAAACAGTCAGCTAATGCAGTAATACAGGAGGAGCAGTAGGCAATCAATCAGCCTACAACAACTATAATTCAAGGATAAGGCATAGTATTCACTCAGGAGCAGTATGATCAGATATTGAAGTTAATCAACAAAGACAACTCTGGTAATTACATGAAGGAATTTGCAGATATTGTCAATACTTTTATTGTGAATGACATAGTAGAGAATAAAAACAAAGAAAAGGACACAAATTGGATAGTGGACTCTGGAGCAACCAATCATATGGATCATAATAAGAAATTACTAAGCAAAGCTAATAGTGATAGCACCAGTATAGATACAAAGGTGCACTTGCCAAATGGAAAATCCCTGGACAGAGCTTGCACATGTGAATTCAGTATTGGTGAAGAAGAAGTCATTAAAATGCATTGTATATACCAGGTTTCAAAAACAATTTATTATCAGTTTCCAAACTGACAAAGGATCTAAGATGCTTTGTGTCCTTTTATCTTAATTTTTGCATAATGCAGGACCTTCACACTGAAAAGGTGAAGGGGATTGGTAAGGAGCTCGAAGTGCATGTACAATCTGCAGCAGAAGATAATTAAGGCAAATGTTGCAAATGTGCAAGTAGCAGATGGTCATAGAAAAGAAGAGGATCCGGGAATTTGGCCTGGGAGACTTAGACATGCTCCTAATAGAGTTCCAAACTTGAATTTCAAAACAAGTAATAGTAGAATAAGGGAATGTACAATCTGTCCTTTAGCTAGACAAGGCAGGTTGCCATTTCCAAAGAGCTTATCCAGTACTGATAAACCTTTTCATTTGATACATGTAGATGTATGGGGTCCTTACAGGATACCTACTCATGATAGTTTTAGATCCATCCTTACTATTGTCGATGACTGTAGTAGGATGGTTAGGATTTACTTTCTTAGACTCAAAAGTGATGTGATTGTAAGCTTGAGAAAATTCCTTATTCTAATAAAGACACAGTTTGATGCTTCAGTCAAGATTTTAAGAAGTGATAATGGTACTAAGTTCTTTAACTCTGAGTGCAGAAGTCTTTTTCAATCCCTTGGTATAGTCCACCAGAGTTCATGTGTACACACCCCACAACAAAATGGGGTGGTTGAACGAAAGCACAGACACATCCTAGAGGTTGCTAGAGCAGTAAGACTTCAAGGCCATCTACCCTTGAAGTTTTGGGTAGAATGTGTTCATGATGTTGTTTACATAATCAACAGACTCCCTTTATCAGTATTGGGAGGAAAATCTTCCTTTGAGGTCTTGTATGGAAGATCACCATCTTTGCAACACATGAGGACTATAGGCTGCTTATGTTTTGCCAGCAAAATAGGTAAAGGTGATAAGTTTTCAGCAAGATCTACAATAGCTGTCTTGATGGGATATTCTTCTACACAGAAGGGATAAACTCTATAATATTTTACCTAACCAATTTTTTGTTAGCATGGATGTTACATTCATGGAGCACATATTTCCATTATAGTTACTGAAAGAAGGAAGGCTACAGGTTTACCCAAATGGTGTGATATCACACATTGATTTTCCCACCCAAGAGATATAACTTAAGGAGCAAACTCAAATTGCAGCTACACCAAAAAGAGTGATACCGCCTCCTGCAACTTCACCTTCAGCAGAATCACGACAACACTCAGAGGAAGAGAATTATGTCCCTCAACAAGTACTATCAGTTGATGCACATGTCAATGATTAAGGTCATCCAATCCTTCCTTCAACAGACTCTGAGCTTCCTAGAGGTGAAGAACAATTGAGAAAATCAACTAGAACAGTGAAAGAACTCATATGGATGCAGGATTATATAGTGAGAGGGACCTCCACAAGACACTCAGCTAAGGCAGTCTGCAAATATCATTTGGAAGAGTACCTTAGCCATCAAGCTCTTTCAGCCAGCTACCAGACTTGTCTATCCAAATTCACTGCCACCAAAGAACTTCACAGTTATGAGGAAGCAATAAAAGACCCTAGGTAGATAGAAGCAATGGACCAAGAGCTAAATGTACTTAAGAAAAATGGCACTTGGTCACGAATGGATCTACCACATGGCAAGGTACCTATTGGATGCAAATGGATATTCAAAATAAAGTACAAAGCAAATGGTGAGATAGAAAGGTTCAAAACAAGTCTAGTGGCAAAAGGATATAACTAGATAGAAGGACTAGACTACCAAGAAACTTTTTTTCCAGTGGTTAAAATGGTAACAGTCAGAGTTGTCATGGCATTAGCTGCAGCACACAACTGGAAATTACATCAAATGGATGTTTACAATGCATTTCTTCAAGGGGATTTGACTAAGAAGTATACATGTGTTTGCCACATGGATTTCCTAGCTAGGGGAGAAAGTATATAGGCTGCACAAATTCCTGTATGGCTTGAAACAAGCTTCTCAATAATGGAACTTGAAGTTGAATGAATCACTTATCAACTCAGGTTTCACACAAAGCCACTTTGATTACTCATTGTTTACAAAAAGAAGGGGCACACAAAGCCACTTTGATTACTTATCGTTTACAAAAAGAAGGGGCGCAGGAATGGTGATCATTTTAGTGTATGTAGATGATCTTCTTATTACTGGAAACAACAAATGATTTCAGAGGCAAAAGACATACTGCAACATAGCTTCAAAATCAAAGACTTGGGATAATTGAGGTTCTTTCTTGGAATGGAGATAGCAAGGTCAAAGCAAGGATTCTTGATGAATCAAAGGAAGTTTGCGCTAGAGTTGATTAGTGAGCTTCGATTGACAGGATCAAAGCTAACAAGCACACTAATAGGAGATTCACTACAACTAAATATGACAAGCAAAACAATTATGTAAGAGATGAGAAGTTGGGAGATGCAGGACCCCATCAAATATTAATAGGGAAATTGTTGTATCTCACAATGACAAGGCCAGACATATGCTATGCAGTACATGTACTCAGTCAATTTATGCACTTTCCTAAAAGATCACACATAGATGCAGCAATTAGAGTGGTCAGATACATAAAGGGTGCTCCAGGACAAGGACTGCTAATGAGCTCAAAACAGTCGACCAAGCTAACTGCATTTTGTGATGTAGATTGGGCATCTTATCCAATCTCTAGAAGATCAGTAACAGGGTATGTGATGAAGCTAGGAGACTCCTTGGTGTTATGGAAATCAAAGAAGCAGTGCACAGTATCGCGAAGCTCAGCAGAAGCTGAGTACAGAAGTATGGCAACTGGTGTCTCAGAAATCCTATGGCTGACTGGACTTTGCAGAGAATTGGGTGCAGAAGTTGATTTAATAATCGAGCTGAATTGTGACAGTAAAGCAGCAATTCAAATTTCTGCAAATCCCATATTCCATGAGCGCACAAAACATATAGAGATAGACCTACATTTCATCAGAGAAAAACTTCAATAAGGAATCGTGAAGACCAGATATGTGATGTCAAAGGATCAAGAGGCAGACTTGTTCACCAAATCTCTGGGCAAATCACAGCATGTATATCTGATGAACAAGCTAGGGATGCTCAACATGTTCGCACCATCTAGCTTGAGGGGGAGTATTGAAGGAAGAGACACATGAGAAGCACATGGGTTGTTAGTTAAATATAACTAATTTACGGAAGGGTTAATAAAAGTTAGTTAGCTCACTTTCCTCTTAGTCTTTTAGCTTAGTAATGTTGCAGTAGATCTCAAATATGTGTGTGTGTGTGTGTATATATATATATACACATGGCTAGGCTTGTAATTAGATTATTCTAGAATGAAAATCTGTTATTTCTCTCTTCTATTGATTGAGAGCTTTCTTCTAGAAACTTCAATTCCGCCATTAGAGCTCAAGCTCGAGCTCAACTCTGATCTTCATTAATTACTATTTTGTTAATATAAATTATCATCATTGGTTGTTTCTTTATTTCTAAATTTAACTTGTAAATTGTATGGCCACCAATTTACCTGCTATCTATGTTACGTTTGAAAAAGTCATGTTTAGATTAGATTGGAATTAAAGGAAGTTTATTTCTGAACTTGTATCTCAAAAAAATATTTCGCGGTTAGAATAGGTTACCTAATAGTCTCGTTTAGTTGAATGTCGTGTTATGTTTATTCATGAAAGATTCAATAACATAGAAATATAGGACTGATATATTGTGAATAGGTAGGTAGTATTGTGGGAGCATGCTAATCATATAAACGATCCGATCAACTAACAACCATAGATAATTCGAATTAACGGGTCTAATTATAAACTCAGTAAGATTAATAAACCGACCACATTTCTGAAATCTTAATCTCAATTGATTAAGTTAAATTAAAAATCACAAACACTTGCTTTCTTATTAGTTTAGCTAAGTAGGTGTTAAATTTCTGCAATATTAGTTTATTCACAACCACCAATCTTTTATAAACTTGAACAAATAATAAATTCTTATTTGCTTAGGTGGCGATTAATCTAAGTATTTGTGAATTTGATATTCGACTTTCAAGTCACTTTACTCTTTGTGAACCGTGTATACTTACGAGTGCATTAAAAACCAACCTTCACGTTACACTTCAACTATGACTTAAACAACATGATCAAGAAACAATATAGCGATAAAACCAAAACTTTATCCACTTCGATTTATAGCTGTTATATTGAATATATCTACAATAAACTAGAAATTTGCGGATCTTTTTTACATACATTCTCGTCGGGAGTTCCGACGAAAATTCGCCAGAAACAATTTCAAACGAGAACATTTCTGTTGCCCCTTTCATGGACCAAATATAATGCAAACAAATATGTGTTTTGACTCAAAACCTTCGCCAAAAAAAAAAAAAGATTTGGTGGTTCTATTGAATAAAAGTGAAAAGAAATAAATTTTGGAGCGAATATCAGCTAGTATTTACTTATGTTTTGGCCCCTCTATTGAAGCAAGTGAACCATTATTATGATATATACGCAAAAACAAAATAGTAACAGAATTTTTTTTAACGAGTCACTTTTTGGCAATCAAACAAGAAAAGTTAATTCCCAAAAATACAGGGAAAAGCAAACTAGGAATGCTTGGACCCCCTCTTTTACATAGTGGAGATTGTACAATGACAAAAAGAAATTCGTATTCTTTGATTCCCTTATCTCCACCATATCCTTTTCTTTTACAATAAAATGGAATAAAGTTAGATAAAGGTCTTAGAAACGAAAGTTTGTAACAAATATTCTCAGGAAGGAAAGATAGAAAAGTAACTCTTGTTCATCTTCAAGTTGTTATGAAACTGGTGTTGGAAAACAATAGGAAATAAAACTTTCACGAAAAATGCGCCTCATTTACATTTGTTGAATGATTCCCTTTGTGTATTTATTGAACCACTTTAGTTTCCCGTTTTTATTTAAAGTCAACTTTCATAATTAGTAGGAAAAAGACGTCTTCTCTGCATCTAAAAATAATAACTTAAAGATTTTTATTCATTTTCTTGAGAAGCAGAGTTAATTGTTGGAATAAAAGGAAATTGCATGGGAGAAAAATCACGGGATACAAATATGGCTGTTTGGACTGTATTAAAAAATAAAATTAAACAGATTGAACAAAGTTTAGTTGATGCCGATGAAAATCCAACGATAGACTAATTACACGTAGCATGCGATCTCTTTGCAAAGAAAACTTAATTGCTTGTGGCGTATACACCAAATTAATAAATAACTTCAAGACATTACACACCATTATCATACTTAACTAATCTGTAACTTTTTAAGGTAAAATCCATCGATTTGATTGATGTGAACATCAATGCAAACAAAAATTTATTCGATCTTTCTTCTTACTTTATTGAGAATCAAATCGATTTAATGTGTGTGTATATGGATGTCCTAGACACATCACAATTTTTAATTCTACTAGTCTCTAGATATGCACATTGCACGTATATCCACCTCTAGAGTAAAACATTTTAAAAATATTGAATAAATATTAGTATAAAATAATATCTTTAAGTTATAAAATAAAAATTTAAAATGTTTAAGTTTCTGAAACTGATGAATATTGATTCTATTTCGTTCGCTCAATACATGATAGATAAATATGAAAAAGCCTAGATCAAAGTAGTAATATCAATGAAGTTTGCGAGATAACTGTATATGATGAGAATCGAACTTCCCTAATTTTGTATGGCTAAACGAAACCAGGGTGGCAGAGCAAGGCTCGGCCTCGCATTGCATCGAACCATGGCACAGAGATGGATTGCTAAGCTCATGAGTCGATGACCAATCAAGATCAAGACCAATCGTGATCGAGACCGAAGCGGGATAGAGACCGAGCGAGATCGAAGGGAGCCTGCTAAGCCGAATAATAGAAAGCTGATATATCCGTGATCGGGCAAGGATCATGACGGATATCTCGGCACATATCAAGCCAAAACCGGTTATTTAGACAATCATGAGATTTTCTTCTGTATTTAAAACTGTATCATAAGTAGAACTCCTCTACCATATAAAGGAGGTTTTAATTATTTTTGTGATCATCATATTCACGTAAAAAAAAAAAGCAAGATATTCTCTTATTCTTAAACTCTCAATATTCTTGCTACTGTGTTCATACTTTTCGATAAAATATGCACTTAATTCGAAGGCAGTCTAGCTCAAGGATTAAAGCTATACATTTTGTTTGGTTTGTTCCATTTATATTTTCAGTTAATTCTATTGTCAATATACATTTTCTCTCAATTTGTGTTAAGTGAATCACGTGTCCTTAAAACCACAATATAGATTCAACTGTTATCCATTTTTAGGGTAAATAGTTTGGCGCCCACCGTGGGGCTAAGGATAATAGTGATTGCCTAGTACAAATTTTCGTAACACACACTATTTTACGCTTGTTCTTTGAAGTGTCTTTGATTACATGATTAAAAGATATCAAACTCTCAGTCAGCACCTCAACACATTAACAATGACCTCAGCCACCACGACGAGATTGAGAATATTGCACAAGAAAACGTTGCACCCCCTGCTGGTCTCGATAGAGTTCCAGCTGTAGACCCAATCGACGTCAGTTCACATGTCGCCATCACTGTAAATGTGGCTGTCAATCCTGAAAGCAGCGTTCGTGGGGGGTACCCGATCAGTAACTCTGAATGTGCATGATGGTGAAGATTGCGGGATTAGACTACAGGTAGTCTTTGAAATGCTGCAAGCCCAATAGGCAGCAATAGCTCATCTCCAAAATCAGAACATGCTGAGCAGGGTCGAACTCGAGCTATCCCAAGGAGTTGTGCACAGGGTCGAATCGACTTCGAGAAAATCAAATGAGAAGGAATTGGAGACCAATTCCTCTATTATAAAAATGCTTGACGAGTTGACAAAGCGAATCTTAACGGGGGAAAAGAAGATCGAGGAAATGATAAGAAGGTGGAAACCTACAACTCTAGGGTCGACCAAATCCCGGGGGCACCACCGATATTGAAAGGAATAGATTCTAAAAAGTTTGTACAAAAACCTTTTCCCCCATATGCGGCTCCGAAGACAATCCCCAATAAGTTCTGTATGCCCGAGATTCCTAAGTATAACGCGATGACTGATCCAAATGAACACATCACATCGTACACGTGCGTCATCAAAGGAAATGACTTGGAAGATGACGAAATTAAATCTGTATTGCTGAAGAAATTCGGGGAGACTCTATCGAAGGGTGCCATGATATGGTATCATAATTTACCGCCCAATTCTATTAATTCGTTTGCTATGCTTGCAGATTCTTTTATAAAGGCACATGCCGGAGCCATTAAGGTTGCAACAAGAAAGTCGAACTTTTTCAAGGTAAGGCATAAAGATAACGAGATGCTAAGGGAACAGAGAGAATGGATTTGCCATTGATCACCGATGATTGTGATGTTCAAGCTTTCACCCAAGGTCTCAACATTCGGAGTTCCATAGCTTCACAGCAGTTGAAGCAAAATTTGATCGAGTATCCAGCTATCACATGGGCTGATGTACATAATCGATATTAGTCGAAGATCAGGGTCGAAGATGATCAACTGAGATTTCTTTCTGTGTCTGTTTATCCTAACAGGCCCGTAGATAGAATAAAGAGGGATATCGACCGAGAGCCAAGGTCGAATAGAGATCGATATCGACCGTACAAAGGAGACCGTAAAGGCAGTGGGTTTGGACGAAACTTTGCACGGAATGAGAAGTAAAATGATCAAGGTCAAAGTTCACGGGGACTCATGAGCAAGGGTGGTTTAGATAGGGATGTCGGACCCAAATAAGCTCCATGATTGTCGGAATATAACTTCCATATAGATGCATCAGCCATCGTATCTGCCATCAGACATATCAAGGATACTAGATGGACTAGACCTCTGCAGACTAATCTGGCCCAGAGAAATCCCAACCAAATATGCAAGTATCATGGAACTCATTGTCATAAAACAGAAGATTGCAGGCAGCTAAGGGAGGAAGTAGCCCGATTATTCAACGAGCGTCATCTTCGAGAATTCTTAAGCGATCGGGCCAAGAATTACTTCAACAATAGAGATTCCAGTAGACCAAACGAGCAAGAGGAGCCACAGCACGTGATTCACATGATCGTTGGAAGGCTCGATATTCCTCAAGGACTAGTATTTAAATGCACTAAGGTGTCGATCACAAGGGAGAAGCGAACCGGGACTACTTAACGGTAGGGACCTTGTCTTTCAATGACGAGAATGCAGAAGGGATCGAACAAACCCACAACGATGCACTAGTAATATCTGTCCTTATGAGTAAAATTCAAGTTAAATGTGTTTTGTTTGATCCAGGTAGCTCGACCAACATTATTCGATCAACGATCGTAGAACAGTTCAACCTACAAGATCAAATTGTGCCCGCAGCCCGAGTACTTAACGACTTCAACATGGAAAGCAAAACCACTAAAGGTAAACTTATTTTGCCAGTAAACGTGGTCGGGACCATCCAAAAAACAAATTTTCATATGATCGAGGGTGATATGAGGTACAACACAGTGCTCGGAAGGCCTTGGATCCATAACATGAGGGCAGTACCCTCGATCCTTCACCAAGTTCAGAAGTTCCCAACATCGGAGGGAGTAAAAATAATATACGCAGAGCAACCCGCTGCCAAGGAGATGTTTGCAATCGATGAAGTAATATCGGTATCGCTCCCCCTTTTTCCTCGCGGAATCCGGGTTTCGACATTCATTGGGAACAACTCATTTCCTTTTGGAAATTGGGTATTTGAATTTGAAGAGTCATCACCTAACAGATTTAAGGTGCATTAGGGCACCTAAAGCAAGTAACTCATAAAACCGGTTTGCATTACCAGAGACTTGGGTAAGGGCTCGAAATAACCTTGAGGGGAAGGTGTTAGGCACCCTCGCGGTCCACAACGGTGGGTCCCGGCCGAACTCAAATTATGTGAATTAGTCATTTAACAAATAGGCAGTCTAAGCACACATGGGTAAATAAGATGAGGGAAGTCCTAGATTTGTTAGCCTATATGATTACATCTATACAATACCTGGTAAGCCTTTCTCAACTAGAGGGGTTACGCATGGTATTAATGCACAGGTTATCATATGTTTTTACTACCCAATTACCCTCCACTTGGTCATAGCCTAAAGCGTTCTAGCAACCTTAAGATGTATCATATGCGTGCATTACCCGTCCCATTACTTATATAGTCCCAGAGGTATTTCTAGTTAAGGCGGATCTAGACTCTCCTACAGTAATCAAAAGAAGAAAAACTCTAGGCGACAAACAAAACACGTAAGACTAGACCAAGGATAGAACAGTTAAAGACTCACATTTTACCTCCACAAATAGAGCAAGTAAGTGCACGTCTCAAATAACAGATTTCAAATATTTCAGAAAGACCCTAAAACAGGATATCTAGGTGAGCATGGTAAGCAGAGAATATGCAGCATTGTGTTGAGGCGAAGTGATAGAGACCTAATCGGTTTGCCTACAGATTTTTTAGAACATGTTGAATCTGGGCAGTCACAAATAAGAAAAGCAGTTTCACAGTTTTTATTAGACCTTGATTACCTATAGACTTGCCTAGGCGTGGATATGTAATACCCTATAAACATGCTGTCTAAATGCAATTAGAATTCTGAGAATCATTTTAAAACCGTTTGAGTTTATTAAGTCCCATAGACATGCTGCCTGGGTGTAATAATTGATTTTAGACTTATAGATGCAAGATTGATTTTTAAACATTGTTAGTATGCAGAAATTGATCCTTTACAGGCAAGACTGATTAATTTTAAAATCTTATAGGTATGGTATTTAAATAAACAGTATTATAACAACCTATAAGCATGGTATCTAAGCAAACATCGCAGCAAACTTACAGACATGTTATCCAGAATGCAGGATCAATTTTTGAATCCTATTAGCATGATGTCTAAGTGAAAAAACATTGTAACAACTTATAGGCATGGTATATAGATAGACAAATATTGTAGCAACTTATAGGCATGGTATCTAAATAAACAAGATATTATAACAACCTATAGGCATGGTATCTACCCTTTCCCAACAGGATATGTATAAGCAACCCTCCCTTTTACTAATTTCCCCAATATCCGTTTACAAGAAATTATTGTTACAGACCAATATTAATAATGAATTACAGAAGTGAAATTGTTACAACTATAGGGAGCCTGAATATAGGACCAAAAGATAAACCTGGCAGACCAGGCCTTCAACCAGTCCAAAAGTGCCAAAACCTCATAGTGCATCCAATAGTATCCTAGTGTGTCAAAGTTCCCAAGGGCCTCAGTGACCCAGGGTAATGCTCACACCAGGAAACCTTCAAAGTAACCCTTTGTGAGCAAGTTTTCGAAAGCCAACTCCAGTGTGTCAAAGTTCAGAGGAGCCTCAGGGACTCCTAAGCAATACTTACACTATAGGGGCAAGACCCTGGGTGTTCTAAGAATAGGGGTTTTAAACAAGAGGTAGTTTTAAGAAAATAGTTTTGGGATTCTCAAGAAATAAGGGTCATTCAACTATTATAACTCAAAAAAGGTCCCAATAGTCAAATAATAGAAAGAAACAAAGTAACTTAGAGTTTCAACTTAGTTAATTAATTTTCACCCTAGTGAGCACTCAGTTACATACAGAGGAGTAGTAGGGCTGGGGAGTCATATTGGTCAGATATGAACATAAGATAAAAGGGAATGCTAGTGAAGAAGAAATAAGCATGAGTCTAGAAACACAAAAGTCTAACTAAAGCAAGAATAAACAGATTGAGAGCATGACACACAGGGGTTCAATCAGACAGAAGTAAGAGTGGTATTAGAGTAAACAGATAGGTTCAATTAAGACATAAGTAGGCATGTTATTATAAGGAAGCATATAGGTTAAGTTGAAATAGCAGGAAGCATGTAGTTCAATTGAATGGCAGTATACATACTGACAAAGGATAATGAGCATGAATCACATAGGTCTAGTTGAAGATAAATAGACTAAGATAAAGATCCTACTAATTTAGCAACATAAAATGGACATGCTGGGAATAAAAAATATACAGATCAAATCATACAGAGGTTTGCATGATAGTAAAGTGAGAGCATATCAGTTAAAAGAGCAGAAGTAGAAAGTAAAGAAGTAGGATTCAACAGTCTAGTCCTGGCTTTTAGCCAACTAGACAAACAATGAACACAATAAGCAGAGAGAGATGAGAGCAGAGTTTGTGTGTGAGTGAGTTTGAGAACTGTTGTTCGTGTTTGAGAGGTAAAACAAGAGTGTATATATAGGAGTAAAATAGTGTAAGTAAATAAGGCAAGGCAGGTAAATATTGTAAATAAGGTAAGGGAAGTAATCAAATAATCAATCAAGCTTGATAGGGACAGAAAATTAGGGGATTTTACCCATAAATAACTCTGATTAAGTTTCAAATAAGGTAATGAAGTGGGTTTAACAGACAATTAGGGTTAGAACCCATAAATCAAGCAATCAATCACGAATAAGGCAATCATAGGTAACTAGAGACCAATCAAGGGTCAATCAACCCATAAATAGGCAAGAGACACCAATTAGGAACCTCTGGATTAAGGAAAACAAGTAGAAATCAGTAAATTATTTCAGCAAAAAATGAAACCCTAAATAATTTAGCTAATCAGTCAATTATTCAAACAATAACGGACAAAAAATGGTGAAATCAAACAATGAACAGTCAAGCAATAAAGTCTAAGACATAGTCATTATAGAAAGATTAAACAAAACATGAGAAATTTCAGAAAACCCTTTGCAAAAATAGATGAAGCAGAAACCCTAATTTTGAAAAATACTTAGAGTTGATTAATAGTAGGGAATCAGAAGATTCTTAAGGAAAACGGTCATGGAAGCTTGAAAACACTTCAGATACACAGAGATTCGACCAACAAATAACGAGAAAACCAAACCCTAGTATAACAAAGCGCTTAAAAATAATTAATAGTAAAGAAATAAGAGAACTTTTAAAGGAAAGTTGTCGACGGACTCAGAATCACTTTAGATCTACAAAGATTTGGATGGATTCATGTCCAAAATTAGGGTTTTGAAGAAAAGGAAAGGGGTAAAGATAATCTGGCCTTGAACCAGAGATTTGAACCACAAACATCGAGATAGTAACACTCACAGACCATAGGCAGACCCTCAAAGAGTTTTGAACAAGATCTGGCTAGATCTCTTGGAGATCTTTCCATGAAATTACAAAATCGGGTAACCAGGGGAAGTAGAAGACCAGTAGGAGTCTCAAACAGCCATAGAAATCCATGGAACGGGTAGGAATCGAAGTTTTTATGGTTTGTTTTGGATGGCAGCGATTAGGGTTAGAGTTTGTTCTCAGAGAGAATCAGAGAAAAAATAATTCCAGGGCGGCGGAAATGAAAAGAATGAAGGGGTTTAGGGGGTCATTTGGGATTAATATGGCAAGTTTAATCGTGGATCGTTGATCTAAAAGATCAACGACCACGATTAAATGGGGTTATTAGGTCGGGTAGGTTTAATTGGGTTAGGGTTGTTTTAAATTGGGTTGGGGGATTGAAATTGGGCTGGTTTAATAGGCTAGTTCCAAAAAATAAAAGGGTTATTTGTTAAATACCCATTTTACTAATTAAAATAATTTTAAAATAGCTAATAAAATGATAAAAATGATTTTCAAGTATGAAGGCGATTTAAAATAATTCTTTAATATTATAAAATATAAAGAGTCAATTTCCGTATAGATAATGTATGCCTATGTAGGGGCTATATTTGCAAAATATGCAATTATAGTCTTAAACATGCAAATATAATTATATAAAATGCAATTAAAATGTTTGAACACTCATATGATCATAAATGATGAATTTAGATCATTAAATCATCATAGAAATAATAGAAGGAAGAGTTTTGAACATTTATGTAATTAAAAATGCAGAAATAAATGGGTTTAGGGTCTTTAAAAATTGTAGAAAAATTGTAAAACACTTGTGCATGTTTGTAAATGCATGTATCATATCTTGAATTTATTTATGCAAAATTAAAAATATATGAGAGAAAAATTGGGTATCAACAGCTTCCCCTCTTTATCCGGGAAGGATGAAAAAGTTTTCGGATAAAGAAATGATGACCGATTTTGACCGAATAGGTGTTTTGGAAAATATAGGCCGAACCCTGGTCTTTGAGCTGCCTACATATCCCTGGTTTTACAGGAATCAGGCCATGTATAGTTCTGGACCTACAGGTAAATGAAGCCGATGGAGTTGTTATAGGAATGGTAGCCAGTTTCAGTAGAGGTTCTTTTGCGAAGGGTAATGTCGGATGGAGTTATGATTATAGGTCTGGAGTGTAACGAAGGGATTGTAGGAGAGATATACATATATCGCAGAGTAGGTGGGTGATTGATGGGAATCGGTTATGAATGGCAAAGTGAAAAATGGAGCGAGCGGAAACCGGAGCAATAGTTACTCCTGTTTGAAGAACGGTTACCTCCTGGATTACCTGCAAAACTCAAAATACGATGTATGCGAGTACATAGATTTCTGCGAGAATTTAAACATGATGCAAATTCCCTTTGGACCATGAAAAATTATCTTTGGACAGTACGGATGACGTCCTTAGACTATGATGTCCTGGGCCATGAATTGTGAGATAGGAGATTCGCAGGCCATGAAATGATGTTCTCGGGTCATGAGGATTGTGCCTCTAAACCATGACGCCTTTGAATAATAATATGCAAATTTGAGAGATCCTCAGGCCATGGCATGGTGTATTCCAGCTATGAGGATGATGCTTTTGGACAATGACGCCTTTGGACAAGTTGGAGATATTTCAGCCCATGAGATGCAACAATATGATGCTAAAATCAACAAGAAAAGACTTAGTCTTGTGAGGTTGAGGGCAGAGCTTAGCCTGAGAGAGGAGCAAATAGATAGTGCCAGAGAGACAATGCTTAGTCTCGGCAAATAAAGGCGATGATTGGCCTTATGAAAGTAGGAGGCAGAGCTTAGCCTCATGCAAGATTCGGGATAGGGCTTAGTCTCATGCAAATGGAAGGCAGAGCTTAGCCTTATGCAGATATGGAGGCAGGGCTTAGCCTCGTGCAGATGGATACAGAGCTTAGTCTCATGCAAGATTCGGGACAGGGCTTAGTCCCATGCAAGATTCAGGACAAGGCTTAGTCCCAAGCAAATGGAAGGCAGTGCTTAGCCTTATGCAAAATAGAGGCACGGCTTAGCCTCATGTGGGAATCGGGATAGGGATTAGTCCCATGCGAATAGAAGGCAGGGCTTAGCCTTATGCAAATATGGAGGCAGGGCTTAGCCTCATGCAAAATTTGAGACAAGGCTAATTCTCATGCAAAGTGAAGGCAGTGCTTAGCCTTATGTAAATGTGGAGGCAGGGCTTAGCCTCATGCAAAATTTGAGATAGGGCTTAGTCTTATGCAAAGAGAAGGCAATGCTTAGCCTTATGCAAATGGGGAGGCAGGGTTTAGCCTCATGCAAAATTTGAGACAGGGCTTAGTCTCATGTAAAGAGAAGGCAATGCTTAGCCTTATACAAATGTGGGAGCAGGGTTTAGCCTCATGCAAACTTTGAGACGGGGCTTAGTTTCATGCAAAGAGAAGGCAGTCCTTAGCCTTATGCAAATGTAGGGGTAGGGCTTAGCCTCATGGAAAATTTGAGACAGGGCTTAGTCTCATGAAAAAAGAAGGAAGTGCTTATCCTTATGCAAATGTGGAGGCAGGGCTTAGCCTCATGCAAAATTTGAGACAGGGCTTAGTCTCATGCAAAGAGAAGGCATTGCTAGCCTTATGCAAATGTAGAGGCAGGGCTTAGCCTCATGCAAAATTTAAGATAAGGCTTAGTCTCATGCAAAGAGAACCCAGTGCTTAGCCTTATGCATATGTGGAGGCAGGGCTTAGCCTCATACAAAATTTGAGACAGGGCTTATTCTCATGCAAAGAAGACAGTGCTTAGCCTTATATATTGAACATGTAACAAATAGGAGTAGAGTATTTCTTAGTTGGAGATATATTCGCGTCAGGCGGCTTGATTGATTGTGACTTTGATATGTAAATGTTTGTGAATACTTCTGTTATGTTCATCATGCCTGCATCCAAAGGAAAATTGTGAGTTTCGTAAGGGGAGATTGGTTCGTGCCTCCGTATGCTGGCTTTGCTCCGCTCTATTCCGGAGGCCTTGTTTAAGTTGCCCTAGGTAACACCTAGCTGTCACAAAAATAGAGTTTTTGAAAATATGCACTTACTGATGAAAGTAGAGTTATTTTAGAAAACATAGTGAAATATCAAGTAATTTTTAGATGAACTAGTGACTGTAACATATTTCAGAGACATTGCAGCTTTTCTCCTATTAGAATTTTGAGGGTCCTCCTCAAAATTCTGCCCTAGTTTGGTAAATGATCCTTAGGTTGTTTGCGAGTGACGAAACTTGTTGAACCTTCTTCGAAATCTTGAGAATCCTTCTCAAAATTCTGCCCCAGTTTCTTAACCAATTTCTGACCATCTGGCATACGCTGACGTTGGCTGGACCTGCCCCGGAATTTTGAGGGTTCTCCTCAAAATTCTGCCTCAGTTTCTGGGGACTTGCCCTATTGCTCCAGTTGATGTGCAGACTGTAGTGCGGTACCCCAATAGGGCAAAGGGTAGCTTCTCGTGCCATTGTTTGTGGTTTTCTACCATCTTCCTTAATATCTTCTTAATATTCTTGTTAGCAGCTTCCACAACTCCATTCATTTGATGCCTATATGATGTAGAGTTTTTGTACTTAATTTTGAAGGTTTCACATATGGCTTTCATCAGGTCATTATTGAGATTGGCGGCATTATCAGTGATAATGGACTCGGGAACTCTGAATCGGCAAATAATATGATCCTTGACAAAGTCTGCGGCAACTTTCTTGGTTACAGCTTTGTAGGATGTCGCCTCTACCCATTTGTGAAGTAGTCAATGGCTACTAGAATAAACCTGTGCCTGTTTAAAGCAGTGGGCTCAATCGGACCGATAACATCCATTCCTCAGGCAGCAAAGGGCCAAGGTGCACTTGTTGTGTTGAGCTCATTAGGTGGTACCATTATCATGTCTGCATGTACCTGACATTGGTGATATTTTTGTACGTACCAGATGCAATCTGTCTCCATGGTCATCCAAAAATATCCGGCTCTGAGTATTTTCTTCGCTAGAACAACACCATTCATATGTGGTTCACAAGTTCTAGCATGTATTTCTTCGAGCATCGTGGAAGCTTCCTTTGCATCAACGCACCTTAACAATGCTAGATCAGTGGTTCTTCTATACAGGGTCCCTCCGCTTTGGAAGAAGTGATTGGATAGCCTCCGCAGTGTGCATTTCTAAGTGTGGTTTGCCTGTTCCGGGTATTCTTCTCTTGTCAAATATTCTTCGATGTCGTGGAACCAAGGCTTTCCATCCGTTTCTTCTTCAACATGAGCACAGTAAGCCGGTTGGTTATAGATCCTCACCGAGACGGGATCAATGAAATTCTTGTCTGAATGTTGTATCATTGATGAGAAAGTGGCTAGTGCGTCTACAAAATCATTTTGAATTCTGGGTACATGTTTGAATTCTATCTTTTTGAATCTCTTCATCAATTCCTGCACATGATACAAGTATGGTAGTATCTTAGTGTTTTTTGTAGCCCACTCTCCTTAAACCTGATGTACCAGAAGATCCAAATCTCCAATCACCAGCAACTCTTGCATATTCATATCGATGGCCAGATTGAGCCCCATAATGCAAGCCTCATATTCTTCCATATTGTTGGTGCATGGAAATGTAAGCTTCGCAGATACAGGGTAGTGTTGACCTATTTCTGATACCAAAACCGTTCCAATTCCTACTGTTTCCTTTACTATTTCAGCAACTCGGTGGACACTACCAAAGGTTGAAGGCCTAAACCATTGGGTCTAGAAGATTTGGATGTTAATGCTCCTGAGACCCACAAGTGGAAATAATTGACCCTCAAATACAGGTGGAAGGCCAAAAATTATGGTAGGTTGAACTTTTTGATTTTTCTTTTCGTACAGGAAAATTGGCTAATTGTCCTTTCCTGTTGAATTCAGGTCTTCCATAGGGCTCAGTTGTCGTTCCCGAGGAGGACGTTTGGCTGATCCTGCTGATGTAACGAGGTTACTGTAGGAGGCTTTTGCCCGAATGGGTGTCGTCGAGCTTGAATTTGGTGCCAGTTCTTATTATTAGAGTCCCCGATCAGAGAACAAGAAACCAAAAAAGCGACGTTCTTCCACGGTCGAGGGCAAAAATAAAAAGGTGAGGAGCGTCGCCTGAACCAATCATAGGCATTGTGGTGATGAGCATCGTGCCCGAGCCAGTCATAGACACCATGGTGATCGATGATGATGGAGGAGCCAATGATGAGGGGGCTTCTCTACATAGAAGACGACGACCTTCACCAGCTCAACAGACAGCTCAATCTATTGATCTAGTTACGCCAACGGTGGACGATGTCCCGATGCTCTGGGAGAATTTTAATATAGTGGAAGATGTTAACTCTCGCTTCTGCATCCTAGTCATCATTCCCAATACAGTGAGGTTGGGTACCGTGTCTTTTCCACTTTCGGTTGGTGAGCAACCAACAGCCAACACTACCTTTTTTGCAGTTGCTTTACAACCTACAACACCATCAACTTCATCACCTTCTTTGCCAACACTACCTTTTCCACCAGCAATTACTACATCATCTCCACCAGCCATTGTCGTTTGAGAGGAAGATGTCCCCCTTCCCCAGTCCCTAGTTCATGGGAATTTGGGATATGACTATTTTGCCCCCTCCGACAATCCACAAAGGAGGAGGAATATTACCCCCTTAATTTTTACCGTGTGTCATATGTTGTCCCGTCCAATGGAACTTTCAAATTATTTGAAGCCTCTGCTTCAGAAAGGGACAAGAATAAAATACAGTCTCTCTCGGGAGAGTGTTTGATGAGCAATGTCATGCACAACGAGGCGACGTTACGATCTTTGTTCCTTCTATCTTTGTTATGACAGGGTTTTTAATTTGTAGTTCTATTTTGTAGGCCAACTTCCTTGCTTCTGAGGGTCTTTAAAGATTTATCCTTGACAAAGAAAAGCTCACCTCCGCACGGGATCAATTGTTGACCGAGCGGGATCAGATTGTTGCCTGCCTCCTGAAACTAGAAGTACGAGCTGCTGAGGCCACTGAATTGGAAGCTCAGTTGCAACAAAGCGAACAAAAGTTAGTGACCCTTAGTTAAGAGGTCGCCCTATTAAGGGTACAATTTAAAGAAGCTAGGGCAAAATGGGTTGAAGTCCACAATGTCATTCCTGTTGCATCTGATCGCGAGGCTGCCTCTACTGAAAGATTGAATAATTTGGAGGTGGCCTTGAACTCCAAAACTGAAGAAGTTGCTGCTGCCGAGGAGAAGTTTTCCCAGTTTGAAAAGAGGCATAAGAGAGTTATAGAGCATAATAAATTTTTTAACTCTACTGTTCGTAACCTTGATGTTAGCCTCCGAACCTTTAGATCCAATCGGGATAACCTTTCGACCGAAGTTGACCGTCTTAATGATGAACTTTAGTATCGAGCGGCTTCTCTCACTATTGAACAAACATATTCTATGTATAGAATGAGGAGAAGAACATTGGAAGAGGCCAAAGCGGGCGTCATTGATTTTGATGCCAAAATCGCCAAGGCCCGTGAGCTGGATTTAACTGCCTGGAGAGGTCTCCCGGTCCGACCTAATGCCTCTGATTCTTCTGGTTCCAATTTCGAGTTCTCGGGAACTGAAGAGGAACCCGAGGAGATGATAGAGAAGGCTAAGATGGTGAAGCCCAAGATGATGAAGGCCAAGATGGTGAACACCAAGCTCTTGAGTTGGCGATAGATCCGTCTACCTCTCCTGGGGGTACAAATACTTCTCTTCCTCCGGATTCCCGGGGTGAAGTAGCTTAGCTTTTGCTTTCTTTTCACTTTTCTTTTTCATACTTTTTTATTTGTGCTACTTGGCATGTTTGCTGTGAATAGAAGTATTTTCTCGCTTAAGTATTGTGCAAGTTTTTCTCTTTGCATACTTTTCGTTTAAGTATTCCGCAAGTTTTTCTCTTTGTGTCAAATTATGCAACGGTTCAAATGTATTTTTCCCCGATAGCATTTGGATTCTAGGCATAATCTCTTTCTGGACCAACCCTTTACCGTGAGGGTTTCATAAGAGAGGACCCTCTTATGTTTATGGTGCTCTTGAGGAGGATGTCTCATGTACATTATGACACTAGTATTTTGAAGTAGTTGTTTAACTTTAAAATACTAAGATTAATTCATCGAAAAGACAAGAAATAAGAAAAAAATAAAAGAAATTTATTTTGTTCCTCCCATTTTCAAAAGTACATAAGCCTTCGTTGTTGTAAAAAGAAATTGCCATTACTTGTGGCTAACTTGTACAACTTGTTTCTACCGGGCTGGCCGCACAGTCCCCGATCCCGATGACACAATTTATTTCCGAATTTTGTAGTCCTAGTCGACGTGGAAGTCATTGTTTCCAATTCTCATATCATCCCCCCCCCACACACACAGTGTTCGAATGCGAAGAACGCGAATTTGAACAATGGAAGTCTTGTTCCTTTGAGGATTCCTCTAGTGGATGGTTAGATAGTCTTTAGTTTGGTAGCAAGTTTCACTTTCCCTTAGGAACTTTGTTATCGAGCAAAAGACTATCTAACAACCCCCTCTTATTTCTGCTGATGAAGCTTCCTTCGTAGTATGCTTTACATTGCTGTCTCGTTAAAAACCTTGCCAGAAAAACCTTATTTGGACAAAAGCTGGACGAAGAGGAAAAGAGCGCAACACATACTTTTAATATAGTCGAGACTCATTAGCAATAGTATCGTGTGACACAATCCAGTTGCTCGGCAGCTTTACTCCATCTTGATTTCTAATTCGTAAGACCCTTTTTCGGTGACAGCTGAAACCCGGTAGGGGACTTCCCACGTCGGACCCAGCTTTCCTGCGTTGAGCTCTCGGGTGTTCTAAGCTACCTTCCTTAAAACAAAGTCACCTACTTTGAAATAATGGAGGCTGTCTCTTCGATTGTAATATCTTTTCATTCTATACTTTTGGGCTGACATCCTTATATGTCCAAGTCCCTGCATTCGTCGAGCAACTCCAATTTGACCAACATTGCTTCATTATTTGCTTCCTTCTCTGCCTGGAAATATCTTAAGATGGGTTTCCTACTTCCACCGGGATCAAGGCTTCAGCTCCATATACAATATAGAAAGGAGTCTCCCCTATGCTTGATTTTGTCGTTGTCTGATACGCCCATAGTACTCCTGGTAGCTCTTCGGGCCATTTGTCTTTGGCTGCTATTGATATCCAATTTTTCCCTCATATATTTTTTAAAAATGCATATATACTTTCAAAATAGTGCATGAGCATCAACCAGTATTTTCCCATAATTTTCTGTATATATAAAAAGGATTTTAATTAATTTATTCTAGCATTTTATTATCCAAATAATTACTACTTGCACCACAAATGGCTTTATGATAATTTTATTGCTTAATTTTATCATTTATATTTATACGAAGCTTTAATTATTTCATGAATATCCATATGTACATGTTAGGGTTATAATTGTAATAAGTTTGCAATAATGGCCCATGTGTGCATAATTACCTTATTTCACAAGAAAATAATCTTTTTGTATTTTTATAATATTAAGCAATTATTTTAAATCATTTTCATGCATATAGCAAATAACCTCTTTAACTTTGTTTAATTTTGGACCTAGCCCAAAACTACTCTAGCCCAAATACCCTGACCCAATTCCTAACCCGCCTAACCCCCCTCAGATCAAATCCTGGTCGTTGATCTCAAAAGATCAACCGTCCAGGATCATTTCATTTTTTTAATTAACACTAACTACCTCTTAACCCTAGTCACTTCTCTAATTCCGCCGCCCCCAAATCCCTTCCCTCCTCTCTTCTCTTTCAGATGCTCCCTTAACCTAGCCACCGTCACCGGAAAACCCTCCATTCCATGGGGTTTCCCTTTGATATTAGGTCCCAGATGGCTTCTTACCTTCACTGGTTGTTTGATTTCTTCATGGTTTGAAGGAATCTCAAAGAGATTCAACTCAGAGTCGACCTAGACTCTTCATATTTTTTTTCTGATGAACCTGCCTCGTGTTCATCACTATGTTTGTAAGTATTGTTATCTATATGTTTATGGCTTGAAACCTAGGCTCTTAACTGGATTTTCTCACCTTGTTCCATTCTTTAAAACCCTCATCTCTTTCTACTTGAGTCTGTTCAGATCCTTGTAAATCTGAAATGATTTTAAGTTTATTTGGTATTTTCTTTAAAAAAAACCTTCTGGTTTTCCTTATTACTAATCGATTTTAATGTTTCTATAAAACTAGAGTTTCACTTCTTTGCGTTGCTGCAAAACTTTTCTAAAGAAGTTTGAGTGTTTGATTCCGTTACTCTTCGTTTGCTTGACTTCTATGTTCTAAACCCTAGGGTTTCTGACTACTTCATTAGTTGTTCTGGTATTTGCCCGTTATTCGTTGTCTGTCAATTAGCAGAGATTAATTGATGTTATTTGACTATTTAGGGTTCGAAATTATATTATTCTGCTGAGATTGTTACTTTCTATGATTGTTACCTATTTTCCTTATTTGTGACTCCTAATTAGTACTACTTGCCTTAATTATTTTATTAGCCTGATTTCTAGGTTTTGATTTATTCAAACTGACTTATAAATGGCCTACGATTTATTTCTTGCCTTATTTAAACCCCAATCTGGGCTGTTAATTGGTTCTCCCTATTTTAAGGGGTTTTACCAGATTCTTTTGTGTTAATTGATTGAGTTTAGCAGCCCCAATCAACTGGATGCTTTTATTTGTATACCTTATTTGTGAACTCTATTATTTTTTGCCTTATTTGCTTTACTCTGCTAAGTGCTATATAAACCCCATTCTGATTTCTTTCAAACACATGAACACACTCGGAAAGATACAAAAACACACACACACTCTCCGTTGCAATTCTTTCTGTTACTTGTGTTTGATGCACTGTCTAGCCAGCTGAAAGCCAAGGCTAGACTATTGGAATCAACTTGCCTTCACCTTCCTGCTTTCTATCTCTTAACTGATATGCCCTTATTTCTGTTATCATAATCTCTTCTATGTGCTATGTGTCTCAGTATACTTCTGCTCTGATACTTGTCTCCTAGCCATCTCCTTCTCAACTACTATGCTTCAGTTCCTATTCTCTATGACTTATATGATTAGTTCACTCTGAACATCAACATGTGCACATTTATTATATGCTTCTTGTTTATTTTAACCAGTATGTTTTAGTCTTGTTACCTCTTTGTCCCATGTGGTTATGTGGTTAGTGTTCCAACATGCTTCTGTTCTGCCCTATGTTTCTCTTAACCAGCATAACTTAAGTCCTGTCATGTTTTATATGATAGCATGTCCCTATTTTGCCCATGATATTGGTTTACTCATTCTGAAACTAGCATGTATAATTCCCACTGCCCTACCCTATTCTGTATGACTGTTTGATTGGTCAATTTAACTTCAGTATGCTTCTGTCCAATATATCTCTATATGATTCCACCTAGTAATAGTTAATAAACTGTCCAATATATCTCTATATGATTCCACCTAGTAATAGTTAATAAACTAAGTTATCTCCAATAATGTGAAACCCTATCTAAATCTGTTGTATGTTCCATGTTCTGAACATGGCTGGATATTACAAGCATGTAATTAATATGTGGCTAATTTTGTATGTTGATTCAAGTGCCCTTGCTTTTTGTGATCACTAATATGAGTATCCATTCTAAATAAATAACTTGCCTGAACCATGTGTTGAGTATGGATTCTGTTTGTCCAACTCTGTTGCAACTTATTCCTATTCACTTCTAAAAATCCAAACTGTTCTTTTCCTAAAACTACCTCCTACTTTTATATACTATTTTCAAATCCTACTCTTAGATATCTAGGGTCCTGCCCCTCCAGGGTGAGTACTGCCTAGGAGTCCATGAGACTCATCCGAACTCTGATACACTGGGGCTGGCTTTTCCAAACTTGTTTACAAAAACTATTTCTTTGAAAAAGTTCTGGTGCGAGCATTGCCCGGGGTCCCTGAGGCCCTTGGGAACTTTGACATACCAGAAGCCCATTCGGTGTAATATGGACTATTGGTGTACTCCAGATCTGATTGAAGGCCTAGCTTCCAGGTTGATTTTGGGCCTGCCAAGGCTCCCTATACTATAGTAATTTTCATTATGGAATTCATTTGTATTGGCATGTAATAACATTCTTTGTAAAACAGATATGGGAAACTTAGTAAAAAACAGGGAAGGGATTTTTATATCTTTGTTGGGGTTCGGGTAGAAACCATGCCTACAGGTGATTATGATAATATTTATATGCATTAGAAACCATGTTATAGGGTTTTCTCATTATGCTGAATTTCATACTTTGCATCTTAGAAATCCTGCTTATAGGATCTACATGTATTTTCAACTCAGCGTACACTAGTGACCATGTCCATAGGGTTCTGTCCGTTTGATTAACCAATTTTCCTAGCGATGTGCTTAAGAATTTTGCCCACCTGTGATTAATAGAAATCATGCCTATAAGGTCTAAAAAACCAGTTCCTGCATTTAGATATCGTGCCTATAGGATTTCAAAATCAGTTCCTACATTTAGATATCGTGCCTATAGGATTTCAAAAAATCAGTTTCTGCATTTAGATATCATACCCATAAGGTTTTCAAAATCAGTTCCTACATTTTGATATCATGCCTGCAGGATTTTAAAAATCAGTTTCTGCATTTAGATAGCATGCCCATAAAGTTTTAAAATCAGTTTCTGCATTTAGAAAGCATGCATATAGGATTTAAAGATAAAGTTTGTCTGTTAAAAATGAGTAGTTGATTTACAGCTTAGATGCCATGTCTATAAGGTTCTGCCCGACTATCATTAGGCAAGCCTGTAGGTTAATTAAATTTTGGGTCTAAAACTGTGATTGCTTGTTTGAAATATGCCTGAATTCAGAGTATTAACAAAATTAGGGGCAAACTATTAGGTACTCTTCTGCTCGCTTTAATAAAATTGTTTCATATTCTGTTTGTGTTCATTTAGATATCTTGCTTATAAGATCCTAAAAATCATTTAAAATTGATTGTTTGAACAACGTGCATTTGTTTGTCTATTTGTGGAAGTTACATGAGCCCACTTGATTGCTTCCTTATGTGATAGTCCTATTTGACTTTTGTTTGTCGCTTAGTTTTCTCCTTTTAAAAAACATAGGTGAGTCTAAAACCGCTTTAAATAGAAGTCCTAAATACTTCCAGGGTCATAGATAAGGGACGGGTAGTGCATGCATGCGGTACATACTGGATGTTATTAGAACGCTTGGGTAATAATGGAAAGGAGAGGGTAATTGGGTAGTAAAACGAAATGATGACATATGTGCTAATGCTATGTGTAGCACCCCAATTTGGGGACGATTACAAATCATTGCACATAAGTGATCCAGTAGGCTAAAAAGCCTAGGACCCCTTTTACTCCTTGTTTTAAAGGTCATATCTGTTTGTTTATCTGCTTATAAGACTAATTCGCTTAAATTGAGTTTGGCTGGGACCCACCGTTGTGGACCTCGAGGGGTGCCTAACACCTTCCCCTCAAGGTAATTTCGAGCCCTTACCCAATCTCTAGTAATGTAAACTAGTTCATGAGTTATTTGCTCTAGGTGACCTAACACACCTTAATCCGTTAGGTGTCAACTCTTCAAATCTCATACCCAATTCCCAAAAGGAAAGGAGTTGTCCCTAAATGCCGAAACCCTGACTCCGCGAGGAAAAAAGGGGCACGATAGCTGCTTCCAATCTCTTTTTAAGATTTTGATTAATCACTTTGCTTGTTGATTCTGCTTGACCATTTGCGCTCAGATGATATGGCGATGATGTGATCCTTTTGATTTTCAAGTCTTTAAGGAATTTTGTGACCTTTGCGCCTATAAATTGTGGCTTGTTGTCGCATGCTATCTCTTTTGGTATCCTGAATCTGTTATATTCTCCCACAAGAAATCTACCACTTCGTGCTTTCCAATTTTCTGGTAAGGACCTGCTTCAACCCACTTAGAAAAATAGTTAGTTAAAATCAAAAGAAATCTTACCTTACCGGGTCTAGTAGGACCAGACCGACTATATCCATCCCCCACTTCATGAACGACCATGGCGACAAAACCAAATGTAATAGCTTTGCCGGTTGATGTATTAATGGTGCGTGAAATTGACATTTATCACATTTCTGAACATAAGCCTTGGAATCTTGCTCCATCTGGGGCTAGTAGTATCCTGCCCTAATTAATTTTATCACTAAGGAATCCGCGCCTAAGTGATTTCCGCATATCTCTTCATGGACTTTCCACATGACATAGTTGGCTTCGGAAGCTCCCAAACATCGGGCCAACAAGACTTGGAAGGATCTTCTATACAGTTAACCCCCCTTGAAATTGTATCGAGCTGCTTTAGTACGCCATGCCGAGATCCCTTGGGATCTCCAAGCAGTTTCCATGATCGAGATAGTCAATGATCTCATTTCGCCAGTCCCAGACCAAATTGGTTGCGTTTACTTCGTAATAGTTGTCTGTGTCCAATACCGAATGCACGACCGTACTGGAGTCTCATCCCTTCATTTCCGTGGACGATCCCAAATTGGCTAGTGCATCTACCTCCGCATTTTCTTTTCTCTGGATGTGGTTAATTGACCATTCCCTTAACCGTGCGAGCAGGGCCTGGATTTTCACTACATATTGTTGCATGCGTTCCTTTTTTGCTTCAAAGATCCCATAGACCTGATTAACTACCACTTGGGAGTCGTATTAAATTTCAAAGACCTAGGAGTCCAGTCCCCGGGCCAGCTCGAGTCTTGCAATCAAAGCTTCAAACATTACTTCATTGTTAGTCCGAGGAACTATTCTTATGGCATGCCTTAAGGTTTCTCCCGAGGGCGTGGTTAGCACTATCCCGAGCCCGGACCTCGTAACATTTGAAGCTCCATCCATGAATAAGGTCCAAACTCCCGATGTCAATTCTAAAACCATCAGTAATTCTTTGGTAGCCATAGGTAACAGTCCCGGACTGAAATCGGTCACAAAGTCGGCCAAAATTTATGACTTAATCACTGTCCTATATTTATACTCTATATAAAATTCACTCATTTCGACCTCCCACTTGGCAAAACTACTTGAAATTTTAGGTATATAAAGAATATTCTGCAAGGAAAAAGTGGTCACCACAATTATCGGATGACATTGAAAATAATGTCTAAGCTTTCGAGCAACACCTACGAGAGCCAAGGCAAATTTTTTCGGATGTGGGTAGCGAGTTTCTGCTCCTGTTAAAATTTTACTAACATAATAGATAGGAGACTGCGTACCTTCATCCTCACGGATTAAAACGGTGCTTACCACTACCTCTGAGACCGCTAAGTAAATCAGTAGTTGTTCGCCTTCCTCCAAATTTGACAGTAGTAGAGGACTCAACAAATACCTTTTCAAATCCTTCAAGGCCTGCTGACATTCCGGAGTTCATTCAAAGTTGTTCTTCTTTTTGAGGTGCGAAAAGAAGTGATGGCATTTTTTCGAAGACCGGGAAATGAATCTACTTAAAGCGGCCAGTCTTACTGTCAACCTTTGGACCTCTTTTACACTTGATAGCTAGTCAGGATATCTTTGATTGCTTTAATTTTATCGGGGTTGACTTCGATCCCCCGTTGCAACACCAGGAATCCCAAGAACATACCAGAGTTGACTCTGAATGCACACTTTTCGGGGTTAAGCTTCATGTTGTGCTTTTATAAGATGTCAAATATTTTTTGCAAATATTTAAGATGATCACTTGCTTTCAAAGACTTGACCGGTATATCATCTATGTAAACTTCCATGGTTTTACCTATTTGATTCTCGAACATTTTGTTTACCAGCCGCTGATAAGTGGCTCTGGCGTTCTTTAGCCTAAAAGTACCATATTATAGCAATATGTGCCAAAATTTGTTATGAATGAAGTTTTTTCCTG
Source organism: Nicotiana sylvestris (assembly GCF_000393655.2). Taxonomy (NCBI): domain Eukaryota; kingdom Viridiplantae; phylum Streptophyta; class Magnoliopsida; order Solanales; family Solanaceae; genus Nicotiana; species Nicotiana sylvestris. The sequence goes on along the minus strand of NC_091068.1, from coordinate 79,419,827 downwards.
ATCCTCTGAGTTCATCTTGATTTGGTTGTACCTGGAGTAAGCATAAAGGAAACTCATTAACTCGTGCCCCGGGCATCGCATCGATCATTTGATCAATGTTTGCCAATGGGAACAAGTGTTTTGGGCACGCCTTATTTAAATTCTTATAGTCTGCGCACATGCAAAATTTATTATTTTTCTTTGGAACTACTACTACGTTATCTAGCCAGTCAGGATACTTTACCTCTCGGATTGAACCGATATCAAGCAAACGAGTTACTTCTTCTTTGACGAATTTGTTCCTGACCTCGGAAATAGGACGTTATTCTATCTTACCAGAGGGATATTGGGATCCAGGCTTAGTTTTTTCATGGCCACTTCTAGGCGGGATACCTATCATATCTGCATGCGACAACACAAGATAATCAATATTGAATTTAAGAAATTCGATAAATCCTGACCTGAGCTTGTGGTTTTAGCCCTGTCCCAAAGTTGAACCTCCTATCCAAGAACTTTTCGAACAATGCGACTTGCTCAAGTTCTTCCGTTGTGGATTTTGTTGCGTTTGTTTCTTCTGGTACATGGAAATATCTCGGCACATGATAGGATTCCGATGACTCCTTCCCCTGGTTACCTTCGCTCTGCTCGGGAGCAGGCGCCGGTTCCTGTAATTGCTATGCTTCAAGTTCCTTCCCTTTGCTACTAGAAACTGGGATTGCATTCATCTCCCTAGCTACCAGATGATCTCCTCTTATTTGTTTAATTTCCTCGGGAGTTTTGAACTTCAGTAGTTTATGATATGTCGACGGCACGGCCTTCATCTCGTGCAACCATGGTCTCCCCATGATAATATTATAACCTATATCACCATATACTACCTCAAAAAGGGTCGTCTTCATCACCCCCTCGGCATTCGTAGGCAGCAAGATCTCTCCTCGGGTTGTTACGCTTGCCATATTGAACCCGGCGAGGACTTTTGTGGCCGGAATTATACTTCCGGTCAGCTTGGCTTGCTCCAGCACTCTCCACTAAATAATTTTGACCAAACATCTTGGGTCCACCAAAATACGTTTAATTTTAAAATCTAAGGGGTCATTTGGTTGGAATACGATTTATACCGGTATAAGTTATGCCGGTACAAGTTATTATGATGGTATTATTGTTTATTCATTGTTTGGTATGTTGTATTAAGAATGACAATTGCATAATTTCTAAGAAGAAGGTATAAGTTATACTGGTGCTAATTACCCCACCTTTTATAAGGTATAAATTATCCCCAGTGTTAAAATTAACACCGGGATAACTTATACCTGGTTTGCTAACCAAACAGAGTATTAAGGTGGTATTAAATTTTTATACCACCCTTATACCTTCTTATACCTCATATCAAACGACCCCTAAGACATTTAAAGATATTACCAAAGTGTTACATCTCGCGTTTTTCGTACGTTAAAGTTTCGTCTTCAGTAAATTGACGTAAACTCGGGGATGATATTATTTGGAGGTTAGCATATTTATGCTATTTATAACAAGCGATAAATAAGTGTCATGAAAGATAAAGGATGCATGAATTAAAGAAAACGAGTTTCGTTGAAAATGGCCAATTTGGGATAAAATACGGATCAAGTAATAATACTCGATAATTATAAACTAGTACCATGAAAGGTACCATATGACCACGATAGTATAATGTATAAAGTATATATAAAGTATATTAAAAATAAATAGAATTTTAAGTAATTTGGGGTAATTTTTAAATTTTGCGGGTAATTGATTAATAACCGGGTAACAGAACATTACCCAGTTAATTAATAAGTCGATAAAGATTAATTATCCAACCCCCAACCCCACGTGGAAGCTTGCCATGTTATAAGGAATGACTAAGTCATTCCTTGCTAGGTTTCATGAAGATACCATGTATTTCATTTCTAAGATTTTGACTAATCAAAGTCTTTCACATAAAGACTAAACAAACTATACTAATTTCATTTGAAATGTTCCAAAACCAAGAACAGAGACGTAAGACCTCATATTACTTGCTGGATGTTAGCCATTTTCCTTTCAATTAATTTCTAAAAAAAACCGCAACAGGAATTATTAAGGTCTTAGAAACATAATTACGTTTTGCGATTCTAGTGGAGTACGGTGCAACCTGTTCCAAAAATATCATACGGATTTTTTTCTATTCTAGGTATGTTAAGGCTAAGCTCTTCTTTCATTTTGCATGATCTCGTAATAACAAAAAGTTTGATAACGAGTCATAAAGAAAAATTCATATCCCGGAATTTACGTATATTTTGCTAATCTCGGAAGTTACATATAGTTTCCTAGTTTTGTAAATTATGATATTCTCCTTATCGGGACTTCATATTCAATTGAGTATTTCCTTCTTCTAGTCAAGAGAGAAGAGAATTTATATATACAGTATTAAATTATTTTCATTACCTTCGAGCTATAATCGATGGGCAGGCCCCTATTAGGCAACCTCTGATCAGATGGTAGGATATATACTGAGCTTACTGTGGCCGAGCGCCTATGAGCAAGCCTACTACGGCAGAGCAGTTATATATATATATATATATATATATATATATATATACTGAGACTTAGAGGGACAGACAACTATTTTACTCACTATATTGAGAGAGTTGAGTCAGTATCAGTAGATGAGCATATCTTTAGATTTTCTTTAACTCCCAATTGTTTTCAGTTATTATATTATCAGTTTAGTTTCAGCTTCAGTATATTGCCTACATACTCGATACATTATTTCGTACTGACGTTCCTTTCTGGGGGCACTGCATTTCATGCGTGCAGGTTCAAACAGATAGACAGGTAAACCTCCTCATTAGGTGTTGCCCGAGTTCAGCTTTATTGGCAAGCTCCCCTTCTTTTGGAGTTGCCGAGTCTAGTAGTGTAGTGTATATCTTGTGTATATATGTAGATAGGTTATGGGTAGGTCGGGGCCATGTTCCGATCACAGTACATCTATCAGTAGAGGCTTGTAAACATATCCTGTCACGACCCCGGTTTGCCCTCCGTGAACCATCGTTGCGGCACTTAGTCTCTACGACTAGGTAAGCCTAAATTGCGGAAGAAAAACCAAGATTTGTGGAAGTATAAATAATTTAAAATAGAAATAAAGTAATAACAGTGTGTAAATGTACCGGTCGGCATACACCATGTTTAACTCTCAATACCAATACATAAATCCAAGACCCGAAAACCCCACGAATCACAAGCTAAGAAGTATTACATAGCTCTAATTCCGGAATGTCTAATAAAAACAAAAACTACAGAAGGGCTAAGTACTAAAAAGCAAGAATAGAAAGGGACTCCTTGGTCTGCGGACGCGGCAGATATACCTCGAAGTCTCTAGAGCAGTCGCCTCCCTCAAGGATGGTAGGCCTGAGTAGCAGTACCTGGATCTGCACATGAAAAACATGCGCAGAAAGGGCATGAGTACACCATGGCGGTATGCCAAGCCTAACCTCCGTTGGATAGTGACGAGGAAGGTCAGTGCCCTACTAAGATTAAATAAATATAAAGATGACAGGATAAGATAAGCAATACAATTGAGAATCTACAGTAAGAATCTATACAGGATAATAAGAGTACAATAACAGAAACAGAAATAAAGGCAAACCACAAGGAAGTACCACTCATAACAAGGATGATAACCGAGGATCTCTTGGTATACCGAGTATCTCTTGGTATCCTCAATATATGCTAGAGATCTCTTGGTACCCCGAGAATCTCTTGGTACCCTCAATATATGCTAGGGATATCTCGGTATCCCGAGGATCTCTTGGTATCTTTAATATACGTGCCAGGGATCTCTTGGTATCCCGCACCTCGGTTCAGATCATAAATACGTACAGGAGATCTCCCGGGATGCTGTCCCGTAAACCCAAAGTAAAAGCACACAGCAACAATACAAGAATACCTAATTAAGCTAAATTCCATACCAAGTAAATAGTTAATTCTAACCTAACATGCTTCACGTAATACAATTAGGGCAGTTTAAGCAAATAGGCAATTAAGTCAACTAAACATGCTTTTCTAGACTAGCAACACGCTAAATGCTCAAGTAGAATAAAACAGGAAAAAAAAAGAATTCAATTGAAATACTTAAGAAAAACCGGATTTTCAACAATTAGCTCAAGTTTGCACTCGTCACCTCGAGTACAAGGCATTTCAATTATCAAATATATCATATCCTAAGGGGAAGGTCCCCCACACAAGGTTAAACAAGCCACTTGCCTCGAACCGGCTCAAAATCAATCTGAAACCACGCTCTTTCCACGAGTACTTGACTCCAAATGGTCCAAATCTATTCAATTCAATTTCATAATATAAATAACACTTCAAGTAATTGATTCTACAATTAAATTCTAATCTAATACGCAAAATTAGGTAAAATGACCAAAACGCCCCTGGGCCCACATCTAGGAATCAGGTAAAATTTATATTTTCAAAATCCTCACAATCTCACGAGTCTAACCATATCAAAATTATCTCAATCCGATGTCAAATTCCCAATTAAAACTCAATTTCTTGGTCTAAGAACATTTCCCCCAATTTCCACCAAAATTTTGAAATTAAAGGATGGATTTAAGTATAGATTTATGGAAATTAGTCTAAACCGAGTAGGAATCACTTACCCAAATTGTCCAAGTGAAAATCTCTCCAAAATCACAATCTCTCGAGCTCCTAAGTCCAAAATACGAATTATGGCTCAAACCCTCGATTTTGGGTTTTAACCATTTGAGATTCTTGATCGAGTGGGAGAGGTGGCTTATAGAATTCCATTTCCGCCGAGCTTATCAGTCGTGCATCCAGTGTTTCATGTGTCCATGCTTCAAAAATATCATGGCGATCCATCCCACATGTTAGATTACAGTACTGTCCAGTTAGACAAGGACTTGTCTTATGAGGAGGAGCCGGTAGCTATTCTAAACCGGTAGGTTCGTCAGTTGAGATCGAAGAGTTTTCCTTCTGTTCGTGTTCAGTGGAGAGGTCAGCTTACTGAGGCATCGACCTGGGAGTCCGAGTCCGATATATGGATCTGTTATCCCCATCTTTTCCCCGACTCAGGTACTTCCTTCTTATGTTCGTTCGAGGACGAACGGTTGTTTTAGAGGTGGAGAATGTGATGACCCAATAGGGGCATCACTTGTTTTTAAAATAAATTCTGCATTCTGGGGCCTTAAAGACCTCTTTCAACATAACCTCGATTTGCGTGCGAAGTCTGGGCGCGTAGCCGGAAAGCTATTGTGTGAAAATTTGTGAAAATATTAAAGTTTTGACTTAAAATATATTTAAGTTGACTTCGATTAACATTTTGGGTAAACGGACCCGAACCCATGATTTGACGGTCTTGGAGGGTCCGTGAAAAATATGGGACTTGGGCGTATGCCCGGAATCGAATTTCGAGATCTCAAGCCCGAGAAATGAATTTTAAAAGAAAATTATTTTCTGGAAATTTCTATGATTTTTTGAAATGAAATGTATTCAGAATTTGATGGTATCAGGCCCGTATTCTAGTTCTGGAGCCCGGTACAAGTCTTATATGTGAAGTAAGATAAGTCTGTGAAATTTGGTAAGAAACAGATGTCATTTGACGTGATTCGGACATTAAATGCAAAATTTGATGTTTTAAGAAGTTTTGAAATATTTCAATGATTTTGAGGTTTAAATCGTAGTTTAAGGGGTTATTTTGGCGATTTGATCGCACGGATAAGTTCATATGATGTTTTTTAGTTAGTCTACTTGTTTGGGTTGGAGCCCCAAGGGCTCGGGTGAGTTTCGGAAGGTTTTGAACTTATAAAAAGTTGTAGGTTGTTCAGTTTCTGATGTTCTGGTATGTCCTTCTTCGCGTTCGTGGGAGGACCCTCGTGAATGCGATGAGTTAGTCAGGCTGAAGGAGATTTTCTTCTACGTGAACGCGAGACCGAGGTCGTGAACGCGAAGCTTTGGGGGTTTTCCCTTCGCGAACACGGGCCTGGAAACACGAACGTGAAGGCTTATGGGCCTGGCCAGGGAGAGGGGTATTTTACCCTACACGTACGCGAACACGAAGGCTCTGGGGGTTGAAGCTCCTTGAATGTGAGCCTTGTGTCACGAACACGATGATTTATTTGGCCTGACCCATCGCGAACGCAATGAAGGCTTGTCCAGTGATTTTAAAACAGAACCAAAACGGGATTTAGCCAAAATTTCATAACTTCTTCTTCCAAACTCCAAAATTGGGCGATTTTTGAAAGGGGATTTCACCACGAATTCATAAGTGTGTAATCTTAGACTCATTTTCTTCAATTTCCATTAACACCCATTAGATTTCTAGGATTAAATCATGTTCTTAAGGGTAAAATATTAGGGATTTGGGTAGAGTTAGGGCTTTTTTTATATTTGGGATTAAGACCTCGTTTTGGGGTCAAATTTTGGAACTAATCATATATTGGGGCTCGTGGGGGAATGGGTGATCGAGTTTTGGTCCGAACCTTGAGTTTTGACCAAGCGGGCCCGGGGTCAATTTTTGACCTTTTTGGGAAGAATGATGGGAAAGCTATAATTAAGCATTGGAATAGGATTGTTTAGCATTTATTGATGTTATTAAGCCGATTATGTCTAGATACGATTGATTTGGAGCCAAATTCAAAAGAAAAAGCGGTGTTTGAGGCTTGAGTTGGCCGTGGAAGTTCGAGGTAAGCATTTGGTCTAACCTTAGCTTGAGGGATTAGGAGTTGTGTCCTATTTGCTACTTGTTTCTTGTTGAGTACGACGTATAGGCATGGTGACGAGTATCTATACATTGGTGTCGAGCATGACCGTGAGTCTTAAATTGCAATTTATTGTGTTCTTAACTAATACTACGGATACTTAAGTTGATGATTCTCTGTATTGAGTAAAGATTATGATTATTCTCGTGGAAATTACTTATGATTGAGTATTGGGGTTAGCTGAGGTAGTTTAGATGTTGGAACAAGTTTGGTTATAGCTGTTTCTCCCTTGCTAGGACGTATTTACTTATGATGTTGATTTACTTACCGGGATAGTGTAGTTCTTTATTGATCCCTTGCCGGGACTCTTGTTATGATTGTTGTTGATTGTATATGCGGACCGGGTTGCGCGCCGCAATAATATTATATTTGGATCGAGTTGCACACCGCAACAATGATATAATTGGATCGGGATGCACGCCGCAACAATGATATAATTTGATTGGGTTGCACGCCACAACAATGATATAATCGGATCAGGTTGCACGCTGTAACAATGATATAATCGGATCGGGTTGCACGCCGCAACAATGATATAATCGGATCAGGTTGCACGCCGCAACAATGATATAATCGGATCGGGTTGCACGCCGCAACAATGATATAATTGGATCGGGTTGCACGCTGCAACAATGATATAATTGGATCGGGTCGCACGCCACAACAATAATATAATCGGACCGGGTTGCACGCTGCAACAATGATATAATTGAATCGGGTTGTACGCCGCAACAGTGTTGTTATATGTTGGGATCGGGTTGCGTGCCGCAATAATTGATGATATAAAGTGTTCATAGATTGGATACAAGTTCCTTATTGTTTTGCTGTAAATTCTAAGTTGTCCTTATGCCTTTACTCTTGATTTACTGTCGATATTAATATACCCCCGCAGCATGTACCCCCTCCCATCTTTACTTGTTTATTCCTATTTTATTTTCCTCTGTATATTATATAACTGCACAAGCTTATTTGGTAGTCTGGTCCTAGCCTCGTCACTACTTCGACGAGGTTAGGCTAGGCACCTACCAGCACATGGGGTCGGTTGTGTTGATGCTACACTCTGCACTATATGCAGATTCTGGAGCAGCTCCTAGTTCATAGCATTGGGTGGCTGCCTTCAGTCCAGCTAGAGATCCCGAGGTAGTCCTACAGGCGTCTGCAGGCCCGGCGTTCTCTTTTATCTTATTATATGCTCTATTTTCACTTGTATCTGAGACAGACTGCATTTTCTTTTTCAGACACTTGTATGTAGTACTCATATACAGTCCGTGATATTGTGACACCGGATTCTAAGTAGAGACGTATGTTGGCATTGTAGTACTGGCTTTGATTATTTTATAAGTTTAAGTCTTCCGCCTGTTTTATTTATCATTAATATTCAATGTTGATTACTTCTTAATCTCAATTGTTAAAGAGGGGTAAAATGAAAGGGTTAGTGATTCTTCATTTGTACGGCTTGCCTAGCTTCTACGAGTAGGCGCCATCACGACTCCCGAGGGTGAAAAATCTGGGTGGTGACAAGTTCGTCCTCCATTAACCATCGTGATGGCACCTAGTCTCTACGACTAGGTAAGACTAAATTGTGGAAGAAAATCCAAGATTTGCGGAAGTAAAAATAATTTAAAACAAAAATAAAGTAATAATAGTGTGTAAGTGTGTCGCTCGGCATACACCATGTTTAACTCTCAATACCAATACATAAATCCAAGACCCGGAAACCCACGAATCACAAGCTAAGAAGTACTACATAGCTCTAACTCCGGAAAGTCTAATAAGAACAGAAAATACAAAAGGGTTAAGTACTAAAAAGCAGGAATAGAAAGGGACTACTTGGTCTGCGAACGGGACAGATGTACCTCGAAGTCTCTAGAGCAGTCGCCTCCCTCAATGATGGTAGGCCTGAGTAGTAATACCTGGATCTGCACATGAAAAAACATGCGCAGAAAGGGCATGAGTATACCACAGCGGTACTCAGTAAGTGTCAAACCTAACCTCGGTTGGGTAGTGACGAGGAAGGTCAGGGCCTTACTGAGATTAAATAATATAAAGATGACAGGATAAGATAAGCAGTACAATTGAGAATCTACAGTAAGAATCTATACAGTATAATAATAGTATAATAACGGAAACAGAAATAAAGGCAAACCACAAGGAAGTACCACTCATAACAAGGATGATAACCGGGGATCTCTTGGTATCCCGAGGATCTCTTGGTATCCCGAGGATCTCTTGGTATCCTCAATATATGCTAAGGATCTCTTGGTATCCCAAGGATCTCTTGGTATCCTCAATATATCCTAGGGATCTCTAAGTATCCCGAGGATCTCTTGGTATCCTCAATATACGTGCCAGGGATCTCTTGGTATCCCGCACCTCGGTTTATATCATAAATACGTACAGGGAATCTCCCGGGATGCCGTCCCGTAGCCCCAAAGTAAAAACACACAGCAGCAACACAAGAATACCCAATTAAGCTAAATTTCGTACCAAGTAAACAGTTAATTCTAGCCTAACATGCTTCACGTAATGCAATTAGGGCAGTTTAAGCAAATAGACAATTAAGTCAACTAAACATGATTTTCTAAACTAGCAACAGGCTAAATGCGCACGTAGAATAAAACAGGAAAAAAAAGAACTCAATTGAAATACTGAAGGAAAAACCAAATTTTCAACAATTAGCTCAAGTACGCACTAGTCACCTCACGTACAACGCATTTCAATTATCAAATATATCATATCCTAAGGGGAAGGTCCCCCACACAAGGATAGACAAGCCACTTACCTCGAACCGGCTCAAAATAAATCTGAAATCACGCTCTTGCCACGAGTACTCGACTCCAAATGGCCCAAATCTATTCAATTCAATTTCATAATGTAAATAACACTTCAAGTAACTGATTCTACAATTAAATTCTAAGCTAATACGCAAAATTAGGTAAAATGACCAAAATGCCCTCGGGCCCACTTCTCGGAATCAGGTAAAATTTATATTTTCAGAATTCTCACACTCTCACGAGTCTAACCATATCAAAATCATCCCAATCCGATGTCAAATTCCCAATCAAAACTCAATTTCTTGGTCTAAGAACGTTTCCCCCAATTTCCACCAAAATTTCGAAATTAAATGATGGATTTAAGTGTAGATTCATGGAAATTAGTCTAAACCGAGTAGGAATCACTTACCCAAATCTCCAGGTGAAAATCTCTCCAAAAATCGCAATCTCCCAAGCTCCCAAGTTCAAAATATGAATTATGGATCAAACCCTCGATTTTGGGTTTTAAAAAATCTGCCCAGGGATTCCCTTCTTCGCGAACGCGGTCAACGCCTCGCGTTCGCGAAGCACAAAAATGACTTTGACCAAAATCCTCTAATGCAAACGCGACAAAGACACTCGTGAATGCCACGATTCCTCAGACTTACCCTTCGCGAACGCACTCCCTCTCTTGCGAACGCGATGAACAAACTCGACCTTAGACCCAGCTGACCAATTACTCTACGCGAACGCGCTGCCCTTCTCGCGAACGCGATGAACGAACTTTCAGCCCTTCGCGAACACGGAGCCTTCCTCGCTAATGCGATGGCTAAAATTTCACCATCTTCCACAGAATCTTTGCGAACGCGAGGCTCCCCTCGCGAACGCGAAGAGTAAATATCTGCAATAGCTGAACCTGCAATTTTGCAACTCCAAACTTCATGAAATGGTCTAATTGACCACCCGAAACTCACCCGAGGCCCCCGGGACCTCAACCAAACATATCAACATACCCTATAAACTCATTCAAACTTGTTCCAATCCTTAAAACACCTAAAACAACATCGAAACCTCAAATTAACCATAGATTCAAGCCTAAGAACTCCAAAATTCTCAAAATACGCTTTTGATCAAAAAGTCTATCAAACCTCGTCCGAATGGCTTACAATTTTGCACACACGTCACATTCAACACTATGGAGCTACTCCAACTTTTGGAATTCCATTCCGACTCTCGGATCAAAATCTCACAATCGGACCGGAAACTTCAAAAATTCAACTTTCGGCATTTTAAGCCTAAATTAGCTATATACCTCCAAAATACAATCCGAATATGCTCCTAACCACGAAATCACCCAACGGAGCTAACAGAACCATCGGATTCCATTCTGAGGCTGTCTTCGCACTATTCTGACTACGGCCAACTTTCCAACACTTAAGCTCTCGTTTAGGGACTAAGAGTCCCAAACTCTCCGAAACTCAAAACCGAACATCCCGGCAAATCAAAATAGTAGAAATAAACTCGGGGAAGGCAGTTAATAGGGGATCATGGCATAAATTCTTAAGACGACCGGCTGGGTCGTCACATCCTCCTACACTTAAACATTCGTTCGACCTCGAACGAGCATAGAGACATACCTGAAGTAGTGAAAAGATGAGGGTTACGGTTGTGCATATCCTGCTCGGTCTCCCAGGTCACCTCCTCGATCGGTTGGCCCCGCCACTGAACCTTCACTGATGCAATGTTCTTTGACCTCAGCTTTCTAACCTGCCTGTCCAATATTGCCACTGGCTCCTCAACATAGGATAGATCCTTGTCCAACTGGACTGAACTGAAATCCAGCACATGCGACGGATCACAGTGATACCTCCGGAGCATCGAAACATGGAATACCGGATGAACTCCAGCCAAACTGGGAGGTAAGGCAAGCTCATAAGCAACCTCCCCAATACGCTTCAATATCTCAAAAGGGACAATAAATCTCGGACTTAACTTTTCTTTCTTCCCGAATCTCATAACGCCCTTCAAAGGTGAAACCCGAAGCAGAATCCGCTCTCCAACCATATAGGAAACATCATGAACCTTCCGGTCCGTGTAACTCTTCTGTCTGGACTAGGCTGTACGGATTCTATCTTGAATCACTTTAACCTTCTCCAAAGCATCCTGAACCAGGTCTATGCCTAACAATCTAGCCTCACCCGGCTCAAACCAACCCACTGGGGACCTACACCGTCTCACTTATAAAGCCTCATACGGTACCATCTAAATGTTGGACTGATAGCTGTTGTTGTAAGCAAACTCTGCCAATAGCAAGAACTAATCCCAATACCCTCCAAACTCAATCACATACACACAGAGCATATCCTCAAGAATCTGAGTAGTATGCTCGGACTGTCCGTCCGTCTGAGGGTGAAATGTTGTACTCAACTCCACCCGAGTACCCAACTCATGCTAAACGGCCCTCTAGAACCGTGATGTAAACTGAGTACCCCTATCTGAGATGATGAACACTGGAATACCATGCAGACGAATAATCTCCTGGATATAAATCTCTGCCAACTGCTCCGAAGAATAAGTAGTACACATATGAATGAAATGAGCAGACTTGGTCAGCCGACCCACAATCACCCAAATAACATCAAACTTTCTCAAAGTTCGTGGGAGCCCAACTACAACCATGGTGATCCGCTCCCACTTCCACTCTGGAATCTCTATTTGTTAAAGCAACCCACCCGATCTCTGGTGCTCATACTTCACTTGTTGATAGTTGAGGCACCGAGCTACAAATCCAAATATATCCTTTTTCATCCGCATCCACCAGTAGTGTTCTCTCAAGTCTTGATACATCTTCGCGGCACCTGGATGGATGGAATACCGCGAACTATGGGCCTTCTCTAGAATCAACTCTCGAAGCCCATCAACATTGGGTACACAAATCCGACCCTGCATCCTCAATATCCCATCATCACTAATAGTCACATCTCTGGCATCACCTTGCTGAACCTTATCCTTGACGACAAGCAAATGAGGGTCATCATATTGTCACTCCCTAATACGATCAAATAAGGAAGACCGAGAAACCACACAAACTAGAACCCGACTGGGCTCCGAAAGATCCAATCTCACAAACTGGCTACCTAAGGCCTAGACATCCATCGCCATAGGCTTCTCTGATGCTGATAAATAAGCCAAACTCCCCAAACTCTCTGCCCGGTGACTCAAAGCAACGGCCACCACATTGGCCTTGCCCGGGTGATACAAAATAGTGATGTCATAGTCCTTCAGCAACTCTAACCACCTCCTCTGGCACAAATTTAGATCCTTTTGCTTGAACAGGTGCTGCAAGCTCCTATGGTCAGTATAAATATCACAAGGCACACCGTATAAGTAATGGCGCCAAATCTTCAGGGTGTGAACAATGGAAACTAACTCAAGGTCGTGAACATGGTAGTTCTTCTCATATATCTTCAATTGTCTAGGCAATCACCCTATCGTCCTGCATCAACACCACTCCGAGGCCAACCCTCGATGCATCATATTAGATCATATAAGACCCCGAATCTGTAGGCAATATCAAAATTGGGGTTGTGGTCAAAGCTATCTTGAGCTTCTGAAAGATCACCTCACACTCCTCCGTCCACTAGAATAGAGCACCCTTCTGGGTCAACCTGGTCATAGGGGCCGCAATTGATGAAAGCCCCTCTACAAAACGATGGTAGTAGCTTGCCAAACTAAGGATACTACAGATCTCGGTAGCTGAGGATGGTCTGGGCCAACTCTGCACGGACTCTATCTTCTTCGAATCCACCTGAATACCCTTACTCGATACCACATCGCATAAGAATGCCACTGAATCCAACCAAAACTCACATTTTGAGAACTTAGCATATAACTTCTTCTCTCTCAGTGTCTGAAGCACAGCCCTCAGGTGCTGCTCATGATCTTCCCAACTCCAGGAATACACAAAAATATCATCAATAAAGACAATGACGAACGAGTCAAGATACGGTCGGAACACACTGTGCATCAGATGCATAAAGGTTGTTGGGGCATTGGTCAGCCCAAATGAGATAACAAGGAACTTACAATGACCATACCAAGTCCTGAAAGCAGTCTTCAGGATATCTGGCTCCCGAATCTTCAATTGATGGTAACCTGAGCGCAAATCAATCTTAGAAAACACCTGTGTGCCCAAAAGCTGGTCAAACAGATCATCAATACGAGGCAAAGGATAATGGTTCTTAACTATCACTTTGTTTAACTAGCAATAATCAATACACATACGCATAGAACCATGTTTTTTCTTCACAAACAAGACAGGAGCACCCCAAGGCAAAACACTAGGCCGAATAAAACCCTTATCAAGCAATTCCTGTAACTGATCCTTCAACTTCTTCAACTCAGGAGGAGCTATACAATACGGAGGAATAGAAATGGGCTAAGTGTTCGACAATAGATCAATGCCAAAATCAATATCTCTATCAGGCGGCATGCCTGGAAGGGCAGTTGGAAACACATCGAGAAAATCCCGTACTACTGGGACTGAATCAGCTGAAGGGGTATCAATACTGACATCTCTCACATAAGCTAAATACACGTCACACCACTTCTCAACTATACGCTAAGCTTTAAGAAAAGAAATGACTCTACTGGGAGTGTGATCTAAAGTACCCCTCCACTCAACACGCGGTACAGCTGGCATAGTTAGCGTCACGATTTTTGTGTGACAATCAAGAATAGCATAATGGGGCGACAACCAGTCCATGCCCAAGATAATATCAAAGTCAACCATGTTGAGTAATAATAAATCAGCTCTGGTATCAAAAACACTAAGAGCAACCAAACATGACTGATAGATGTTGTCTACAATAAGAGAATCTCCTACAAGAGTAGAAACATAAACATGGGAACTCAAAGAATCCCGAGATACACCCAAATACGGAGCAAAATAAGAAGACACATAAGAATAAGTAGAGCTTGGATCGAATAGAATCGATGCATCTCTGTGGCAAACCAATATAACACCTGTGATGATAGAATCGGAGGCAGCAGCCTTGGTACGGGTAGGAAGGGCGTAGTATCTGGCCTGGCCTCCCCCTCTAGAGCGACCTCTACCTCCCCGACCTCCACCTCTAGCTGGCTGAGCTGGTAGGGTAGCAACTGGAGTTGTAATCATAGCCTGGGCACTCTGCGGGGCACGTTGTAGCTGAGTAGTCTGAGGAGGTGCACTCCTCCCAAGTTTGGGGAAATCCCTCACCACGTGGTGTATGTCATCAAACTCAAAACAAGCTTTGAGAGGACGTGGCCACTGTGACTGGCTCGGACCAGGTCTGCTAGATTGACCTCTGAAAGCACCCCGCGCAGGAGGCGCGCTAGAAATCGGAGGTGCATAATAAGGATCCCGAGGCCTAGGAGGAGTTGGAATACCACTAGCTGATGGATGATCTAAATGAATAGGGCGACTTATATAACCCCTACCATGACGACTTGCAGCTGGGGTACGGCACTAGAATAATGGCCCGACTCACAAGACCTCTTGGGCTCCCTCTCCTCTCTCTCTCTCTCCCTAGCATGCATACCCTCAATCCTCCTAGCAATGCTCACCATCTGCTGATAAGAAATATCCATCTCCAACTCACAAGCCATGCTAGACCTGATGCTGGGAATAAGGCCCTCAATAAACCGGCAAACCCTCTCGCGAATAGTAGAAACCAAGGCTGGTGCATGCCTAGCCAAACTGGTGTAACGGACAGCATACTCCGAGACAATCATAGTACCCTGGCGCAAATGCTCAAACTCCGCGTCTCATGTATCCCTGAGGCTCTAAGGAACATACTCTCTCAAGAACAGATCTGAAAACTAAGTCCAAGTCAGTGAAGCAGCCTCATCCGGACGATCTAACTCATAGGTGCGCCACCACTCATAGGCGGCTCCTCAAAGCTAGAAAGTAGTGAAGGAAACCCCACTCGATCCTGATATACCCATGGTACGGATAATGAGGTAACTCTCATCTAGAAATCCCAGAGCATCCTCCGATGCTAGACCACTGAATACAGGAGGCTTGTACTTCTTAAACCTCTCAAGCCTTAACTGCTCCTCCTCGAAAGCCACTGCCCTGTCCTCGGGCTGATCTGGCACTGCAGGTAGTACAGGAATAATCTTAGGGACCTGCTCAACTAGCACTCGCTGCTCAGGAGTGCGGGCGGCGGGAGTCTGTGCTCCTCTCCCGGCTTGAGATGTGGCTGCAGCAAGGGGAAGCAACCCTGCCTTCCAGAGTAGTGTACATGCTCATAAACTGTGCCAAAGTCTCATGAAGGGCTAGAGTAGTGGTAGCAGTAGGCGTGTCAGGCGCCTGGACTCCAGCTGGAACTGCTGGTGGTACCTCGGTGGCAGCTCGTGCAGGTGCTCTGGCTACACCACGTGCACGTCCTCGGCCTCTACCCCAGCCCTAGCCTTTGACGACTCCAGTAGGGAGCGCGGGTGCCTAATCATCTCGGGTAGCGCGTGTCCTCACCATCTGTGAGAGAATAGAAGATAGAAGTTTAGAATTGTGATGTCAAAATATCGCATGACAAGGAAATCAAATGAAGTGGAAATTTTCCTGACAATTACATAGCCTCTCATAGATAAGTACAGACATCTCCGTACCGATCAACGAGACTCTAATAAACCGGCTTGTGATCCATGACTCCTATGAACCTAGAGCTCTGATACCAACTTGTCACGACCCCGGATCACCCTCCGTGAACCATCGTGACGGCACCTAGTCTCTACGACTAGGTAAGCCTAAATTGCGAAAGAAAAACCAAGATTTGCGAAAGTAAAAATAATTTAAAACAGAAATAAAGTAATAACAGTGTGTAAATGTGCCGCTTGACATACACCATGTTTAACTCTCAATACTAATACATAAATCCAAGACCCGAAAACCCACGAATCACAAGCTAAGAAGTACTACATAGCTCTAACTCCGGAATGTCTAATAAGAACAGAAAATACAGAAGGGCTAAGTACTAAAAAGCAGGAATAGAAAGGGACTCCTTGGTCTGCGGACGCGGCAGATGTACCTCAAAGTCTCTAGAGCAGTCGCCTCCCTCAAGGATGGTAGGCCTGAGTAGCGGTACTTGGATCTGCACATGAAAAACATGCGCAGAAAGGGCATGAGTACATCACAGCGGTACTCAGTAAGTGTCAAGCCTAACCTCGGTTGGGTAGTGACGAGGAAGGTGAGTGCCCTACTGAGATTAAATAAATATAAAGATGATAAGATAAAATAACGAGTACAATTGAGAATCTATAGTAAGAATCTAAACAGGATAATAAGAGTACAATAAGGAAACAGAAACAAAGGCAAACCACAAGGAAGTACCACTCATAACAAGGATGATAATTGGGGATCTCTTGGTATCCCCAGGATCTCTTGGTATCCTTAATATATGTTAGGGATCTCTTGGTATCCCGAGGATCTCTTAGTATCCTCAATATATGCTAAGGATCTCTTGGTATCCTCAATATATTCTAGGGATATCTCGGTATCCCGAGGATCTCTTGGTATCCTCAATATACGTGCCGGGGATCTCTTGGTATCCCGCACCTTGGTTCAGATCATAAATACATACAGGGTATCTCCCGGGATGGCGTCCCGTAGCCCCAAAGTAAAAACACACAGCAGCAACACAAGAATACCCAATTAAGCTAAATTTTGTACCAAGTAAACAGTTAATTCTATCCTAACATGCTTCATATAATGCAATTAGGACAGTTTAAGCAAATAGGCAATTAAGTCAGCTAAACATGCTTTTCTAAACTAGCAACAGGCTAAATCTGCAAGTAGAATCAAACAAGAAAAAAAAGAACTCAATTGAAATACTTAAGGAAAAATCGGATTTTCAACAATTAGCTCAAGTACGCACTAGTCACCTAGCGTACAAGGCATTTCAATTATCAAATATATCATATCCTAAGGGGAAGGTCCCCCACACAAGGATAGACAAGCCACTTACCTCGAACCGACTCAAAATCAATCTGAAACCACGCTCTTGCCACGAGTACTCGACTCCAAATTGCCCAAATTATTCAATTCAATTTCATAATGTAAATAACACTTCAAGTAACTGATTCTACAATTAAATTCTAAGCTAATACAAGAAATTTGGTAAAATAACCAAAACGCCCCTCGGGCGACGTCTCAGAATCGGGTAAAATTTATAATTTCAAAATCCTCACACTCTCATGAGTCTAACCATATCAAAATTATCCCAATCTGATGTCAAATTCCCAATCTAAACTCAATTTCTTGGTCTAAGAATATTTCCCCCAATTTCCACCAAAATTTCGAAATTAAAAGATGGATTTAAGTGTAGATTCATGGAAATTAGTCTAAACCGAGTAGGAATCACTTACCCAAATCGCCCAGGTAAAAATCTCTCCAAATATCGCAATCTCCCGAGCTCCCAAGCCCAAAATATGAATTACGGCTCAAAACCTCGATTTTGGGTTTTAAAAAATCTGCCGAGGGATTCTCTTCTTCGCGAACGCGGTCAACGCCTCGCGTTCGCAAAGCACAAAAATGATTTTGACCAAAATCCTCTTACGCGAACATGACAAAGACACTCGCGAACGTGATGATTCCTCAGACTTACCCTTCGCGAATGCACTCCCTCTCTCGCGAACGCGCTGCCCTTCTCGCAAACTCGATGCACGAACCTCCAGCCCTTCGCGAACGCGGAACCTTCCTCGCAAACGCGAAGGCTAAAATTTCACCATCTTCCACTGACTAAAGAGTAAATATCTGCAACAGCTGAACCTGCAATTCTGCAACTCCAAACTTCATGAAATGGTCCGATTGACCACCCGAAGCTCACCCGAGGCCTCCGGGACCTGAACCAAACATACCAATATACCCTATAACCTCATTCAAACTTGTTCCAATCCTTGAAATACCTGAAAGAATATCAAAACCTCGAATTAACCATGAATTCAAGCCTAAGAACTCCAAAATTCTCAAAATACGCTTTTGATCAAAGAGTCTATCAAACCTCGTCCGAATGACCTGAAATTTTGCACGCACGTCAAATTCAACACTACGGAGCTACTCCAACTTTTGAAATTCCATTCTGATCCTCGGATCAAAATCTCACTATCGGACCGGAAACTTCAAAAATTCAACTTTCGGCATTTTAAGCCTAAATTAGCTACGGACCTCCGAAAAACAATCCGAACACGCTCCTAACCCCGAAAATAAACCAACTGAGCTAAAGGAACCATCAGATTTCCATTCCTAGTCCGTCTTCATACTGTTCCGACTATGTCCAACTTTCCAACACTTAAGCTCTTATTTAGGGACTAAGTGTCCCAAAACTCTCCGAAACTCAAAACGGAACATCCCGGCAAATCAAAATAGCAGAAATAAACTAGGAGAAAGCAGTTAATAGGGGATCGGGGCATAAATTCTTAAGACGACCGTCCGGGTTGTCACATATCCTGTCGATTAGTGTAGTATGTTGGGCTTGTAGGCCCTGTACGTATATTTTGTTGGCTTGTCAGTTGTAGTAATTATGACGGCCTTGCCAGCGCAGCTTTATGTTGACATCAGTCAGCATTAGTATCCATTTAGTTTTATATTTTGTATCGCACATTATCTTGTAATGTGGCTCATAGCCAAAGTATGACATTACATGTTCAGAGTCTCTTAGTCGCAAGTGGTATGCAAGGATAGATGAGGCACTAGGTGCCAGTCTCGCCCCCAGGCGCAGGTGTGACAAAAGTGGTATTAGAGCAGTTATGTCCTAGGGAGTTTACAAGCCGTGTCTAGTAGGGTCTTGTTTATAGATGTGTGGTGCACCACATTATATAAGTAGGGGACTACAGGGCATTTAGGAGTTCGTTACCCTTCTTTGAATCTGAATCGCATTGTAGCACTGAGTTATAGGAAATTTGAGTTAAACTTATGTGTTGACGTTTGCATGCACAGATGACGGTAACTAGGAAGACTACGACTAGACTGAGGAGAGAAACAACAGTAGGTGAGGGGACTAGCAGGGTACCCCCAACAAATGGGGCCCAATCGTAGTCACAGGGAGAGACCCCTACCCAGCGATTACCGGCTTCTCCACCACCTAAGGAGATTCCTAGGGAGATCGCACATCCAGTTCCCCCTCTGCTTCTATCAAATCAAAACTTGAGGAGTGCAGTGCATTTGTTGGCACAGTTGGTAGCTACCCAGCAACAGGCTAGGGCATCCGCAAGTGCAGGACCTTATAAGGGATCTAGGAGTTCAAGGGTCTGAGAGTTTATTGCTTTGAATCCCCCAGAGTTCATGGTGATAGATCAGAGGGAGGACCTGCAGGATTTCATAAATCAGCTTCATAGGATCTTTCGGGTTATGCATGCCACAAAGAAAGAGGCGGTTGAGTTAGCAGCTTTTTGACTCCGAGATATAGCCATCCTCTGGTATGATGGATGGGAAAGTTCCAGGGGACGTGATGCACCTTCTGCTATTTAAGAGAATTTTTTAGATGCCTTCCTCGACCAGTACTTACCATGAGAGATCCGACAGGCCCGACTCAATCAGTTTCTAGCCCTCAAGGAGGGAAATATGAGTGTTCGAGAATATAGTCTTTGTTTTGACTCATTGGCCAGATATGCACCATCCATAGTTGCTACTATGCGGGATAGAATCCACAGGTTTATAGTAGGGTTGGCCCTAGAGTTGACTAAGGCGTGTGCCACCGCTGCATTATAGGATAGTATGGATATCTCTCGGATTCAGGCATTTGCCCAGAATATAGAAAGGGGCAGGCATCAGCAACAGGGTGCGGAGAGGACTGAGTTAGGGCAGCGTAAGAGGATAAGATTTGCCAGGTCTCATGAGCAGTCTCAGGGTAGTTATAGGCCCCAATACTTCGAACGACCACCTAGACCTCCGCCACCTCATCTACAGGGTTACAAGTATGACCGTTATACTCAGTCAGGACCAGTTAAGAGCTCCCAGGCATCAAGTTTGCAATGACAACGAGGTTTAGAGCAGATATGGCCAGTTCTGTCATGGTGTGCCATATGCGGTAGAGGACATTTGGGCCAATGCCGAGCCGGTTCCGATGCTTTCTATACATGTGGACGTCTGGGGCATATGATGTGAGATTGCCCAAATAGAGATTTTGGGGGAATGGCGCAACTAGCAAATTCAGCAACAAGATCAGCTATGTCTGTGCATCCTTCAGGGCGTGAGTCTCAATCTTTGGCTAGTAGAGGTCGAGGCAGAGGTAGAGGGTCCAGTTCATGTAGTATCCAGAATTGTGTCTATGCGCTAGCAGATCGACAAGACCAAGAGTCCTCACCAGACATTGTGACAGGTATGTTGACCATTTGTTCTCATAAGGTTTAAGCCTTGATAGACCCGGGATCTACTTTATCATGTATTACCTCATTTGTCGCAAAGAAATTTGGTATAGTTCCTGAAATACTAGGTGATCCTTTTGCGGTATCTACATCGGTTGGAGAATAGATTATCGCTAGATGCATTTACCGAGGCTGTACGATATCAATTTATAGTTGTCGGACCTCAACCGACCTAGTTGAGCTAGAGATATTGGATTTTGATGCTATCATGGGCATGGACTGGTTGGTAGCTTGTTATGTCATAGTTAATTTTCGAGCAAAGACATCTAGATTTCATTTTCCGAGTGAGCCAGTCCTTGAATAGGTAGGTAATACAGCGACACCCAGAGGTAGGTTTATTTCATATCTGAATGCGAGGAAAATGATTGCAAAAGGGTGCATTTATCATATTGTGCGAGTTAAAGATGTGAATGTTGAGAGACCTACACTTCAGTCTATTCCAGTAGTCAAAGAGTACGCGGATGTATTTCCAGATGAAATTCCAGGTATTCTTCTAGAGCGAGAGATTGATTTTAGCATAGAATTTGCTTCCAGGAACGCAACCAATATCCATACCTCTGTATAGAATGGCACCTGTCGAATTGAAGAAGTTGAAGGAGTAGTTAAAAGATTTGTTGGAGAATGGTTTCATCAGGCCCAGTACTTCACCTTAGGGTGCACCGGTACTGTTTGTGCGGAAGAAAGACGGCCTGCTAAGGATGTGTATCGATTATAGGCAACTGAACAAGGTAACTATTAAGAATAAGTATCCCCTTCCAATGATAGACGACTTGTTTGATTAGTTGCAGGGAGCTAGATGTTTTTCAAAGATATATTTGAGGTCGGGGTACCACCAGGTCAGAGTTCGGGAGAAAGATATTCCCAAGACAACCTTTAGGACCCGATATGGACACTTTGAGTTCCTTGTTATGTCCTTCGAGTTGACGAATGCACCTGCCATATTTATGGACTTAATGAATAACCTATTCTGGCCATATTTGGATCTATTCATGATAGTCTTTATTGATGATATTCTGGTTTATTCACGTTCAGAGGATGAGCATGTGGATCACCTGCGAGTGGTACTCCAAACCTTCCGTGATAATAAATTATATGCTAAGTTTTCTAAGTGTGAGTTCTGGTTGAAATCCATAGCATTCTTGGGGCATATTGTATCCGATGGAGGTGTAAAGGTAGACACTCAGAAGATTGAGGCTGTGAAATCCTGGCCTAGGCCTACCACTCTGATAGAGATTCGTAGATTTCTAGGCTTAGCATGATATTACCGGAGGTTCGTAGAGGGTTTTTCTTCTCTTTCAGCACCATTAATAAAGCTGACGCAGAAAGTGACTAAGTTTCAATGGACAGAGGTCTGTGAGCATAGTTTCCAAGAGCTTAAGAACAGGTTGACCTCAGCGCCACTTCTAGCACTTCCAGAAGGTCCATATAATTATGCCATGTATTGTGATGCCTTAGGTGTCGGGTTAGGATATGTCCTGATGCAACATGGGAAAGTAATTGTGTATGTTTCACGGCAGTTAAAGAAGCATGAGTGGAATTATCCGACCCACGACCTCGAATTAGCTGCGGTTGTCCATGAACTTAAGATATGGTGGCATTATTTATATGGTATTCATGTTAATGTGTTCACAAATCATAAAAGCTTGCAATATATCTTAGAGCAAAAAGAGTTGAATTTGCGACATAGGCGATGGCTTGAGTTATTAAAAGACTACGATGTTAACATTCTCTACCATCCAGGGAAAGCTAATGTTGTAGCAGATACCTTAAGTCACTGATCTATGGGTAGCTTAGCACATGTAGAGGCCGAAAAAAGACAATTAACTAGAGAGATTCATCAATTGGCTTGTTTGGGGGTTCGGTTAGTTGACTTTGGTAATGGAGGAGTTATGCTCCAAAATACTACAAAATTATCTCTCATAGCTGAAGTAAAGGAGAGGTAGTACAAGGACCCAAAGTTAGTTGAATTAAGAGAGCGGGTTCCCCAACAGAAGAAGCCGTTGTTAGAACTCAAAGGATATGGGGTTCTCAAATACATGGGTTGTTTGTATGTTCCAGATGTAGCAGGGCTACGAGACAGGATTATGTTAGAGGCACATTATTCATAGTACTCCATTTACCCTGGGTCGACGAAGATGTATCATGACATTAAGGAGGTGTATTGGTGGAACGATATGAAGAAGAACATTGCTGAGTATGTTGCTCAATGCCCTAGTTTCCAGCAGGTGAAGATAGAGCACCAGAAGCCCGGAGGGCTAATGCAGACTATAGAGATCCCGACATGGAAATAGGAGGCGATAAATGTGGACTTTATCACGGGTTTACCTCGTTCTCAATGTAATTTCGATTCCATATGGGTGATAGTCGATAGGCTCACAAAATCAGCTCATTTCCTACCGGTCAAATCTACATATACAGTAGAAGATTATGCAAAGTTATATATTAAAGAAATAGTGCAACTACACGGAGTGCCAATATCTATTATATCTGACTGTGGGGCCCAGTTTACAGCACATTTTTGGAGGTTATTTCAGAAAGGTCTAGGAACTTAGGTGAATCTCAGCACAGCTTTTCATCCACAAACGGATGGGCAAGCCTAGCGCACGATTCAGACGCTCGAGATATGTTGCGAGCATGTGTGCTAGATTTTAAACGAAGTTGGGATGAACATCTACCTCTTATCGAGTTTGCATATAATAACAGTTACCACTCCAGTATCCAGATGGCTCTGTACGAGGCTTTGTATAGGCGCAGGTGCAGATCTCCTATAGGGTGGTTTGATGTTGGAGAATCTGGGTTACATGGGCCAGACCTGGCTCGGCAGGCCATAGAAAATGTAAAGCTTATCCGGGAGCGACTATTGATAGCTCAGAGTCGTCAGAAGTCATATTCTGATGTGCGGCGACAAGATTTAGAGTTCGGGGGTTAATGATTGGGTATTCTTAAAGGTGTCACATATGAAAGGTGTGATGAGGTTTGGAAAGAAAGACAAGCTTAGCCCACAGTATATTGGGACTTATAGGATCATTCGGAGTGTGGGCCAAGTAGCTTATGAGTTAGAATTGCCCTCAGAATTGGAGTTTGTTCATCCGGTTTTTGATGTATCTATGTTACAAAAGTGCATTGGTGATCCTACCCAAGTGGTGCCCACAGATGATGTACAGATTATAGAGGACTTGTCATATGAGGAAATTCCAGTTGCCATCCTAGACCGACAAATCCGCAAGCTACGAAATAAAGAGATAACATCCGTGAAGGTTTTATGGAGAAGTAAGAAGGTGGAAGAGATGACGTGGGAAGCAGAGGAAGAAATAAAGTCTAAATACCCCCACCTATTTCAAACTGAAGATATGACTCGAGGGTATAAACTCTCAGGCCAGTAGGTCATTAGGTAAACTCTCATTTTTAACTCTCAGAATTTATAATGGACAGTTGTGTGGAGCCATGTGTTGCAATTTATAGATAGTGGCCATGTGTGGCATATATAGTAAGTTTTCTGGCTACGTACAGGTTGGTTTCAATCATATGTACGGAAGAGACTCCGACAAAAATATTCCCAAAGTATCTAAGAATAGACATTCGAGGACGAATGTTTCTAAAGAGGGAAGGATGTTACATCTCACGTTTTTCGTACGTTAAAGTTTCATCTTCAATAAATTGACGTAAACTCGGGGATGATATTATTTGGAGGTTAGCATGTTTATTCTATTTATAATAAGCGGTTAAGTGTCATGAAGGATAAAGGATGCACGAATTAGAGAAAACGAGTTTCGTTGAAAATGGCCAATTTGGGATAAAATACGGATCAAGTGATAATACCCGATAATTATAAACTAGTACCATGCAAGGTACCATATGACCATGGTAGTATAATGTATAAAGTATATTAAAAATAAATAGAATTTTAAATAATTTGGGGTAATTTTTAAATTATGCGGGTAATTGATTAATTACCGTATAACAGAACATTACCCAGTTAACTAATAAGTGGATAAAGATTAATTATCCCACCCCCAACCCCGCGTGGTAGCTTGCCATGCTATAAGGAATGACTAAGTCATTCCTTGCTAGGTGTCATGAAGATACCATGTATTTTATTTTCAAGACTTTGACTAATCAAAGTCTTTCGTATAAAGACTAAACAAACTATACTAATTTCATTTAAAATGTTCCAAAACCAAGAATAGAGACGTAAGACCTCACATTACTTGCTGGATGTTAGGCATTTTCCTTTCAATCCATTCCTACAAAAAAAACCAACAAGAATTATTAAGGTCTTAGCAACATAATTACGTTTTGCGATTCTAGCGGAGTATGGTGCAACCTGTTTCAAGAATATTATACGGATTTTTCCCTACTCTAGGTATGTTAAGGCTAAGCTCTTCCTTAATTTTGCATGATCTTGTAATTACAAAAAGTTTGATAACGAGTCACAAAAAAATTCATATCCCTGAATTTACATTTATTTTGCTAGTCTCGCAAGTTACATATATTTTCCTAGTTTTGTAAGTTACGATATTCTCCTTATCATGACTTTATATTCAATTGAGCATTTCCTTATTCTAGTCAAGAGAACATAGAATTTATATATACAATATTAAAGTATTTTCATATTCCGTCGAGCTATAATCAATGGGCAGGCCCCTATTGGGCAACCTCTGATCAGATGGTAAGATATATACCGAGCCTACTATGGCTGAGTGCCTATGAGCGAGCCTACTGCGGCAGAGAAGTTTTATATATATATATATACCGAGCCTTATAGGGCCGGACAACTATTTTACTCACTATATTGAGATAGTTGAGTCAGTATCAGCAGATGAGCATATCTTCATATTTTCTTTAACTCCTAGTTGTTTTCAGTTATTATATTATCAGTTCAATTTCAGTTTCAGTATATTGCCTTACATACTCGGTACATTATTTCGTACTGGTGTCCCTTTTTGGGGGCGCTGCATTTCATGCATGCAGGTTCAAACAGACAGACGGGTAGACCTCCTCAGTAGGTGTTGCCCGAGTTCAGCTTTATCGGTAAGCTCCCCTTCTTTTAGAGTTGCCGAGTCTAGCAGTGTGGTATATATCGTGTGTATATATGCAGATAGGTTATAGGTGTCACGACCCGAATTCCCCACCATCGGGAGTCGTGATGGAGCCTACTGTCGGAGCTAGGCAAGCCAACCTTAACATACCTTTTCAACTAATTTTCAACAAGATAAAAATAATAACAATCAATTCAAGCGGAAGCCTTAATTTAATATTAAATGAACGAAAATGCGGAAAAATTAACATCATCCTCTACCCAAGATTTAGTGTCACAATACTCACGGACTACTATAAGATACTACAAATAAGAGTTTGAAAGAAAATACATAAGGAGTCTGCTTCGATACAATGGAAACAAACAGAAATGAAATAGATGAGACTCAGGGCCGACACACGCCAGCGAACTACCTAGGAGTCTCTGAACTGAAGGCACGCTCCCAATCTACTGCTACTGCGGTCCGTAAGCTACTCCTGAATCTGTGCACAAAAAGGGCACAGAAGTGTAGCATCAGCACAACCGATCCCATGTGTTGGTAAGTGTCTGGCCTAACCCCGGCGAGGTAGTGACAAGGCTAGACCGGACCTACCTCAATTAATTTGTACAGATATATGTGCAACAACAGAAAGATATAGAGAATTTAAACAGATAATAGGGAGGGCACATGTTGTGGGGTGTAACAATTTAGATATAAGACCAACGAACAGAGAGATGGAAAACTGAATAATTAACATCTCTGAAAGAGAGCAAGTGAATCAACAGCTGCACGGCACCAACCTTCGTGCTTTTACTCTCAATTCTCACCAAAACTGTCAAATATAATGCACGGCATCACCCTTCGTGCTTTTCCTCATATAACTCTCACATCAAGGCACGGAATGACCCTTCGTGCTCAAATAATTAGAGACATGGCACAGAAAGACCCTTCATGCATCATTATCAAAACATGGCACGGAAAGACCCTTCGTGCATAATCGCTCTTCCTTACCCAATCATCGGTCACAACCAATCGGGGAAGGGAATATATAACAAGATTAAATATACCGGTAAGGGAGAACAAATCAACAATAAGTTCCGGCAAGGGAAAAATACCACACTTCCTTCTTTAACTCATCTGCTTCTCAACTATCACTTCATAATTATATTAGCAAGTAATTATCTCAACTGTTTCACATCTTTCGAATTTAAAAGCAACTACGACTCACGGTCATGCTAGACTCCGGTGCATAGATAACCGTCACCATGCCTATACACCGTACTCCACAGTTAACACGTAGAAAATAACATCCAAATCCTAATCCCTCAAGCCAAAGTTAGAACAAACACTTACCTCGAATGCTCCAAACTCAACTCACGCTTCTAGTATAGCTTTACCTCTTGATTCCACCACCAATCCGCTCAAATCTAGTCATAAGTTACTTAATCACATTAATAATTACTAAATGAATCACTCCCCATGCATGAAAATAAATTTTACAAGGTTTTTCCCAAAATGGTCAAAAATACCCCAGACCCACGTGGTCGAAACTCGAGGTTCGGACCAAAACCCGGTTACCCATTCTCCCACGAGTCCAAATATATAATTTGTTTTGAAATCGGACCTCAAATTGAGGTCCAACTCCTCAATTTGTAGAAAACCTAGGTTCTACCCAAAACACCCAATTTCACACCGGAAAATCTTTGACTTGAAGTTGAAATTATGCTAAAAGATGTTATGGAATAAGGAAATTAAGTTAGAAATTACTTACCAATCGTTTTGGAGAAGAAAAGTTGTTTGGAAAATCGCCTCTTAGGTTTTGGGTTTTTGAAAAGTGAAAAATGACTGAGATTTTCCGAACTTGTATACCTTTCTGAGGACTTGGCGCGGACCGCACAAAAATGTGTCGCGGCCGCGCCGAGTGGGAGAAAAATTGGGGCTTCTCTGAACCCTTCCATCGCGGACCGCACTGTTTTGGTGCGCGGCCGCGCTGGTTAACCTGAAACCCTATCCCTCAGACCCATCCACGCGGACCGCACAGAAAGGCATCGCGGCCGCGCGGCTCAATCGCGGACCGCGCGGAAATGACCGCAGCTACGCTGGTGTCTGCAACACCTGAACCTGCATTTTCTTAAGTCCAAGACCTCCCGTGCCCCATTCAAAACTCACCCGAGCCCTCGGGGCTCCAAACCAAACATGCACACAACCTTAAAAACATCTTACGGACTTACTCGTGCGATCAATTCGCCAAAATAACCTCATATACATAGGATCAAGCCTCACACACATGATTTTCTTTCAACTTTCATAAAAACTCAAATTCCCCATTTTAAGTCCGAAACACGTCATATGACGTCCGTTTTTAGCCAAACTTTACAGATAGTGCCTAAAACATATTTAAGACTCGTACCGGGTGTCGGAACCAAAATACGAGCCCGATACCACAGTTTTCTGATCAATTTTCATCTTCATTTTCCTTAATTAATTTCAGAAAACAATTCCACACAAAAATTCATTTCTCGGGCTTGGGACCTCGGAATTTAATTCCGGGCACACGCCCAAGTCCAATATTTTTCTACGGACCCTCCAGGATCGTCGAATCACAGGTCCGGGTCCGTTTACCCAAAATGTTAACCGAAGTCAATATTATGCGTATTAAATATCAAAATTCATCAAATTTCTCGCAAAATTCACATATTTCAACATAAAAGCTTTCCGGCTTCGTGCCCGGACTGCTCACGCAATATCGAGGCAACTAAAAGCGAGGTTTTCAAGGCCTCGGAAGCACGGAACAAGGAAGAATTACGGTGATGACCCTTTGGGTCGTCACATTCTCCACCTCTAAAACAACCGTTCGTCCTCGAACGGACAAAAGAAAGAAATACCTGAGTCGGGAAATAAATGAGGATAACGACTCTGCATATCGGACTCGGACTCCCAGGTCGATGCCTTAGGAGGCTGACCTCTCCACTGAACACGCACCGAAGGAAAACTCTTCGACCTCAACTATCGAACCTGCCGGTCTAGAATAGCCACTGGCTCCTCTTCGTATGATAGATCTTTGTCCAACTGGACAGTGCTGAAATCTATCACGTGCGATGGATCTTCGCGATACTTCCGGAGCATAGATACATGAAACACGGGATGCACAGCTGACAAGCTAGGTGGCAAGGCAAGTCTATAAGCCACCTCTCCCACACGATCAAGAATCTCAAATGGGCCGATGAACCTAGGGCTGAGCTTGCCCTTCTTCCCAAACCTCATCACGCCCTTCATAGGCGATACACGGAGCAATACCCGCTCACCAACCATGAAAGCAACATCTTTGACCTTGCGGTCTGCATAACTCTTCTGTCTGGACTGGGCTGTACGAAGTCTATCCTGAATAATCCTGACCTTGTCCAAGGCCTCCTAAACCAGATCCGTACCCAATAATCGAGCCTCTCCCGGCTCAAACCATCCAACTGGAGACCGACATCGCCTACTATACAACGCCTCATACGGAGCCATCTGAATGCTGGATTGATAGCTGTTTTTGTAGGCGAACTCTGCTAAAAGCAAAAACTGGTCCCACGAGCCTCCAAAATCAAAGACACAGGCTCGGAGCATGTCCTCAAGAATCTGAATAGTTCTCTCGGACTGACCGTCTGTCTGGGGATGAAATGTTGTACTCAACTCAACCTGGGTGCCCAACTCTCACTGAACCGCTCTCCAAAAATGCGAGGTAAACTGCGTACCCCGATCTGAAATGATAGATAGCGGCACCCCATGAAGGCGAACAATCTCCCTGATATAAATCTCGGCTAACCTTTCGGACGAATAGGTGGCTGCAACAGGAACAAAATGCGCTGACTTGGTCAGCCTATCAACAATGACCCAAACTGTATCAAACTTTTTCCGAGTCATTGGAAATCCAGTAACAAAATCCATCGTAATCCTTTCCCACTTCCACTCGGGAAGTGCAATCCTCTAAAATAGACCACCAGGCCTTTGATGCTCGTACTTAACCTGCTGACAATTCAAACACCGAGACACATGCACAACGATGTCTTTCTTCATCTTACGCCACCAATAGTGCTGCCTCAGATCCTGATACATCTTCGCGGTGCCCGGGTGAATGGAATACCGAGAACTGTGGGCCTCCGCTAAGATCAACTCTCAAATCCCATCAATATTGGGCACACAAACTCGCCCCTGCAATCTCAATACGCCATCATCATCTAAGGTTACTTTCTTGGTACCTCCACGCTGCACCGTGTCTCTCAAGACACACAAATGGGGATCATCGAATTGCCGATCACGGATACGCTCCAATAATGAAGAACGAGCGACCGTGCAAGCTAATACTCGACTAGGCTCAGAAATGTCCAACCTCACAAACTGATTGGCCAAAGCCTGAACGTCCAAAGCAAGCGGTCTCTCACCGACCGGAATATAAGCAAGACTGCCCATACTGGCTGACTTCCTACTCAAGGCATCGGCCACCACGTTGGCCTTTCCCGGGTGATATAAGATAGTGATGTCATAATCTTTTAGCAACTCTAACCACCTCCTCTGCCTCAAATTCAACTCTTTCTGCTTGAACAGATACTGAAGACTCTTATGATCCGTGAACACCTCACACGCTACACCATACAGATAGTGCTTCCAAATCTTCAATGCATGAACAATGGCTGCCAACTTCAAGTCATGCACTGGATAGTTCTTCTCATGAACCTTCAACTGCCTCGAAGCATAGGCAATGACCTTGCCACCCTGCATCAACACTGCACCAAGTCCAATGCGAGATGCATCACAATAGATTGTATAGGGCCCTGAACCTATGGGCAAAACCAACACTGGTGCCGTGGTCAGAGCTGCCTTGAGCCTCTGAAAGCTCGCCTCACACTCATCTGACCACTTGAAATGGGCACCCTTCTGGGTCAACCTGGTCATAGGGGCTGCAATGGATGAAAACCCCTCCACGAAGACGGTAGTAACCTGCTAACCCTAGGAAACTCCGAATCTCCGTAGCTGAAGCTGGTCGAGGCCAGTTCTTGACTGCCTCTATCTTCTTCGGGTCTACCTGAATACCTGTTGCTGATACGACATGACCCAGGAATGTGACCGAACTCAACCAGAACTCGCACTTTGAGAACTTAGCATACAACTGACTATCCTTCAGGGTCTGAAGAACCACTCTGAGGTGCTGCTCATGCTCCTCCTGACTGCGGGAGTATATAAGAATATCGTCAATGAAGACTATCACGAACAAGTCCAAATAAGGTCTAAACACTCGGTTCATCAACTCCATGAATGTTGCTGGGGCATTAGTCAATCCGAATGACATGACCAAAAACTCATAGTGCCCATACGGAGTGCGAAATGCTGTCTTAGGGACATCAGACGCCCTAATCCTTAGCTGGTGGTAGCCAGATCTCAAATCTATCTTTGAAAACACCCTCGCACCCTGAAGCTGGTCGAACAAATCATCAATCCGCGGAAGTGGATACTTGTTCTTTATCGTCACCTTGTTCAACTGTCGGTAATCAATGCACATCCTCATCGACCCATCCTTTTTCTTCACGAACAACACTGGTGCACCCCAAGGTGATACACTGGGTCTAATGAAACCCTTATCAAGCAAGTCCTGAAGCTTCTCTTTCAACTCTTTCAACTCTGGCGGGGCCATGCGATATGGCGGAATGCAAATAGGCTGAGTGCCCGAAGCCAGATCAATACAGAAATCAATATCCCTGTTGGGCGGCATACCCGGCAGGTCTGAAGGGAAAACCTCGGGGAACTCCCGAACAATAGGAACAGAGTCAATTGATGGAACCTCTGCGCTAGAGTCACGAACATACGCTAGATATGCTAGACACCCCTTCTCGACCATACGTCGAGCCTTGACATACAAAATAACACTGCGGGTGGCATGGCCTGGGGTCCCTCTCCACTCAAGTTGGGGCAAATCTGGCAAGGCCAAGGTCACGGTCTTGGCATGACAATCCAGAATAGCATGATACGGGGACAACCAGTCCATCCCCAATATAGCGTCAAAGTCCACCATATCTAAAAGCAATAAGTTGACACGGGTCTTAAGACCATCAAATACCACCACACATGAACGATGCACTCGGTCGACCACTATAGATTCACCAACCGGTGTGGACACATATACATGAATACCCAACGCCTCACTAGGCATGATCAAATAGGGTGCAAAATAGGACGACACATAAGAATACGTAGATCCCGGGTCAAATAACACAGAAGCACCCCTACTACAGACCAGAATAGTACCTGTAATCACAACATCTGATGACTCGGCCTCTGGCCTGGCCAGCAAAGCATAACAACGGGGCTGACCCCCACCTCCCTGAACTGTGTCTCTGGGGCGATCGGCTGCTGGCTGACCCCTGCCTCTAGCGGTCCGAGCTCCACCTCTACGGTCTCTCCCTCTACCCCTATGATCCCTACCCCCGCCTCTAGCTGGTTGGGCGGCCTGTGGATCACCTACTACCTGAATCGTAGGGCGAGGACCCTGCTGCTGAGAACTACTCGAGGCTCGGGGCAAAACCTGACAATGTGACTCGGGTCACCACAACCATAACATGCCCTCGGCTGCTGGGACTGCTGACCCTGTCGACCTATATATCCTCCCCTGAAGCTCTGAAGTGGCGGTGCACTGATGGGGGCTGGTGGTACGCTGAAGGTCTGCTGACCCGAATAATACTGCTGAGGACCACCACCGCCTGGAGTACTATGAGAAACCTGAAGTGCCGACTGGAAGGGCCTCTGAGAGTGGCCTCTGTTATATGAATCCCTACATCCAGACGAGGTACCACTAAATCTACCAGAATAACGGGGCCTCTTATCATACCCATGACCACTTCCTTGAGCAAGTGCCATCTCTATCCAGCGGGCACCATCTGCCGCCTCCTGAAATGAAATCTCACCACCGGCACTCATGGCCATCTGAACACGGATCGGCTGGGCCAAACCATCAACAAACCTCCGTACCCTCTCTCTCTCTCGGTGGGGAGTATCACAATGGCATGACGAGCGAGATCAATGAATCGGGTCTCATACTGGGTAACCATCATAGGACCCTACTGGAGACGCTCAAACTGCCTGCGAAGAGCATCTCGCTGAGTAACTGGAAGGAACTTCCCTAGAAATAACTCTGAAAACTGATCCCAGGTCAATGATGGCGACCCTGCTGGCCTGGCTAAACAGAAATCCCTCCACCAAGTCTTGGCAGATCCTGCCAGGCGAAAAGTGGCGAAATCGACCCCATTGGTCTCTACAATGCCCATAGTCCGTAGAACCTCATGACAGCTGAATATGAAATCCTGAGCATCCTCTGAGGGAGTGCCACTATATGTAGTACTGAAAAGCTTGGTGAAACGATCAAGCCTCCACAAAGCATCCACGGACATAGACGCACCATCACTGGACTGAGCCGCAATACTGGCTGGGCTGCCACAGCTGGCTGAACTGCTGGAACCTGAGCCTGAGGAGCTACCGGCTTTGGAGTACAAGTATCGGGAGTCTGAACCCCTCCCACAGCCTAAGATGTGGCTGGAGCTATGGGAAGAAAACCCGCCCTAGAAATGCCCTCCATAAAGCCTACCAGTCGGACCAAAGCATCCTGAAGCACTGGAGTGGCTATGAAACCCTCTGGGACCTGAGCTGGTCCCACCGGAGCTGCTGGAGCTGGAACCCCTTCGTCGTAGTCAATATGAGGCTCCACCTCTGGGACTGCCGCTCGGGGCTGAGCTCTGCCCCGGCCTCTGCCTCTGGCACGGCCTCACCCTCTACCCCTAATAGGAACTGCTGCTGGGGGCTCGGGCTGCTGCGCGGTAGAAAAGGAAGCACGTGTTCTCGCCATCTGCAAGAGAACAGAGTAGAAAAACAATTAGTACTTGAGAAACAGAATCGCACGACAAGAATGAACAAGGTGAAGTTTCCCTAACTCGGTAGCCTCTGCGGGATAAATACAGACGTCTCCGTACCGATCCCTCAGACTCTACTGAGCTTGTCCGTGAGTTGTGAGACCTAAGTAACCTAGTGCTCTGATACCAACTTGTCACAACCCGAATTCCCCACCATCGGGAGTCGTGATGGCGCCTACTGTCGGAGCTAGGCAAGCCAACCTTAACATACCTTTTCAACTAATTTTCAACAAGATAAAAATAATAATAATCAATTCAAGCGGAAGCCTTAATTTAATATTAAATGAACGAAAATGCGGAAAAATTAACATCATCATCTACCCAAGATTTAGTGTCACAATACTCACGGACTACTATAAGATACTACAGATAAGAGTTTGAAAGAAAATACATAAGGAGTCTGCTTCGATACAATGAAAACAAACAGAAATGAAATAGATGAGACTCAGGGCCCACGCACGCCAGCGAACTACCTAGGAGTCTCTGGACTGAAGGCACGCTCCCAATCTACTGCTACTGCGGTCCGTAAGCTACTCCCGAATCTGTGCACAAAAAGGGCACAGAAGTGTAGCATCAGCACAACCGACCCCATGTGCTGGTAAGTGCCTGGCCTAACCCCGGCGAGGTAGTGACGAGGCTAGACCGGACCTACCTCAATTAACCTGTATAGATATATGTGCAACAACGGAAAGATATATAGAATTTAAAAAGATAATAGGGAGGGGATATGTTGTGGGGTGTAACAATTTAGATATAAGACCAACGAACAGAGAGATGGAAACTGAATAATTAACATCTATGAAAGAGAGCAAGTGAATCAACAACTGCACGGCACCAACCTTCGTGCTTTTACTCTCAATTCTCACCAAAACTGTCAAATATAGTGCACGGCATCACCCTTCGTGCTTTTCCTCACATAACTCTCACATCAAGGCACGGAATGACCCTTCGTGCTCAAATAATTAGAGACATGGCACGGAAAGACCCTTCGTGCATCATTATCAAAACATGGCACGGAAAGACCCTTCGTGCATAATCGCTCTTCCTCACCCAATCATCGGTCACAACCAATCGGGGAAGGGAATATACAACAATATTAAACATCCCGGTAAGGGAGAACAAATCAACAATAAGTCCCGGCAAGTGAAAAATACCACACTTCCTTCTTTAACTCATCTGCTTCTCAACTATCACTTCATAATTATATTAGCAAGTAATTAGCTCAACTATTTCACATCTTTCGAATTTAAAATCAACTACGACGCACGGTCATGCTAGACTTCGGTGCATAGATAACCGTCACCATGCCTATACACCGTACTCCACAGTTAACACGTAGAAAATAACATCCAAATCCTAATCCCTCAAGCCAAAGTTAGAACAAACACCTACCTCGAATGCTCCAAACTCAACTCACTCTTCTAGTATAGCTTTACCTCTTGATTCCACCACCAATCCGCTCAAATCTAGTCATAAGTTACTTAATCACATTAATAATTACTAAATGAATCACTTCCCATGCATGAAAATAAATTTAACAAGGTTTTTCCCAAAATGGTCAAAAACACCCCCGGACCCACATGGTCGAAACTCGAGGTTCGGACCAAAACCCGGTTACCCATTCTCCCACGAGTCCAAATATATGATTTGTTTTGAAATCGGACCTCAAATTGAGGTCCAACCCCTCAATTTGTAGAAAACCTAGGTTCTACCCAAAACACCCAATTTCACCCCGGAAAATCTTTGATTTGACGTTGAAATTATGTTAAAAGATGTTATAGAATAAAGAAATTAAGTTAGAAATCACTTACCAATCGTTTTGGAGAAGAAAATTTGTTTTGAAAATCGCCTCTTAGGTTTTGGGTTTTTGAAAAGTGAAAAAATGACTGAGATTTTCCGAACTTGTATACCTTTTTGAGGACTTGGCGCGGACCGCACAAAAATGTGTCGCGGCCGCGCCGAGTGGGAGAAAAATTGGGGCTTCTCTGAACCCTTCCATCACGGACCGCACTGTTTTGGTGCGCGGCCGCGCTGGTTAACCTGAAACCCTATCCCTCAGACCCAGCCATGCGGACCGCACAGAAAGGCATCGCGGCCGCGCAGCTCCAGCACGGACCGCGCGAAAATGACCGCGGTCGCGCTGGTGTCTGCAACACTTGAACCTGCATTTTCTTAAGTCCAAGACCTCCCGTGCCCCATTCAAAACTCTCCTGAGCCCTCGGGGCTCCAAACCAAACATGCACACAACCTTAAAAACATCTTACGAACTTACTCGTGCGATCAATTCGCCAAAATAACATCATATACATAGGATCAAGCCTCACACACATGATTTTCTTTCAACTTTCATAAAAACTCAAATTCCCCATTTTAAGTCCGAAACATGTCATATGACGTCCGTTTTTAGCCAAACTTTACATATAGTGCTTAAAACATATTTAAGGCTCGTACCGGGCGTCGGAACCAAAATACGAGCCCGATACCACAGTTTTCTGATCAATTTTCTTCTTCATTTTCCTTAA
Source organism: Nicotiana sylvestris (assembly GCF_000393655.2). Classification (NCBI taxonomy): domain Eukaryota; kingdom Viridiplantae; phylum Streptophyta; class Magnoliopsida; order Solanales; family Solanaceae; genus Nicotiana; species Nicotiana sylvestris. The sequence continues at coordinate 79,383,436 of NC_091068.1, read as the reverse complement.
TTAATTTTAGAAAACAATTCCACACAAAAATTCATTTCTCGGGCTTGGGACCTCGGAATTTAATTCCGGGCACACGCCCAAGTCCCATATTTTTCTACGGACATTCCGGGACCGTCGAATCACAGGTCCGGGTTCGTTTACCCAAAATGTTGACCGAAGTCAATATTATGCGTATTAAATATCAAAATTCATCAAATTTCTCGCAAAATTCGCATATTTCAACATAAAAGCTTTCCGGTTTCGCGCCCGGACTGTGCACGCAATATCGAGGCAACTAAAAGCGAGGTTTTCAAGGCCTCGGAAGCACGGAACAAGGAAGAATTACGGTGATGACCCTTTGGGTCGTCACAATAGGTAGGTCGGGGCCCGTTTTCGATCACAGTACATCTATCAGTAGAGGCTTGTAGACATATCCTGTCAGTTAGTGCAGTATGTTGGGCTTGTAGGCCCTATACATATATTTTGTTGGCTTGTCAGTTGTAGTAATTATGACGGCCTTGTCGGCCCAGCTTTATGTTGACATTAGTCAGTGTTAGTCTCCATTTAGTTTTATATTTTGTATCACACATTATCTTGTAATGTGGCTCATAGCCAAAGTATGACATTACATGTTCAAAGTCTCTTAGTCGCAAGTGGTACGCAAGGATAGATGAGGCACTAGGTGCCGGTCTCGCCCCCAGGCTCGGGGCGTGACACAAAGCATCATTGCACCAACAGTAGTCCATCTGTGTCTTCCTCCATGAAAGTAATGTCGTCTTCAGTGACTTCCCGGAGTCTCTTACTGTGGGTTACTGACACCTTCATCTTTTTTGCCGTCAAACAGGGAGGATTTTCTCCTGTTTTTGAAGGTTCCACGTTATCACAATAGCGGCCGTAATTATTTTTAGCCCGATCACTTAATAATTCTTTGAGGTGGCCATTTTTCAACAATGTCGCCACCTCCTTGTGCAAATGCCGGTAGTCCCCAGTCTGGTGACCATTGGTCCTATGGTATTCGCAACACAAATTAGGATATCTCTTACTAGTATCAGATATCATCAGTTTCGGGAACCGCACTTCCTTAATGTTCCTCATAGCCGACACCAGCTCCACTATGCTGACGTTCAAGTTGTATTCAGAAAGCCTGGGGTAGGAGGAATCTCGGGAACCTGATAACTCCTTGTCCTGCAATGACCTATTATTCCGGCCGTTATTATCTCTCCAATAGGTAGCGAATCTATCCACCGACCGAAAATCTCTACCACGTACTTTAGCCCTTTCATAAGTCAAAAATCGACCTCTTGAAGACCGACAATCTGTGTTGAAATCATCCTTTGATTTATTCTTATTCTTTTCCCGGTCTCGACCATTGTTGATGCTGGGAAACCGAGTCGATCATCCTTAATTCTTATCTTTGACTCGTACCGATTATGAACATCCTCCCATGTTGTTGCCTGGAACTCGAGTAGACTCTTGTTTAATTTTCGGGATGCATCGAAACTTCTCGGATTCAACCCTTTAGTAAATGCTTCTGCTGCCCACTCATCTGGTATGGACAGGATCAGCATCATTGTGCAATCCTAAATATGTTGGCCTTTTGGGCCTGAAACTTTTTGTCCTCGGCATGGCCCTTGATGAAAGAATTCGCGAGCATCTCGAAGGAATCTATTGAATGCTCGGGCAAGAGCAAATACCATGTCAGGGCCACCTTCGTGAGGGTCTTCCCGAATTTTTTCAGTAAGACCGATTCAATTTCGAACGGAGCTAAATTGTTTCCCTTCACCGTTATTATATAGATGATGATGTACTCCTGATGATCCAAAGTCCCATGGCATATCTAGCATTTTGAACCGCTTCGAGATCAACTATGGTGTCGCGCTTGGTTTGAACGGCAATTGGGTGTACTTTTTTGAGTCTGGTCCTTTCAATACTGGAGGTGCGCCCGGAATTTGATCCATTCGGGCGCTTATTTCCCTTATAAACATGAGTTCGGTTTTAAAGAGATCATTCTCATTACTGTTACCGGATTCGCTATCGTTCCTCCCGGCCCTGTCAAAATCGGCTTCGCCTCTCGGGGTGTTGTTGTCGACCCTCTACGTTGTTTGATTTGCGGGGAGCATCGGGAGGAGTGGGACCTCGTCAATTCGCGTTGTTGGAAGCATTCGACAATGCCTGTCTTAATTCCGTCGTGACCTGATCATGTCGTAAGAAATGACCCATAATGGCCTTTTGTTGCTCCCTCAAGATCCTTACTGTTTCAACGATGTGCTCGTCTTCAGCATCATCAGGAGTTGCCTCTCGAACATATCGTGGATATTGCCCGCGATGAACCATCGTGGCCTCATCCCTTTCTTTGTGGGTATCACTGATCGAATCTTCATGCTGAGACTGATCTCCTTGGGCCTCAACGTTGTGTGCGATGTTGACATCGTTATCTGCCATTTTTTTATGATTTTTGCTAAGAACAAAGAATCAAACGGGTTAGTAATAGATGCAAAGATTAACTCAATTACACAACTTTCTAAGCCCATGGTGGGCGCCAAGCTGGTTACCCGTAAAATAGTACAGTTAAATTTGTACTTGATTTATAGACAAGTGGATTGATTTGATCCCAAAAAGATAAATAAATTAAACAAGAATATAAGACTTAGCGTTAAAATCGAGATAAGACAGCAGAAATCTCGATTAAGGGAGCAGAACTTCCGGAGGCAATAGTAACAATATTATTAAGCAAGAAGATAAAATATTATTGAGCTTTGAGCAAAGTATAGTATCAGCTTGTCAGAAATTCGTGTCCCTTACAATGGTTGTTGAGTTCTATATTTAAAATGGTACTTAGGGAACAAAGTCCTAGGATCAAGCCCCTATTAAATTACAATTATGGGAGCATTGAAGAATGTGTAACAGTAGGCAGTAAATATCATATTCTCTGTAACAGACTACGTACTTAATGTTATAGAATATTCTTCATTAAATGTCACCGGGTGGCACACATTTACCTCGCCTTTACGAACATCATTCCATTTGGGAATAAACGAGATTATCGCCTTCGGACCTGGTTACCTTTTGCCTTCAGCTCCACGTGTCGCTATACTATGTATGCATATTTCACCGTATACATTATTGTTGTTGTAGTCTTGGATATTTCTTTATTATTGTGCAAGCTTATGAATTGTTTAGTAATGAAAGTGATATCATTTTGTCAAATCTCGTCACTGCCTTGCTGGGGTTAAGACTTGATACTTACTGAATACACATTATCTTTTGTATTGATATAATAGTTCTGCATATTTTTGTGCAAATCATGACATTGGTCCTAGCGATGTAGGATGAAGCTTAGGAGCGTGATTTGGAGACTTCATGGTGAGCTGCTATGCTTGGATTCACAGCTAATGGAGTATTCTTCTATATCATATAACTATTTCTTATTCTAGAGGGGTTTTTTTTTTACCTTGAAACTATGTTGTTCTTCGTTTAGTGGCTCATGACTTGTACAACCAGTTGACATAGTATTTTTGTACTTTGATATTGTTTTCATACTTTATTCTGCGCTTATGCTTGTTACTTTAGATACTTTACTACTCCCTTCGATCCACAATAAGTGGCCAATTTATTTTTGTATTTTGGTCCAAATAAGTGTCAATTAATATAATCAAGAAAAAATTCAATTTGTTTTTCCAAAATTACCCTTATGTATGTATCCCTAAAAAGTTTTTTACTCCTCACATTAACTATGCTGCAACATTTAATTAAGGATAATTTAGTCACACTAACTATTTTCGTTTTAATATTTTCTTAATGGATGTGCCCAAAATAAATTAATCATTTATTATGGACCGAAGGGAGTATTTATCTTTTGTTATTGTCAAACTATGCTATTAAAATTTATTATTCTTGATTATTATGTGATGTTGGTTTAATTAGTCCGTCATGTTAGGTATCATCAATGGGTTTGGATCGTGACATTATTATTAAACAATCGACCAAACTACACCATAATCATTACTTTGCTAATTTTGCCTCCTCTTTCTTGTACTGATTATGGTGATATTGTTAGGTGACCCACTATGGTCAGTTTTCAGTTTTCACTATGTTGATGCTCTTAAAACCCAAAAAACAAAAACGAAAAAAAAAAAAACTTTGACCAGAGAAGTGTGTAGGGACCACCCATTTTGTGGCTTTCATAATTGAAAACTGAAATTATCTCTTTGGGCCCGCATGCCACCCAATGGGAATAACAGGTTATGCTTGTTTGAGTTCATTCTATTTTAATTTTAATAATTTTTAAAAAAAATTGAAAATAAAATAAAAAATTACGGAGTGATATTTTGCTGAATAATTTTAAATGTTTTAAGTTCAATGCAATCAATTCTAGCTGAGGCAATTTCTAACTGAAGAAAACAATTATCATATTTCAGGGGATTTTTTAATTCTTGAAATTGGGGAATATAACATAGACAATGTAGAAGAATGGTTATCTGATCATTATTTCCACAATTGGACTATTTTGTGGATTGGAGATTCGTTGTGTCAGAACCTCAAAAATCCACCTTTGTTCTTCACTTATTAATTACCTTACTACAAATGATTTTTTATATCCCATTATTGCTAAAAGTACACCTTTTGCTTGGTGAAAGGAAGCATCTTATGCACCTAAATGATTCCATAACATTAACCAAACACTGAAAAGATAGGGGAGGAAAAAATGAAATTTTTTGCTAGTAAGATGATTAGATGAGCCTTATTATACAAATGCACACAATATTGTAGTTTAATTGGCAAATGAAAGTTGAAATGGTTAGAAATCAGTTTATCAAATAACGGAAACTTAGTATGTCAGCATGAGTATATAGAAATGTGAAATAAACATGAGTTTTATGTATCATTTTTAAAACAAAAATAAAATTGTCATACCTATGTCATTGCCTTCACAATCTTGCAAGAAAAACTTTACTAATAAACAATTATTTGGTTAAAATTATTATATACTACTATTACATCAACAACAACAACAACAATAACAACAAGAATAGGAAACCCGTTGTGATAGAGCATCTATTCAATATTATAAACTACTACATCCGTCCAAAAATGAATGGTTGAATTTGGTATACTAGGCTTAACTCGTTTAATTTTTGTTGTGATAGATCATCTATTCCTTGACAATTTTGAAATAAGAAACAACAAAAATTGATAAATAAACGGATAACAGTCTCTCTTTTTTTTTTTGGTCTCTTCGACGATTTTTCACTATTAATGAACTACCTGCTAAGGAATTAATTGAAGTGAAGAGAGACTTCGGTTCCTAGTTGTGAAAATAATGTATATTTCTACGTGCTATTTCTACTTGGTTGCGTAAATAAGCTTCTAAACTTTATCACTTGGTATATATCAACGTACAAATTCTAATGGGCTAATAACTTGGAGCAATTGGGTCAACTTCAACCCAATGGGCTTCCAATAGGCTACTTCCACTGTTGTCTCTTTTCTTCTTTTTCTTTCTCTTCTTTTGTATGAATTTATTTTTTATACTCCTTTCGTTTCAATTTACATGAACTCATTTGATTGAGCATGTAGTTTAAAGAAGAGAGAATACTTTTGAACTTCTAGTGTAAAATGAGGCACATATATTTTGTGTGGCTATAAATCATTGCATAAAGTTAAATTGTCTCCAAATATAGAAAAGAGTCATTCTTTTTCACGAACTGAAAAAAAAATAGGTTCACATAAATTAAAACGAAGGGAGAAAATTTTTTTTAGAGAGAGGAAGAGAGAGAAAGAGAGAAAACTGGGCCTTCGGGGTAAAAAGATCCAAGAGTTGGATTTTATGAGTCCATCATCACCAAAATGGACCCATTAATTACACTAGCTACAGACATTTGTTCACTTGGACATAATGGTGTATCATACATACATACATTATATATATATATATATATATATATATATATATATATATATACACACACAAAGAAAAACTAGAATAATATTTACCCGATTTAGCTAGGTTCTTTTATTCGTAAAAATTAACTGATATTTTTAATAAAATATATTAGATCCGATTAAAAGCTACAATTTATATACAGCTTGTATATAATTTTTTATTGTACAAAATTAGGACAAAAGCTACAATTTACATACAAATAGTATATAATTTTTTGTTACATAGAATTCGATTAAAAATCTACAATTTAAATGCAACTTATATATAATTATGTTAGTTGTACATATTTTATATGTTGTTTGTACACCTGACATACAAAATATAATTTTTTTTAAATGTTTTATTTTACAAGTTTCAATATGAAATTTTAACCAAAACCAACTCGAATCTTCAGCAAATTCTCTCAAAATTGAGATATAAACTCCAAATGATATTACCAATCATTTTCAACTTCCAATCCAAACAAAAGATAAATTAACAAAACCCAATTTTTGAATTCAAGCTTCAAAAATTTTTAATGGTTGTTAATGGAGTTTAAGGTCTTAAACAAGAGTATGATTGTTTTATCTAATAGTCTTTTCCGTAATTGCACTATCACCCATTATAACACTCTAACAAGTCCATGGTCAATCTTTACTGTGATCGAGAAAAATGTTAGCAAATTAATTTGAGAGAACAATAACTTGTACATTAATTAATATTCCAGGATTAGGAATTGAGTGGCAAAAATTAGAGAAGGTTTTGAAGTTATATTTTTTTTTTCATATTTCTTATGGAAAACTGAAAATTGAAGGTGCGCGTTGAATTGTTTGAATAACTAACACCGTTAATTCTATATTGATTTCGCAAAATTAGTGCGTCAATATATTTTATAATTAAATATCAACTTGGAGCGGTAGAGTAAAGTGACGAAGCAATGAAACTTTGAGAAGAAATAGCAAACCTAAGATTAATTAACAGAGATCATCAATTTTGGAGTATACTGTTTATTGAGTTGGGTGGAATGGGGGAGGAAGAAGAGTAAGAGAAAATGGAAAGATTGAAGTCCAATACATTAGTTTGTATAAAAAATAATATGTATATAAGATTATAATTAAGTAATTGTTATGAATAGTTTGTACATTGGATACTACTTTGGATACTACATTGGATACTACATTGGATGCTACATTGGATGTCCATATTGTGAATAACTTAAAAATTAAATTTCATATTTTATGTCCATCATCTTTACTTTTTATGCCTATAAAAGGCCATGTAATTGCAATGAAAAATTACACCAAAGTGAAAGAAGAAAACACTTCTCCATTCTCTCTATCTCTTCTTGTTTACATTTTACTGCATTGCTTTTATTTTATAACACGTTATCAGCACGAAACTCTAATTTTATTCTTAACTTCCGCTAAGTTGAGCCATATTTTATTAAGGTATGTATTAATATAATCATTTTATTTATGGCAGTACATATCATATGTTCATTGTTTGCAGATTACTTGTGCGCTTGGCATCTTAAATAGTTTAAGTACATTGCAGTGATAAAATAACTATTTCCTTCCGTGCTCAACTCTTGGTGAACCTCAAAGTCATCAAACTAGCTATGCACTAATGTCATACTTATAATATTCATGGACTCCCTAGATCAAAACATATCTTTAAGGCTTGAAGAACTGTGAGAAATAAATTGACAAGCAATAATTTTATAGTTTAATTACTTTATATTTATTGGAACATATAGATAATGTTAGTCACGTTCAGTTCTATTAACACATATATATCAATAATATAAAGTGAAATGAAACAAGTATGTAATTTCTACTTTATGGCAAGAATAAAATGAAATAATAGATTGTTAACATGATATAGCTCTATTTTCATTTCTTTTACCTTAATCGTTTTGTTTTCATTAATTGTTTATTATTATAATTATTTCTCTAACTTATTCATCTTTTATGATAGTTTTCACTATGTCAAATTTATCAAAACTTGAATTTGTGGCACTTGACATCACCGGGAGGAACTATTTATCATGGGTTCTTGATGCTGAAATTCACCTTGACGCTAAAGGTCTTGGAAATACTATTATACAAGGAAATGAAGCATCAAATCAGGATAAAGCGAAGGCCATGATTTTCCTTCGTCATCATCTACATGAAGGGTTAAAAACTGAATATTTAACCGTAAAAGATCCACTTGAATTATGGATTAATTTGAAGGATCGATATGACCACCTAAAACTTACGGTATTACCGAAAGCTCGGTATGAGTGGATACATTTAAGGTTGCAAGACTTTAAAACCGTAAGTGAGTATAATTCTGCTATCTTTAAAGTAAGTTCTCTATTAAAATTATGTGGAGACACTATCACAGATGAGGACTTATTGGAAAAAATATTTTCTACTTTTCACGCTTCAAATGTGGTGCTACAACAACAATACCGTGAAAAAGGTTTTAAGAAATATTCTGAGTTAATCACATGTCTACTTGTGGCTGAGCAGAATAATACTCTATTAATGAAAAATCATGAAGCCCGTCCCACTGGGTCAGCTCCATTTCCGGAAGTGAATGTTGTAGCAACATATGATAAGTTTGAAAGAAAATAAAATAATTACCGTGGTCGTGGACATGGTCGTAAATGTGGACGTGGCAGGGGGCGAAACAATTATCGTCATTATGGTGGAAATAAATTGGAGAACAATAATGTTTCTCAAATTAATCATTCAAAAGGTAAAGCTAGTATGTGTCACCGATGTGGTATGAGAGGTCATTGGGCACGCATTTGTCGTACGCCAGAACATTTTGTCAAACTTTATCAAGCCTCCCTCAAGAAAAAAGAAAATAATGTGGAGGCACACTTGACCTTTCAAAATAATGATGATGAAGCAGGTCCCTCAAATAAATATGATTCTAAGGCACATCTTGCATATAAAGATGATGATTTTGAAGGCCTAACAAATATTACTCATTTAGAAGTTGGGGACTTCTTTGAGGATATTGACTGAAGAACTAATCATCTTACTGGGGAATGAAGCTATAAAAGTTGTTATGTTTATGTTTGCAACTAGTTTATTTTTCTTGAGTGTATTTTCCTAATGCATCATGTGTTGCTAGTTTCTACATTTCTAATGTATTTCTTAATGTTTTTTTCCTGCTTGTCTTTCATATTTCTTATGATGTATTATTTGTCTTTTTTATGAAGAATATGAAAATTCCCCAGTCTTCAGTTGGACTCAAGATTAATAAAGATGATATATGTCTTCTGGATAGTGCTACAACACACACTATTTTAAAAGATAAGAGATATTTCTCTTATTTGGTAATGAAAGAAGCGAATGTTAATACAATATCCGGTAGTACAAGATTAATTGAAGGTTCTGGAAGAGCCAATTTATTACTACCAGGAGGAACAAATTTGGCTATTGATGAAGCACTATATTGTAGTAAATCTCAAAGAAACTTATTAAGTTTCAAAGATATTCGCCAAAATGGCTATCATATTGAGACTACAAATGATGAAAAGATTGAATATCTTTATATTACTACAATAATGTCCGGTAAGAAATATGTGCTTGAAATGTTACCTGCTCTTTCCTCCGGCTTATACTACACAAGTATTAGCAGGATTGAAACACATGCCGTAGTAAACGAGAAGTTTACTAATCAAGATAATTTTATTATTTGGCATGACCGGTTGGGCCATCCTGGTTCTAATATGATGCGTAAAATAATTGAGAATTCACATGGACATGCAATGAAGAATCAGAAGATTCTTCAATTTAAGGAATTCTCTTGTGCTGCGTGTTCTCAAGGAAAATTAATTATTAGACCATCAACTATTAAAGTTAGGATGGAATCCCCTGCATTTCTGGAACGTATACAGGGTGATATATGTGGGCCCATTCACCCTCCATGTGGACCATTCAAATATTATATGGTTTTGGTAGATGCATCTACAAGATGGTCACATGTGTGCTTACTATTAACTCGCAATATGGCATTTGCAAGATTGTTGGCTCAAATAATAAAGCTAAGAGCACAATTTCCAGATTATGCAATTAAGACAATTCGTCTTGATAATGCCGGTGAGTTTACATCCCAAGCCTTTAATGATTATTGTATTTCAACTGGGATAACAATTGAGCATCCGGTTGCTCATGTTCATACACAAAATGGTCTAGCAGAATCATTGATCAAACGCCTCCAATTAATTGCTAGACCAATGCTTATGAGAACAAAACTTCCCATTTCAGTATGGGGTCATGCTATTTTGCACGCAGCAGCACTTGTGCGGATAAGGCCCACAAGTTATCATAAAGTCTCCCCATTGCAATTGGCTTTTGGTCAGGAGCCAAATATTTCCCATCTTAGGATCTTTGGTTGTGCGATATATGTTCCAATTGCTCCACCACAACGCACAAAGATGGGTCCTCAAAGAAGGTTGGGGATATATGTTGGATATGAATCTCCTTCTATTATAAAATATCTAGAGCCGATGACTGGAGATTTATTATTTACAGCAAGATTTTCTGATTGCCATTTTAATGAATCAGTATATCCAACATTAGGGGAGAAAATAAGCAGCTGAAAAAGAAGATAGATTGGAATGCATTATCACTGTCTCATTTAGATCATCGAATAAATCAATGTGAACAAGAGGTTCAAAAGATTATTCATTTACAAAATATTGCAAATCAATTGCCAGATGCATTCACTAACCTACCAAGGGTGACTAAGTTACATATTCCAGCTGCTAATGCTCCAATTCGAGTTGATATCCCGACAGAACAATTAATTAAAGCAAATGAGTCTAAGCCATGCTTGAAACGTGGTAGACAAATCGGTTCTAAAGATAAAAATCCTCGAAGAAGAAAATGAGCAAGTGATCAAAGTGAACATAACACAGAGTTAGTGGCTCAAGAAGAGCCCCAAGACGTAACAAATGATAAAACCTTAGGGGAGGTCCAGGTACCTAAAAATAATAAAAATGAAGAGATATCAATAAGTTACGTCTCAACCGGGAAAAGATGGAACCGAAATAATATTGTTATCGATAACATTTTTGCTTATAATGTTGCTGTTGAAATAATGCAACAAGATGAGGATCTTGAACCAAAATCTGTCAATGAATGTAGACAGAGAAATGATTGGCCAAAATAGAAAGACGCTATCCAGGAAGAGTTAACTTCACTTGGAAAACGTGAAGTCTTCGTACCCATAGTTCGAACACCTGAAGGCATAAAGCCAGTAGGGTATAAATGGGTTTTTGTGCGAAAACGAAATGATAAAAATGAAGTCGTTAGATATAAAGCACGACTTGTGGCACAAGGGTTTTCCCAAAGGCCTGGAATTGATTATATGGAGACATATTCTCCTGTAGTGGATGCTATCACCTTCAGGTATCTCATAAATATGGCAGTACAAGAAAAACTTGATATGCATCTAATGGATGTTGTTACAGCCTATTTGTATGGATTATTAGACAACGAAATTTTTATGAAAGTACCTGAGGGATTTAAAGTGCCAGAAGCATATAAAAAATTTTGAGAAACTTGTTCAATAAAGCTTCAGAAATCTTTATACGGATTGAAACAATCAGGACGTATGTGGTACAATCGCCTGAGTGAATACCTGTTGAAAGAAGGGTACAAGAATGATCCAATTTGTCCCTGTGTCTTTATAAAAAGGTCTGGATCTGAATTTGTTATAATCGCCGTGTATGTTGATGATTTAAATATCATTGGAACTCCTGGGGAGCTTCCAAAAACAGTAGACTGTTTGAAGAAAGAATTTGAAATGAAAGATCTTGGAAAGACAAAATTTTGTCTTGGTCTACAAATTGAGTATATGAAAGATGGAATATTTGTCCATCAATCGACATACACCGAAAAGATTTTAAAGCGATTCTATATGGATAAAGCACATCCATTGAGTACCCCGATGGTTGTGAGATCACTTGATATAAAGAAAGATCCATTCCGACCTCATGAAAATGATGAAGAGCTTCTTGGTGCTGAAGTACCATATCTTAGTGCAATTAGGGCATTAATGTATCTTGCCAATAATTCCCGACCAGATATAGCTTTCTCAGTAAGGTTATTGGCAAGATTTAGTACTTCGCCAACACAAAGACACTGGAATGGTATTAAACATATATTCAGATACCTCCAAGGGACCATTGATATGGGTTTATTTTATTCAAATGTATCCAAGCCATCATTGATTGGTTATGCAGATGCAGGATATTTGTCTGATCCACACAAAGGTCGATCTCAGATAGGCTATTTATTTACAAGTGGAGGTACAGCCATATCATGGCGTTCAATAAAACAAACTATGGTTGCTACTTCTTCAAATCATGCAGAGATAATAGTCATTCACGAAGCAAGTCGAGAATGCGTTTGGTTAAGATCTATAACTCAACACATTCAGCAAACATGTGGTCTTTCTTTGAAAGAGAATATTCCAACAATATTGTATAAAGACAATGATGCATGCATAGCTCAATTGAAAGGAGGATATATCAAAGGAGATAGAACAAAACACATTTCACCGAAATTCTTTTTCACTCATGATCATCAGAAGAATGGTGAAATGGATGTACAACAAGTTCGTTCAAGTGATAATTTGGCTGATATGTTCACTAAGGCATTACCAACCTCAATAAGCTGATATATAAGATTGGAATGCGTCGTCTTCGAGACATTAAGTGGTTTTTTCATCAGGGGGACTAACTACACGCTGCACTCTTTTCCTTAACCAAGGTTTTGTCCCACTGGGTTTTCCTGGTAAGATTTTTAATGAGGAAGCAAACAATGCATATTATAAATATCTATGTACATCCCAATATTTTTTTTGTAAGTTTTTAATGAGGCACATTATCTTACATGGACATCCAAGGGGAGTGTTATGAATAGTTTGTACATTGGATACTACTTTGGATACTACATTGGATACTACATTGGATGCTACATTGGATGCCCATGTTGTGAATAACTTAAAGATTAAATTTCCTATTTTATGTCCATCATCTTTACTTTTTATGCCTATAAAAGGCCATGTAATTGCAATGAAAAATTACACCAAAGTGAAAGAAGAAAACACTTCTCCATTCTCTCTATCTCTTCTTGTTTACATTTTACTGCATTGCTTTTATTTTATAACAGTAATAACCTTTGTAAGAGCTGATAATGGGTATTTTTAGACTTTGCAACAACTTGGAACTCTCTCCGGATTGCTTTTTCTTCTCCTTATAATTCTCTCTCATTAATTACGTTTATTTTTTTATTTTTATTTTGGTTTTTAAATTAGTGAAATTATATTGTCGTTTGTTGTTTCTAAAATTGGAGATTTGACTATTAGGACTTTAGGAGTATGAAAGAATGAGGAAGAGAATTTTCCCTTGCAGCAAAATTCAAGTACATCTAAACGGAGTGTCTGTCTATTGAAATTCCGAGGGATGCCAAATGGGTGGGTTGGGCTAAAATTGTACTGGTTAAAAATGGCTGAACTAATAAATGAGTGCACAAAGGTTACTTAGGCTTAAATGAGTTGGGTCAAGATGGGCTAGATAATGGATTATAGACCAACCCGTCTAACTTGATTCATTATTTTTACTATATGAATATCCTTTTGTTTTTTCTTGTAAGACAGTAAATGTCATGACAAATCTTTACTCTATTCATATCCGTTCTGGTTATAAATAGAATTTTATTTATGGTGAATGTCTATATTTAGACAGATTCTAGGGTTTATTACTTGGTGGCTAAGTCATCCTCTCCCTATAAATAGAAGGGTTCTATTCCATTGTAATTGACTCCATATCAATAAGAATTCTCTTCTCTCTACTTTTCTCTGCAATACTCTTCTTCTTCTTTTATTGTTTTATAACACGTTATCAGCACGACACTCTAACCAATTGAGTAGAAGCTTTGGGTTTGAGCATGATGATTGTCAATTATTCCATAAACTTCCTTTATGATTAAATTTTAGATTTAAGGTAAGTATTTTACTTTATTTTTCTCTTTTAAATTCTTGAAATTCTATAATTTGATTTTATATAGTTATAACTCTAATGGAGTTTGTAAGAAATTACACCCACGTGAAGTGGCAAAATTTCTATGTCTTACCATGATCAAATTCATGTATGATTGTGGGCAAACTATTGAAAACTCGTCCCATTGAATTTGCTCCATTCTCATTACTTTAAGAGAATGTAATAGCAGTATGTGATAAGTCTGAAAGAAGACAAAATTATTACCGTAAAGGTATCAATGGATGTGGACGTGGCAATAGACGAAATTATGATCGTCATCATTGTGGTAATGAGAACAATAAGGATTCTCAAAATAATTCTTCACTTTGCAAAAGTAATATTTGTCATCGATTTGACATGAGATTTCATAAAGCACATATAGATTATGGTCCATTCATGGTGTGAATGTGACAACATGTGATTTATGAATACATATTCATTCTTGGAAGAATATGAACATGCTAGTGGTAGTGAATGTACCACACTCACCTCTAGAAGGGGGTTTGAGATGAAAACATAAATAATGTCATTATTATGGCATGAATGGTCATTGGTCACGTACCTATTGTATGCCAAAATATTTTGGCAATGTGATTATTTAAAAACAACGGTAATGCAAGAAACAGATCTTGCATATAATTTTGACCATAAACATAATGGTATAACTTCCTTCTTGAAATAGATATTTACCATATGGATGTTGATGAATATGTGGTAGTACAAAATTAATTGAGAACTCTGCAAAAGCCAATTATACTATTTTGAAGAAAATAATTGATTACTAATAAGGTATTATGTTGTAGTAAGTCTCAAAGAAGCTTATTCAGTTTCCAAAGTATACGTAAAAGTGGTTGGTTATATTGAGACTATAAATAAAGGAAAGATTTGATATCTTCTATTACTACAACTTGTAGCGGGGTAATATATATGTGAAAAGTTATCCGCTTTATTTTCTAGTTTGTACTACACAAATAAAAGAATACCACAATAAATTGAATGTTTATTGGTATAAAAAAACTCATATCATAATAAACTTGGAGTTTATTGATAATTGCACATATCATGATATATACTTGAAGTTTACTAATACAGACAATTTTATCAAGTATGGCCTATTGAGCAATCTTGATTTAAGTATGATGTGCAAAAATAAAAGAGAATTCACATGGGTAAATATTAAAGAACTAGAAAGTTCTTTACGAATTATCTTATATTTTTTGTTCTCATTAATTAATTGACCAATTAAAATTGGTATTGAATCCCATGAATGCTGAAAATATCAAAGGTGAATATGGGTTAATTCACCTACCATGTATACCACATAAGATGCATCTATGAGATGGTTACATGTGCAATTATTATTAACTCGCAACATGGTGTTTTGCGAGGTAACTTGCTCAATAATTGAATTTATAGCATAATTTCCAGATTTTCTATTCAAGAAGTTCATCTTGATAAGTTGGTTTACATCACAGTTGGTTTAGCAAAATAATTTATTAAGTGCCTCCACTTAATAGCTAAACTATTGCTTATGAGAACAAAGTTATCTATATCAGTTTGATATAGGTTATATATGAAAGTATATTATATTCTTCCCTCACAAATGGTTCAGGGTCAGGAACCAAAAAATTTCATCTTATTATTATTGATGTGTGGTGTATATTTTGATTAACACTATAACACACGAAGATGGGTTCTCAAAGTTGAGGAAATAAGTTAGTTTTTCTAACACGAGGGGGAGAAAGGATAAGCAGTTGAGAAAAAGTTACGTGTAATGAATGATCATGTGTACATCTAGATCCTCGAATAAAATAATATGAACTTGAAGTTCATAAAAAGATAATTCATCTGCAATATATTGCAAAGCATGCTAGACGCATTTGTTGACCCAAAGAAAGTAACTATATTCTCATTGCAAATGTTTATATTATGTCCTAGAAGGACAAAGTCTATGGTACGCTTAAAGCATATAGACAAATCTGTTTCAAATAAAACTTCTTGATAAAAAAGATGAGCAAATGATCAAACTGATCATAATAAAGAGGCAAATGATCTAGAAGATCACATGACATAGCACTTCATAAAATCTCATGAGAGATTCAGGTACCTGAATGAATGAAGAGATCTCTATGTTATGTCTTTATGGGGAAAAAAGGAAGTTGGAACCGATATAAAATATTCGTCGATGACATCTATGATAGCGATAAATATAGACGAGGATCTTAAGTTAGTCGCCTACAGACACAGAAATACTGGCCAAATGGAAAAGACATAATTCGAATATAATTGGTTTCATATGAAAGACATATAATTTTGTCTATGTTGTTCAAATACTTAAAAGTATAAAGTCAATGGTGTGTGCAATCACCTTTATATATCTTATATGTCTAGCATGACATAAAAAACTTGATATGCATCTAATTAAAGTCTATTATATGACTTATATGACTTAACTTATATGAAAATCCTTAAAGGATTTAAATCGCTTGAAGCATATACCATTCTTGGTCCTGAAGTACCATATCCTAAGTGCTATTTGCGTACATATGTATCTTGCTATAACTATAAGCATGATAATGTGATAGAGAGGATACCTCTATGGAGATATTGAAGAGCCATTCCACGATATTTGTGAAGACTTTATATATCTACCACGACTAATAATTTCAAGGTGCAAAATATTCATTCAAGTTAATATGGCCGATTTGTTTATCAAATCTCTACTAATGATCTCTTGAAGATTGTGCACAAGATTGGGATGCGAAGGCTCAAGGATGTGAATTGATGCTCTCATCAGGGGGAGTTAATACGTGTTGTACCCTTTTTCCTTACAAGGTTTTGTCCCACTAGATTTTCTTTGCAAGATTTTTAACGAGGCAACCAAAAGGCATATTGTTAGATAAGCGTACTCTTTTTCCTTTACTAGAATTTTTTCCCTCTGGGTTTTATTTTTGTTAAGGTTTTAACGAGGCACATTATCTGTTGAATAGACATTCAAGGGGAAGTGTTATAAATAGAATTTTATTTAAGGTGAATGTCCATATTTAGAGAGATTCTAGGGTTTATTACTTGGTGGCTAAGTCACCCGCCCCCTATAAATAGAAGGGTTCTATTCCATTGTAATTGACTCCATATCAATAAGAGTTCTCTTCTCTCTACTTTTCTCTGCAATACTCTTCTTCTTTTATTGTTTTATAATAGTTCTCTTTTATTTTGAGTTTTCTTTTTGTAAGACACCATCAAACGCTCTTTCTGTATCTAAAATCATAACTAATTTGATTTTTTAGATATAATAGTATTGAGCTTGTTAATTAATGCCATTGATAAAAAAAATGTAAATTTTAGAGAATCATTTAATTTGCATGGTAAATTCTTACGAACAATACTAATTCAATCTCGAACTGAATTTTCATTTCCAATTGTATTTGATTTTAAGTCAAACTAATATTTTACTTTTTAAGGATGAAACATTTAAAAGAAAATAATCATATGAGATATATTTTTCCACTTTTAAAATTAAATTAATCCGATTTTATTTTAAAATATCCGAAAGAGTATGATTTATTTTATTTATAAATATATAAAAGAAAAAACAAAATAATTCTATTTCATCATGAGATTATAAATTAAAGTCCACCTTTCTGGACAAGGAATTACTCCTTTTATTTAATTGAGCATCTGTGGAGGTTCACATATGTTCAGCTTCAAGAGAGAATCTTAGGCACTCATAGTGGCGGACGCACGTGGTGGCAAGCAGGTTCAACTGAACTCGCTTCATCAAAAAATAATATTGTATAAATGTATAAATTACGATTAAAGCTGTATAAATTTTGCATAAATATTTTATTTGAACCCACTTGACAACTACTATTTTATGACTAAAGTTATGTGCTTCTAAGATTGAACCCGCTTGCACAAAAATCCTAGGTCCGCCACTGAGCACTCACATGGGTCATAGTTGGGCACTATCATGGTTCAATTTGGGCTAGTGATTTTTCATGGGTTACTTTGGGCATAAGCCCAAAATTAGCCCATCAACAAAATCACTTGTGATGACCCAAATGGTCATTTTTTGTTTTAGAATCCGATTACGTGCTCTGAGGCCTTGAAAACCTCCTTTTTACTCTTCTCGATTTGCATGCGCAGTCTGGACATGTATCCGGAAAGCCCTTATGTGAAATTATTTAAGAAATAATGAATTTTAGCCTAAAAGATAATTTTTGTTGATTTCGGTCAATGTTTTGGGTAAACGGACCCGTACCCGTATTTTGGTCGATTGTACTGATATTGCACTCTGCACTTTTTGTGCAGATCCGGTACTGGACCATATTGATCCGAGTTCGAGGTTGTTGTCTTCAGTCCACAAGAGACCCAAGGTAGATCTGTCAGCGTTCACAGACCCTGGAGTCCCCTTCCTTCTGTCTTAGATTTCCTATTTCTTTTCATTTCGAGAACAACTATATTTCTTTTAAACCAGTGTTTGTAGAAACTCTTAGATGTTCGTGAAATTGTGACACTGGTTTATTGGGGTAGCCTTGTTTTAGAATTTTGAATTGTTACGAAACTTTCGCACTTTTATCTGCTTAGCTTTAGTTATTATTTATTACTGTTTGGGTTAACAATTAATGCATTAGAAATGTATCTGTTGGCTTGCCTAGCTTTCAAGAGTAGGCGCCATCACGATCCCGATGGTGGAAAATCCGAATCGTGATAAATTGGTATTAAAGCACTAGGTTGCCTAGGTCTCATAATTCACGAACAAGCTAGGTAGAGTCTGAGGGATCGGTACAGAGACATATGTGCTTATCCCCAGAGGCTACAGAGTTTAGGAAAACTTCACATCTATTCTTTTCTGTCGTGAGATTTGATTTCTTAATGCTAATTAGACATCTACTATGTTCTTTCGCTGATGGCGAGAACACGTACCACTTCATCAGCTAATTAGCAGCCCGAGCCCCCAGTGGCAGCTCTTACGAGGGGCAGAGGATGAAGCCGAGGTCGTGCTAGAAGCCGAGGCAGGGGTAGGGCCCAACCTAGAGCAGCAGCACCAGTGGCGAAGCCTCAGGTAGAGTTTGATGATGAGGTTCCGGCCCAGACCTTCCCAACAGAGACACCTCAGGCTCCGGAGGGGTTCATCGCTACTCTGGTACTTCAGGATGCTTTGGTCCGTCTGATCGGCCTTATGGAGATTGTTACTCAGCCCGGCATACTTCCTGTAGCACCAGCCATCTCTTGGGTTGGGGAGGAGCACAGACTCCCGCTACTCGCACTCCGGAGCAGATGGCTCCCCAGTTTCAGACTCCAGCAACTCAGCTAGTTAGGGTAGTTCCACCGAGTATTGTAGCTCAGGCCGGTGATGGGTCAGTTATGTCTTTAAATGTTTTGTGAAGATTGGACAGGTTCACGAAGCTTTTCACTACTACCTATGGCAGTACATCTTCAGAGGATCCCCAGGACTATTTGGATAGTTGTCATGAGGTTCTACGGAATATGGAGATAGTGGAGACCAATGGGGTCAACTTTGCTACTTTTCGTCTATCAGGTTCCATCAAGAAATGGTGGAGGGATTATTGTTTGGACAGACCAGTTGGGTCACTAGCTCTCACATGGGACCACTTTTCTCCGCTATTTCTCGGGAAGTTTCTTCTCGTCACTGAGAGAGAGGAGTACCACAAGCGGTTCGAGCATCTTCAACAGGGTTCTATGATTGTCACTCAATATGAGACGAGGTTTACTAATTTGGCTCGCCATGCTCTTCTTATACTCCTCACCGAGAGAGAGAGAGAGAGAGAGAGGGCGAGTAGGTTTATTGAGGGACTCGCTCAACCTATTATATTGCAGATGGCTAAGGAGACAGGGAGCGAGATTTCTTTTCAGGATACGGCCAATGTGGCTAGGCGGGTTAACACGGTTCTAGCTCAGTGGAGTGGTAAGGGGTCTGACAAGAGGCCTCGTTATTCTGGAAGATTCAGTGGTGCCTCGTCTAGAGATAGGGATTCTTTTGGTAGGGGCCATCCTCCCAGGCTATTTCATTTAGCACTTCAGGTTTCTTACAGTGCTCCAGGTGTCCATGGTTCTCAAATGCAGTATTCTGATCAGCTCCTACTAGTGCATCTCCGCTCTAGAGTTTTCATGGTGGTTACTCAGGCCATCGAGGTCAGTTTCAGGGTCAGCAATCTCAACAGCCGAAGTCTTGTTATACTTGTGGTGATACAAGGCATATTGCTAGATTTTGCCCTCAATCCTCGAGCTGTTCTCAGCATTAGGGTTCTCGTGCCATGGATCTGGCACTGGGTGTTCCACCGCCTGCTCAACCAGCTAGAGGTAGGGGTCAGGCATCTAGAGGTGGAGGTCGAGGTGTTAGAGGTGTAGGTCAGGCGCTAGAGGTGGAGGCCAGCCAGTAGGAGACCGTCCTAGAGATGTAGTACAGAGTGGTAGGGCCCAACCCCGATGTTATGCTTTCCCAGCCAGGCCTGAGGCTGAGTGCTCCGATGCAGTTATCACAGGTACTGTTCTGGTTTGTAGTAGAGATTCTTCAGTTCTGTTTGATCTATGGTCTACGTACTCCTATGTGTCATCTTATTTTGCTTCGTATTTGGTTGTGCCTTGTGATTCTTTGAGTGTTTTTGTATATGTGTCTACACCGGTGGGTTCTTCTATTGTTGTAGATCGTGTCTATCATTCGTATGTAGTTGTTATTGGGGGTCTTGAGACTAGTGTAAATCTTATACTTCTCGATATGGTTGACTTCGATATCATTTTGGGGATGCATTGGTTGTCACCTTATCTTGCCATATTGGATTGTCACGCCAAGACCGTAACCTTAGCTTTGCCAGGGTTGCCTCAATTAGAGTAGAGAGGGACTCCTAGTCATTCTACCAGTAGGGTCATTTCTTATATGAAGGCTCGGCGTATGGTCGAAAAGAGGTGTTTGGCTTATTTAGCTTATGTTCGTGATTCTAGTGCTGAGGTTCCTAATATGGATTATGTGCTTGTTGTCCGTGAGTTTCCAGAGGTATTTCTTACAAACCTATCGGGGATGCCACCGGATAGGGACATTGACTTTTGCATTGATTTGGCTTCGGGCACTCAGCCCATTTCTATTCTGCCATATAGTATGGCCCCGCCAGAGTTGAAGGAATTGAAAGAACAATTGCAAGACTTTCTTTATAAGGGCTTTATTAGACCTAGTGTCTCACCCTGGGGTGCACCGGTGTTGTTTGTTAAGAAGAAGGATGGGTCGATAAGGATGTGCATAGACTACCGGCAGTTGAACAAAGTCACCATCAAGAACAAGTATCCATTGCCGAGGATTGATGATTTATTTGATCAGCTTCAGGGTGCCATGGTGTTTCAAATATTGATTTGAGGTTTGGGTACCATCAGTTGAGGATTAGGGCATCCGATGTCCCTAAAATAACTTTTCGAACTCGATATGGGCATTATGAGTTCTTAGTGATGTCATTTGGGTTGATAAATTGCCCCAGCAGCATTTATGGATATGATGAACCGGGTGTTCAAGCCCTATCTGGATTCCTTTGTGATTGTGTTCATTGATGATATCTTGATCTACTCCCGCAGCCAAGAGGAGCACGAGCAGCATCTTCGAGTCGTTTTTCAGACTCTAAGAGATAGCCAGTTATATGCTAAGTTTTCGAAATGTGAGTTTTGTTTATGTTCAGTTGCATTCTTGGGTCACGTCGTATCAGCAAAGGGTATTCAAGTGGATCCTAAGAAGATTGAGGCAGTCAAGGACTGGCCTAGACCCACATCAGCTATAGAGATCCAAAGTTTCTTGGGTTTGGCGAGTTACTACCGTCGGTTTGTGGAGGGGTTTTCATCTATAGAAGCCTTGATGACCAGGTTGACCTAGAAGGGTGCCTAGATCAGGTGGTCGGATGAGTGTGAGGCAAGCTTTTAGAAGCTCAAGACAGCTTTGACAACGACACTGGTGTTGGTGTTGCCCACAGGTTCAGGGACATATACAATATATTTGTGACACATCTTGTATTGGATTTGGTGCGTTATTGATGCAGAACGACAAGGTTATTGCATACGCTTCACGGCAGTTGAAGATCCACGAGAAGAATTATCCAGTTAATAATTTGGAGCAAGCAACCATTGTTCACGCGCAGAAGATTTGGAGGTATTATTTATATGGCGTGTCGTGTGAGGTGTTCACGGATCATAAGAGTTTGCAATACTTGTTCAAACAAAAGGATCTAAATTTGAGGCAGAGGAGGTGGTTGGAGCTATTGAAAGACTATGATATCACCATCTTATATCATCCTAGTAAGGCCAATGTAGTGGTCGATACTTTGAGTAGGAAGTCAGCCAGTATAGGCAGCCTTGCATATATTCCAGTCGGTGAGAGACCGCTTGCTTTTGATGTTCAGGCTTTGGCCAATCAGTTTATGAGGCTGGATATTTCTGAGCCCAATCGTGTTCTAGCTTGTACAATCGCTCGGTCTTCATTGTTTGAGCGTATCAGGGATCGATAGTATAATGACCCTTATTTGCTTGTCCTTAGGGACATAGTGAGGCACGGAGGTGCCAAGCAGGTTACAGTTGGATATGGCGGAGTTTTGAGGATGCAGGGTCGAGTTTGTGTGCCTAATGTGGAGGGACTTCGTGAGTTGATTTTAGAAGAAGCCCATAGTTACCGGTATTCTATTCATCCGGGCGTCGCTAAGATGTATCAGGACTTGCGGCATCATTATTGGTGGAGGAAGATGAAGAAGGATATTGTTGTGTATGTAGCGCGGTGTTTGAATTGTCAGCAGGTAAAGTATGAGCATCAGAGACCTGGTGGTTTTCTCCAGAAGATTAAGATTCCCGAGTCGAAGTGGGAGCGTATCATTATGGATTTCGTTGTTGGACTCCCACGGACTCAGAGGAAGTTCGACGCAGTATGGGTTATTGTGGATAGGCTGACTAAGTCAGCGCATTTCATTCCTGTGGCAGTTTCCTATTCTTTTGAGCGGTTGGCAGAGATCTATATCAGAGAGATCGTTTGTCTTTATGTTGTACCCGTGTCTATCATTTCTGACCGAGGTACAAAGTTTACCTTGCATTTTTGGAGGGTGGTACAGCGTGAGTTGGGTACGCGATTCGTATTGAGCATAACATTTCATCATCAGACGGACGGACAATCTGAGCGTACTATTCAGATTTTGGAGGATATGCTCCGCGCATGTGTTATTGACTTTGGAGGTTCTTGGGATCAGTTCTTGCCGTTAGCTGAGTTTGCCTACAACAACAGTTATCAGTCAAGCATCCAGATGGCCCCCTATAAGGCACTATATGGTAGACGGTGTCACTCGTCGGTTGGGTGATTTGAGCCGGGGGGCTCGGTTGTTAGGTACAGATTTACTACAGGATGCCTTGGATAAGGTTAAGATCATTCAGGATAGGCTTCGTACAGCTCAGTTCAGACAAAAGAGTTATGCCGACTGTAAGGTTTGTGATATGACATTCATGGTCGGGGAGCGAGTGTTGCTTCGGGTGTCGCCGTGAAGGGCATGATAAGATTTGGGAAGAAGGGCAAGTTAAGCCTTAGGTTCATCGGGCCTTTTGAGATCCTTGATCGAGTAAGAGAGGTGGCTTACAGACTTACGTTGCTGCCGAATTTATCAGCTGTGCATCTAGTGTTTCATGTGTCCATGCTTCAGAAGTATCACGGTGATCCATCCCACGTGTTAGACTTCAGCACTATCCAGTTGGACAATGACTTGACCTATGAGGAGAAGTCGGTAGCTATCTTAAACCGGCAGGTTCGTCAGTTGAGATCGAAGAATTTCCCTTTAGTTTACGTGTAGTAGAGAGGTTAGCCTATTGAGGCAGCTACGTGGGAGTCCAAGTCTGATATGCGGAGCAGATATCCCCATCTTTTTACCGACTCAGGTACTTTTCTGTTTTCGTTCGAGGACGAACGATTGTTTTAGAGGTGGAGAATGTGATAACCCAAAGGGTTATCTTTCATTTTAGAATACAATTTCGTGTTCTGAAGCCTTAAAAACCTCCTTATTACTCTCCTCTATTTGTGTGCGCAATCTGGGCATGTATCCGAAAAGCCCTTATGTGAATTTTTTAAGAAATAATGAATTTTGGCCTAAAAGATGATTTTTGTTGATTTCGGTCAATATTTTGGGTAAACGAACCCAGACCCGTGTTTAGATAGTCTCGGAGGTTCCATTGTAAAATATGGGACTTGGGCAAATGCCCGGAATCGAATTTCGAAGTCCCTAGCCCGAGAAATGAATTTTTGAAGAAAATTGTTAACTGAAAATTATAATAGTTTATGGAAATTGAATAATGTTTGAACTTGAGGTATCGGGCTCGTATTTTGGTTCTTGAGCCCGATACAAGTCCGTTATAATATTTAAACCTTACCTGTAAAATTTAGTGAGAAACAAAAGTAATTTGACATGATTTGGACCTTTGGTTGAGAAAATAGGAAGTTTGAACTATCTTGAAAATTTTATGAGTTTTGGTGTTAAATTCGTTGTTTAAGATGTTATTTTGGCGATTTGATCGCACAAACAAGTCTGTATGATGTTTTTAGACTTGTGTACATGTTTGGTTTTGAGCCCCGAGGGCTCGGGTGAGTTTTGGATAGGCCATGAAGTGTTTTGAGCCTTAAGGAATTTGCTGGTGTTACAGATTTGCAGACTTCGCAATTGCGAAGTCTGGATCGCAAATGCAAGCACCGCAATTGCGAAGAATTGTCGCATTTGAAATGATTGGGCTGGGCAGGGGACCTTTGCATTTGTGAAGTTCATCGTCGCAAATGCGACTTGCACAGTGGCCGCAATTACGAACATTTGTTCGCATTTGCGAAGGCAGCAGGCCAGGCCAAGCTTCGCATTTGCGAAACATTGGTCGCATTTGTGAGTTCGTATTTGCGAACCTCTGATCACAAATGTGATACCTGCAACTGTGTAAAACATAACTTAGATGGGATTTTCAACTCATTTCTCAAATTTTAAAACCCTAGGCTCCCATAGGCGATTTTCTAAAGAAGAATTCTTCCCCAAATCATAGGTAAACAAATTCTAACTCATTTCCTTCAATCTATTTCATTTTTTTACAAGATATTTTCACAAAATCTAGAGATTTTCATGAGGGAATTGGGTGTTTTTGGGTAGAATTTAGGAATTTTGAAATATGGGGATTTAGACCTCAAATTAAGGTCGGATTCCAAAATCAATTGTATATCCAGGCTTGGGGGCAAATGGGTAATCGAGTTTTGGTCCGAACTTTAAGTTTTGACCAAGCGAGCATGGGGTCGGATTTTGATTTTTTGGAGAAAATGTTGGGAAACCTAAAATTAAGCATTGGAATTGATTTCTCTAACATTTATTGATGTTATTAAGTTAGTTATGACTAGATACAAGCGGATTGGAAATGGAATCGAGAGGTAAAGCAATAATTGAGGTTTAATTGTGGCCGTGGAATCGAGGTAAATATTGTGACTAACCTTAGCTTGAGGGATTAGGTATTGTTTGCCCTATTTGCTACTTGCTAGTTGTGTAGTACGATGTATAGGTGTGGTGACGTGTATCTATATGTCGTTGTCGGGTCATAGCATGCTAGTGAGATCTATACTTGTGACAGTTTTGTTTCTTTATACGTATTATTCCTGCTTTAGCTAGTAATTGTTCATGTTAACAAGTTTTACTATGTTGTTCCTGATTTGTGTACTGGGTGAGTGTTGGCTCAAGTTGAGATTTCTATTGTGACATAAAATGATGAAACAAAGTTTCTTGATTGTGATGACCTTACTGGGTTGTTATTGTTTCTGTTGTTATTATGGTGAGGAAGAGTGATAAAGCACGAAGGGTGATGCCGTGCACATTTATATTATTTATATAGTGAGGAAGAGTGCTAAAGCACGAAGGGTGATGTCGTGCACATTCATATTATTCATATGGTGAGGAAGAGTGTTAAAGCACGAAGGATGATGCCGTGCACATTTATATTATTCATATGGTGAGGAAGAGTGATAAAACACAAAGGTTAATGCTGTGTATATTTCTATTATTATTTGCATAGTGGGGATTGAGAGTAAAATCACGAAGGGTGATGTCGTGCATTTTCTGGTTGCTCTGCTTACTGT
Source organism: Nicotiana sylvestris (assembly GCF_000393655.2). Classification (NCBI taxonomy): domain Eukaryota; kingdom Viridiplantae; phylum Streptophyta; class Magnoliopsida; order Solanales; family Solanaceae; genus Nicotiana; species Nicotiana sylvestris. The sequence continues at coordinate 79,357,366 of NC_091068.1, read as the reverse complement.
TATTATCGGATCAAAGTATTTTAGCTGTTTAAATTCCTCTACTATTGTGATTCGTTATGTTGAAACCCCCGTAGCATGTTTCCCCTTCTAGTTCATTTCTGCTTAGATCTTATTACTTGTTATCATGTTAGTATATTGATTAACTGCACATGTTTATGTTGTTTGTCGTGTTCTAGCCTCGTCATTACTTCGTCGAGGTTAGGCTCGGCACTTACCAGTACATGTGATCGGATGCACTGATACTGCACTCTGCACTTTCTGTGCAGATCCCGGTACTGGACCATACTGATCCGAGTTCGAGGTTGTTGCCTTCAGTCCACAGGAGACCCAAGGTAGATCTGCCGGCGTTCGCAGTCCCTGGAGTCCCCTTCCTTCTGTCTTAGATTTCCTGTCTCTTTTCATTTCGAGAACAACTGTATTTCTTTTAAACCAATGTTTGTAGAAACTCTTAGATGTTTGTGAAATTGTGACACCAAATCATTGGGGTAGCCTTGTTTTAGAATTTTGAACTGCTACAAAAATTCCGCACTTTGTATATGCTTAGCTTTAGTTATTATTTATTACTGTTTGGGTTAATAATTAATGTGTTAGAAATGTATCTGTTGGCTTGCCTAACTTTCAAGAGTAGGCATCATCACGATCCTGATGGTGGGAAATTCGGATCGTGACATCATTCTACCCCAAATCCAATAATACTTGGACGAGTTAGACGGATTATATGGGCTTGAGTCAATTTTGCCACCCCTAAAATTCCGAAAAGAGCTTAATGTTTATTTTAACAAGAAGGTAGATTTTTTTAATGGAATTCTTCTTTTTTCAGAATCGGTAATAGATATTTTCTCCCTCCCAGCTTATGTGAACTGTTTAAGTATTAATGCTGAATTTGAACATAAAATCTTTAAAATTTTAAAATATTATGTACATATTCACTTAAAAAGTATTATAAATTATAATAATTTAATATTTAAAGGCATAAGAAAAAAATACGATCAATGAATAACTTGGTTGACTCCAGAATTCATGATGCCACATAAATTGAATAAATTTATACCACCAAATATCTAAAGATAGGCCTTCTTAAAATGTATTACTCCCTCCATCTCATATTAATAGTCATGGTTATTAAAAATAACTGTCTCAAATTATTTATCATTTTAGAAGTTCAAGACAAAATAAATTATTTTTTTCCTTCCTTAGTAATAATTGTTTTTGAATATAGAGATAACTCATAAATAGAATAAATATTCAATGAAAAGAGATTATATCTTAAAACATAAGTAAGGGTAGAATAGTATAACCCTTTCCCTAATTAATATTTCTTAAGGGGCGTTTAAAAAGAGAAATACAACACAAAATATTAGACGGAGTGAATACTCCCTTCGTTCACTTTTACTTGTCAGTATTCTAAATATAGATTTTCACTTTACTTATCATTTTTAGCATATGAAGAGAAGATAATTTTTTTCTAGTTATACCCATAGTATTAATTACTCGTTTCAAATTATTTTCTCAAAATTCGTTAAAAATATGTATCAATTAATATGAGTATCAGGATAAATTATGTACTTTATTTATTATTTTTTAAAAAATTTGTAAAATTTATAGTGAATAAGTAAAAGTAAACGGAGAAAGTACATTGATAATGCATATAATTAAGTAGAAACTAAGCAGGCCCACCCAAGTGGCCAAGTGAATGAACTAATCTTAAGACATATAAATAATAGCGAAGATGTAGCTTTTAGCAAGCGTGATGACGAACAGACAGACATGGGTCACTCTGTGATAATCCCAATTTCTCCGTATAATTCTAAACTCTTTCACATCTGAAACTCTATAATTATAGTTCTTTAAAATACTATAGCCAGATTTGAATAAAGCAGATTTATTTTAAAATAAATATAATATATAGAGTACATGTCTATGTTTATTCAAATAGCAAAAAAGAGTTTAAAAATCAAATAAAAGTTTACTTACATATATAATGAATTAAAGCTATATGGTATAGAAAGAAACATCACAATAATGTGTTAATATTCAAAAAAAAAGTTATTTTTCTTTCTTTTTTTGAAGAATGTTTGTTTGAAGAATCAAATTGTATAAATGGACATCAAAAAAAAAAAACATTGGTTATACAATTGCTATCATTACTTTTAATTTAGCATCTTTTAGGAATTAAAGGGTATAAGTTGAAACCTTTTCATTTAGCTCAGTCAAACCAACATTGCAGGGGTATAATATTTTTTTCGTTGAAGAATATTAGTTTTGAATCATTAAACTATGTGAAAGGTTTCTCGAATTTCAACAAGAGGAATATTGGTTTCTAATTAGTAGTTTCTATATCGATTTTCAAGTATAACAAAAAGTATATTTTGAAAATAAATGGTATGACACCGAATATTTTTTTTAAAATGTAAAAAAATTATTTCAAAATGTAATTATTTTTTAAAATATAATGTAATTTTAAAAATAAAAGGATAAGATATTTTTGAATTTTAGTAGAGAATTTTTAAATTATTATAATAGAAGTCATATCATGGATGAAATCAAATAACCGGAATCTTATGGGATATTTACATAAATATCCGGCTAGATTTATCGTTGATCTTTTATAGCTGATATACATAGATGATATACTGACGATACATGATTATACACGTATTATATATGGATTATATCTAAATTACACATTCTTTAACTTTTTAATTTAAGTGGCTAGGTGAGCACATATTTAGGTTGATTAGATAAAGCCAAAAGAAAAATATAAAATAATTTTAACCAAAGACTAAAAATATAAATAAATTTCTTATGTAAACAATTTCTATTAAAAATCATCCTTTTATAGCGAAATAAATTAATTTTTTGTTACAAAAGAAAGAAAGACATAAAAATAAGATAAAAAAATAAATATAGAAAAATATATGGAAAATCTAAGAACCAGGAAATAGAGATGACAACGAATTTCTTCTTCTTTTTATCTCTGTTGAGTATAAAAAAATTTGGAAGCTGATCTCATCGATTTAAAATATTTTTTTCAACTCAAATACATAGATTATAAGATAAGGATATCTTATAATATATTTTTTTCTAATTTACATTGTGTGTCGTTTTCAAAAAATTACTATTACTAACAAACTGATATGATATTCGAATCTGAATTTAGATGCAATTTGAGTAGTTTGCATTGATGTTAAGCCATGTATAGTATCGAGAAAAAACTACTTGATAATTTTAAGACAATATGTGCAATGTTATATAATAACAATCAGCTAATTTAACATTTAATGATTCAAAGAAAAAAAAATTGTATATATAGGCTATTCAAAATTTAAAATCTGTGGCTAGAGATATCAATAAACTCAAAATAGAGCCATACTGAAATAAAGTTTCGCCGGCTAAAAAATTATTTAAATTTTTAGATAGTCTATTAAAGTGAATTTTAAATTAAGGATGATATCTTCACTTGCATCATTATAAAGCTAATCATTATTGAAAGATAACAACATACCAAAATAAAATTAGAATTTCAAAATAAAATATTTTTTGAAAGATAACAACATACCAAAGAAGAGTTCAAGTCATAGTAAAAGAGTCATGTCGTAACTAAAAAGTCGTTCATATTGTGTCAGCCTTTGTGCTTTGCCATAAATACGAGTTATCATTTCGCTTCGTGACTATTTTTAGGTTCCAATGACTCCGATAAGAATGGTGCAAAAAAAAAAAAAAATCACTACGAGATAAAATATTAGTTTTTTTCCCATGTAGTATTTCTTAATTAATATCTAACGATTATCTATAATTATATAGAAGGTTTAAATTATAAGGTTATTTATATATAATTCAAATAACTCATATGTTTAATATGATCAGTATCAAATATCAAAATGGAGTCATATTGAAAAAATAAATTCACTGGCTAAAGAATTATTTAAATTTTTAGATACCCGACTAAACTGAGTTTTTGAATTAAGGATAATATTTTTACTTCCATTATTATAAACATAATTATTATTGAAAAATAAAATTTTAGAAACTGAAATTTTAAAATAGAAATATTTTTTGAAAGATATCAACACACCAAATAAGAGTTCAAGTAGTAATAAAGAGTCAAGCCGTATCCAAAGAATCTTTCATAGTCTCAACCTTTGATTGTTTTGCCATAGATATGAGTTATTATTTTGCTTTCTGACTATTTTCAGGATTCAATGACACCGTTGAAATTAATACCAAAAAAAGAAAATAGAATTATAACTAGAAAATTTGAGAAATGATTAATCTTTTTTATGTAGTGTTTTTAATTTATAGAAGTATCCAATAATTATCTATATTTATCAATAAGGTTTAAATTCTAAGGCTATTGACACATAATTCAAATAAATAAATATTTAACATGATTAATGTCCGCGCATCTGCTAATACTAGTATAAATAATAGCGAAGATGTAGCTTTTAGCAAGCGTGATGAAGAACAGACAGACATGGGTCATTATGTGATAATCCCAATTTAAGGTTTACTCCCTCCCATCCTTAGTAAGTAACCAACTTGTTTTTGGAACTCCCATTAAGAAAATACTAAATTCTATACAAAAATACCTAGTATAATTAAATTACTTTTAATTAAATATTTAATATGAGGAGCAAGCAAACTTTTTAGGATTTGTACATAGAGTGATTTTGTAAAAATAAATTGAATTCTTTCTTGATTAGATAAATGAACACTTATTTTAGACCAAAATAAAAAAGCAAATTGGTTACTTATTGTGGACCGGAGGGAGTATTTAACTGTACATTTTTTAGTAACATTTCTTGAAGAAAAATCTAAGGTAAAAAGATAAGTTATTCTAAAATTAATTATTTTAGAATTAGTTACTGCGAAATTATTATCCGACCATCTCATAAAAATAAAATAATATTACGATCTCGGAATAACTAATTTTGAGATTAATTATACTTTAATTTTATCCAAATTAAATATAAGATAATTTATTTCAAATTTAATCTCAAAATTAATTATCATTTATCTCTCGGTCAAAGGCAACTAATTTTTCGCGAACTCTTGAAGAATAACAGTAGAAGGAACATGTACAGGACACAAAGTAGCACGCATTCAGAATGTGTCAGATACAGATAAAAGAAGGAAGCTCAGAATTTGCAAAATAATTAGGACACAAATTCAGAACAAGTGATGATTGTCTTTCTGAGAAAAGCCAAAGAGAAAGTGGCGTGTGCCGACAAACAGCACGCTCAGGCGGCAGTAAGCAGTGCACCGCTCCAAAAATTACTGCTTTCCATAAGTGAAACTGGGTCATATTTTTTCTCTCATTTTGTTTTGTTTTTTATATACATATATAGTACTAGAATGATTAATTCGGATAGAGAAAATGCTGAACAGTTTACGCATCTATATTAAATAGATTGCACATAAATAATGAAGAGAGAAATTACCGAAAATCTTGACGTTGAGACCAATTGAGAGGAATAGTGGCTGAGTCATTGATTGGTGGGATTGTCACGTTATAAGATTGGAGCAATCACGCATATCATAGTCTAAACACTAAATATTTTTCGATTGATAAAGCTTAGAATGAGAGTTTCGTCTTTAAAAGATAAATTAGTGTTAACAATAATTACAAAAATTATTGTATCTATCCTAGTGAACTTTTAGAGCGCTGCTACTCTTATTTCTAACATTATCTAACAATTTTTTTCTATAATTCAGAATTTGAATTTAATATTATTGACTAAAAGTGAAGTGATCTAATTCATTTATTAGCGGCTTTTATTTCCGTAATATTGACCAAGCTAATGCTTCATGCCATAACCAGTCCTTTTTCATTATTTCACTTAAAAAAAAATCTAAATCGTCAATTAGAGGATCAGAAAAGGAAAAGGGAGAGTAGTAAAGCTTATTCTTCAATCATAAAATATGTCAGATGCGAGACCTGAATAACTCCAACCAAATTTTTACTGCTATGGTTTCAATATAAATAAATATTTATCAGCATATGCGTTGTGCATATTAAGCTCCCATTTGGCCACACATTTTGGTAAATATTTTTAAAAAAAATATTATTTGTTCATGGAATATCATCAAATCTTTTTAAAAAAAAATTGAATGTTAAGTTCCCGCGGCAAATTTTCAGTAAAAAGTTTTCTTTCACTCATAAAATTTTATTTTTTTCGAACAAAATACATGTCTAAACACAACTTCAACTTGCAAAATTTATTTTTTCATGTTTCAATCAAATCTCCTAAAAGCTAGAATTACTTTATAGTAATTAAACTTAGAGATACTAGAATGTTAAGATTTAGTTATCGAAGGAATATATATTCACAACTGGCCAGCATTGCGTTCCTTTCCGGAATTACTACTTGTAAATATTTTCAGTACAAAAAGCAGATAAATCAATTTGTGAAATTCAACTTTTTGATACTCCTAAATCGACGTAAATAATTGGTT